>NC_090729.1:143279375-143294375 GCF_036898095.1 Palaemon carinicauda
GTGTATAATTGTCCCTTTCGCTTCCATGCCCTGCAGAGATATTCTAGATACGTCTTCGATGACATGCTCCTTCTCGATTATTACAACAAGATTGCCAGCGACTTGCTAGTACCAAGAAGCCCTTCCTTCGTCGTTTGGAATAGCACCATCCCTCTGTCGGATCTATACGAAAAGGAGTGCTCGAGGAATGGCTCGCGGCTACCTCGTAAAAATAAAAAGAAATGCTCCAATGAAATGCATTTGGGGATCATGGCACTAGATAGGTTTCTAGACATGTATCTAAACGATATTTGTTCTTTTGAAAACAAAAGCTTATAGATATATAGCTAGGTGATAAACATTTCAGTGTTAGGTCATTATTATGTTTCATGCACATCGTAAGTTGTTATCCTTGCCTGAGGTCTATATATGTAGGCAATTCATACCATGTAAAAGGAAGATAGATGATCCGTGAGTACTTAAAACCAGGACAGCCTGGCTAAGTTACTAAATATCTTACATGCAATCATTATGTGTTGGTGAGGTTTCTGAATTAGCAATCTACTATCGATGTTGTATATAACTACAGATAAGTTCAGAAAAAGTCACAGAATATAACTCAACTCTTTCAATTCATCATGGCAATTCTCCTATCGCTATATCACATTACCATGTGTTCTCTCCCAGATGTTTGAGTATCTCAAGTTACAGTATTGTGGGTCATACTGCGGGTCTTGATTAAAAACATTACCAGCACTTAACTTTGTATTGATCTTTCCATAGTTTAGGATTTTTGCACATTGATTCCTCTTTTAGCGCTATTTTCTCAATAGCGGTTAGTATGCCAAATAGCTCGGCAGTAAATATGGAAGATATTGGAGGAAGTGCACCTCTACAGTTAAAAGAACTACTATATACTCCAAATCCAACACCAGCATCGATTCCCTATGTTCTTCAATTTTTTCCATAAAAAGAGACCTAGCTTCTAATTCAGTAATGTTCTCTTTAATCCCAATAAAATAATTATAAAAAGATACCTCTGGTAATTTCCACGCAGGGGTTGATGATATCTTAAATTGAAGCACCCCACTTCTAATTATATCAAGATTGTTTAATAATTGTTTCACCCGATAGCCATAAGGTTGAGGAGATTTTGGGTGCAACTCAAAATATCTATAATGCCTTACAAGGCTTGCATTCTGAATGGCTAAAGAATTAAGGAGTCTTTGCTACCTAAACAAATACCGAACGATAGAAGACATTCGGTAAAGGTCTAAAGGTAATTCTCCAGCATCAACAAGGAGACTTTGAATAGCCTAAATAAGACTTCTAGAATACTGTGTAGCATTAGGCCTCATGATGGAGAAGGCCTGACTATTAGAATTACTGCGTAATTAGTATTACGAACAGGCTGGCACTGTCTTGGAAAATCTGAATGTAAAGGATGGTCAGAATCATAAAAAATATTATATCAATCTAATTAAACGACGGTGCCAGTATGATCTAGATCAGGAAGAAGCAATTTAATAGGCCGTAAGTTCCCATCCCCCCAAAAATAAGATTAGAATCAGCAGCTGAAGACCAGACAGGAGAACAATACTCAATACAAAGTAGAATGAAATAATTAAACACTTCTTCAGAATATATTGATCACCGAAAATCTTAAAAGACTTTCTCAATAAGCCAATTTTTGTGTAATTGAAGAAGACAGACCTAATGTGTTTCTCAAAAGTAAATTTGCTATCGAGAATCACACCAAAAATTTTAAGTCATACAGAGCTAAAGAAACATTATCAATGCTGAAATCCAGATGTTGAGGAGCCACTGTTCTTGACCTACTTACAATCATACTTTGAGTTTTGTTAAGATTTAATTTCATGCCCCATGATTTGCGCCAAGCACGAATTTTAGCTAGATCTCTATTAAGGGATTCAGCAACCTCAAATCTATATTCAGGAGATGGAATTGATGCAAAGGGAGTAGCATCAATGAATATGAAAAAAAACTTGTTTTCTAGACCAAACTACGTGTCATGTGTGTATAGTATGAAAAGTAGTGGGAAAGAACACTACCCTGCGGAATACCGGATATCACATTCCTATCTTCATTATGGGGCCCATCAACAGCATTTCTTTGCAATCTATTACTCAAGAATTTTTAAGATTTTCCTAAGAAACGACCCACTCATCTCAACTTCTTGAGATTACAAGAAGGGCATTTCATAATTTGATTTGATATATATGATTATAGATTTGATATTTGCAGACGTTTTTTCTTTTTATACCAACCTGTAAAGAGCAGGAACTCTTAAATACCTAAATTGATTTTTTTCTTTTCAACAGATGACAATCGAAGGGTGATTTAGCTGCTAAGTTTACAGTATTTGAAGTTAGAATTAAACTGTGTAAACCTCGTTGTGTCTGTGAAAGACTATTATTTGCAAATACTTGCAATGTAGATGCAGTTCTTCAAAAAGTTTGCATTTCATTGCTTCGGAAGAAAATGATTTTGTGGAGAGTAATTGGTTTCAAAATGACGAGTTTTCTGCTGAATGTAACAGTGGTAAATTCTTTGCAGTTTTATAGAATTGCCTTTATTCTTTTGCAGTTCAGTGCAGATGATAGGACAGTATAGTCTTTTTTACTATCGTACAATATTTCATTTGTATCTTATTTTCCAGTGAAGCGTAGTTACACTAATTTTTAATTGTCTAAAAGATAAAATCTAATAGCTAGATTTAAAAGTGACTTGGATATAGCCCTTCACAGTTTCCCATAATTACACTACAGCGACAATTTTCCACATGCAACATAATACACAAAGGATATCTTTACTAACTGATTTATCCTAAATCATAAAATAGAAATCATATGTCATTTTCTACTCAAAATATAAAAAATTGAATTTAAAATGAAAAAGAATTTGGTGCCAATATTAGAAAAATTTCTTTTGATGAAATAAAACAAGAAAAAAAATAAACAAAAGAATCTAAAAGGCTCAGTTAAGGAAAGGAAGTCAAGAAATAGAATTGGGCCACAAAACCATTCAATGACTTATTTTCCATTGAAAGGGTGAGAAAAAGGAAAGATACAGTAACATTTGAACTATGAAGAATTTTCTAAATTCTCTGAACAGGGATTGGATCCTGAAAATTCTAAAATATAGGTTATGTTATTACAGTTTCATTGCAATATATTTCTCCATCTCTCTCTTGCGTAAATTCATTTTCTTTTCATTACAATTGATCCATTTAGTGTATTTTCATAAAGCCATTCTAAAACAATGAAGTTTATTATAAACAAAATTATCAGCATGCAATTAAAAAAAGTATTGATGTGCAAAGATTATACCTAACTTTAGCTAATCCATGTTCAAAGAAACGATTTCACTAAACCTCTTTTGCCAACAATGAGACCTTCTCCTTTACTCGAGTTAACATAAAACTGCAAACCCTCATTTAATGACACATTTGCCCTTTATATATTTTATCAAGTATGAAGCTATTTGTGGATAACTTTCAAGCTCCAACTACTTCATATGCTTGAACAGATAATTCATTAGCATTGTGTTAAGACACTACGTCGAAAGCTTGCTACCACTTCCTAAAACCTTGAGACCCTCTACTCAAACACCCTTTGCACATTAAAATGGCCGAACCTACTGTTTCTCGAAACTTCTTCCTCCTGAGATTTGTAAATCAAACATCCCGTTCTCGAGTCAATCATTCGCTGTCTTCTCTATTTAACCTAACTATGTCTTCTCTGTTTGACTCCCTTTGTCACTTACTGTATGCTAGAGTTTGTAGCCCGTTTGTGTCATGTCCTTGCGATTCTATCACTTTCACATAGCTCACAAGCAATTCATCGTATTATTGTTATTATTATTATTATTATTATTATTATTATTATTATTATTATTATTATTATTGTTGTTGTTGTTGTTGTTATTATTACTTGCTAAGCTACAACCCTAGATAGGAAAGCAGGATGCTGTAAGCCAAGAGGCTCCAACAGGGAAAATCGCCCAGTGAGGAAAGGAAACAAGGAAAAATATTACAAGAGCAGTAACAAAATTAAAATAAATACCTCCAATATAATCTATAAAAACTTTAACAAAACAATAGGAAGAGAAATAAGATAGAATAGTGTGCCCGAGTGTACCTTCAAGCAAGAAAACTCCAACCCAAGACAAGGGAAGGCCATGGTACAGAGGCTATGATACTACCCAAGACTAGAGAACAATGGTTTGATATTGGAGTGTCCTTCTCCTAGAAGAGCTGCTTACCATAGCTAAAGAGTCTCTTCTACCCTTACCAAGAGGAAAGTGGCCACTGAACAATTACAGTACAGTAACCCCTTGGGTGAAGAAGAATTGTTTGGTAATCTTAGTGTGGTCAGGTGTATGAGGACATAGTAGAATATGTAAAGAATAGGCCAGACTACTCGGTGTGTGTAGGCAAATGGAAAATGAACCGTAACCGTAATCTTAGCAGATTCAACTTTCTTCCTTACCTTGCCAATCAATATCGACACTCCTCTGTTTAAAATTACAGGAGACTCAGCAGTCCATTCTTACATTCCATTTCGCCTTCAGTTTCTTTACCTGCATTACACATTCAATGACTCCCATCTTTTCTCACCAAATGATAATTTCCTATAAGTACTGAAAATATCAATATAAATCAACCACTCCATTCTTACATATTTCATACAAACTCTCATTATCGTCCTTTTTTAACTTCTACCTCCATAATCTAACTCTCGTTTATATTCCCATTCAACGTTTTTATCGGCATCTGAAGCTTGTCTTCAGTATTACTGATTAATACTGTATTATTTTCTGATATTAATCATGCTACTCTTGCCCTCTTATCCTTATATCACGAATGTACTCATAAATTTCTTGTATTTTTGCAGATTTTCCCGTCAATTATGTTCATACATGCAAATATAAACCGATTATATAAAATAACTTTTTAATTGTTTTTATCATATTTCCCTCTACTGTATACCGTACTTCCTCGCCACCCATAACTTCCCATATATCTAAGATCTATAACTTCATCTATACCACATCCAACTTTAATCGCAAACTCTCCACACCGCTTTTCTATAACAAACACTTGATTGACATACATTATTCCTGGCCTAAAACAATAGTGGTCTTTCTCTGACTACCAAATTTTCTCAATAATAATATTAACATGTTCATATCCAGATAAACTATGTGAAGTGAAGATTATTTTAATTACTTTTACCATCTGGGCACTTTCACTAAGGATCACTTATTCCTCTGACCCATTCCATAGAAATCATTTTATGCAGAAAGCCTTCAAGTTTACAAAGTTGAACAATCATTGACACTGGTACTACTATGCTTGAAGATGTTATTCGTATTCCCACCAGCCCCTGTCACCTCCATTCTTCAAGTATTAGATTGCAACCCCAACACCTCATATTTTCGTTAATCTTAAATTTACAGTAAGTCCATTTAATATTCTAAAATCGAAATATCTTTCTCTTCTACCCTCTTTATTCAACAACGCTTCAATATACTCACTCTATTTACACGTTACTATTGTTTCTATTGAACGAAACTTGCCCCTAGCATCATTTAAGACCATCTTGGTTGAGTGTGTTTCTCTGCTTATTAACTTCCCTCTACAGTAGAATCCCTTACTCTCCTTGAATTAGCTTTTTTACACCACTTAAAAGCTCTACTGTTTTACTTTTATCCTATTGTATTTAACACTTATAGCACAGAAAGAAATAGATATCTGTTTGAGGCTCGGGGTGAAGATGGCAGGTTCATTGGACATAATGTGTCGTACAATGCTAGTGGCATTTTTAAATTCATATCAAAAGCAGATCTATATGCTATTTAAATTCTATAACATATTTACTTTTCTGGTCTTAATTGAATATTCTTTTAATCCATATTTATAATAAACGATATCGGCGTCAATGACCTTCGATGTCAGGATGCCAGAGAACTTCAAATCATTCATTCATTCATTCACCCTACTACGCATAGGCTACGCTTCATACGCTCACTTTTGATCGTTCAATACATTATTTTCCTTTTAACCCCATCTGCATCTTTTATTTCTTTGCTCCTGCATACTGTTATCTGTTAATGATCTCTGCTAAGTCAGTGACCCCATCCCTGAAGTTTATGCATTCATTAGCCCTTTCTCTTTTCTCTCGATTTTTTTTGTCTCTCTAAGGCTTCATAGTTATCGTCGATTTTTAGCTATATACCATTCTCTCTCTCTCTCTCTCTCTCTCTCTCTCTCTCTCTCTCTCTCTCTCTCTCTCTCTCTCTCTCTCTCTCTCTCTCTCTCTCTCTCTCTCATTCCCTTGTCATATTTATATAACCGTTTTGAAGTCTTCCTCTTAATGTGAAACTACTTACTGGGAACAAAGGGCACTGAACAGACTCCAGCAATAATGATAGCCAGGAAGACCAGGCAGAAATTCAGTGCTAGAGAGAAAAAAACTTGTAATGGAAAGGTGGAAACACCATGGAAGAGCTGGAAGATTTCAAGAAGAACTGGAAAAAGATTCCATAGACGAAGAAGAATCACTCAGATGGATAAGAAATGGAAATCTAGCTTTTGATGGAGAAAAGAGGATAATAGGAGCACAAGACCAAGGCCTATTAACAAACGGCTTCTAGAAAATGGTGGGCATATCATGAAACGACCAATGTACGATTTGCCATGCAGCAGTTGAGAGTGTTGGTCATCTGGTTTCAGCCTGCCAGACTCTACATGCAGATGGTAACTACACAGATCGTCCCAATAACATCTGTAAATATATACATTGGAAAATATGTAAAGAATACAAAATTGAAGTAAAAGATAAGGTATGGGAGCATGAACCAGATCCAGTTACCTCCAACAGAGGCATTACCATCTTTTATGATAAAATAATCCCGACAGGAAGATTTATATAGAAGAAGGTGCTATAAGAACAGATATTGTGATCTAGAATAAAGAAGAAAAAACAGCAAAGATTATAGATGTGACAGTACCCAGTGATTTTGGCCTCAATAGAGCTGAGAGGCAAAAAACGAAATATCAAGGACTGAAGAACGACCTGAAAAATTCATGGGAACTGAAAGAGATAGGAATAATACCTGTGGTGGTGGGGGCAACAGGACTTATGAAGAAAAGACCTTCAGGCGATACCAAGTTGCCCAAGCCTAAATGAGGTGTAGATTGCTGCCATCAAGGGAACTGTAACCATCTAATAAAGAGGGCTCGGGTACAATAGTACAGCGGCATAGCAGACCAATTGTTCAAATTGGTCTAAAAGCACCAAAATTGGCACACATGTAGATTAATATATTCTAAACATTTTTGGATATGGAGGCATTCAAGATTAGCCCTTAGGAAGATATGGCGGCCATTGTTCAAAATGGCCGCCATTTAACATTAGCGTCATTACATAGACTTCATTATGTGTCGTTAGTTTGGTGCTAGATGGGCCAAAATTCCCTTTTTTTACATCAGAATTAACATCAATAAATGTTTAACAGATATTTAGATGAATCTTCTCAAAAATGGCCCCCAAACTGGCCGCCATTTTGTGGAAAAAGTGGACATTTGATGAAGATTTCAATACTCAATGACATAATACCTCTAATAACCAGTACCTGATTTCAGGAACACACTTTAATTGCTCAAGTTGCTTTTTTATTTCAAATTGCTGGCAAAATTGCTAGTCAAAATAATACACAGAGTACGGGAAGTTTACAGTATGGTCAGATTGTAGTTATATAGTCGACCAAAAGCCCAGTCTCTAGGCACAGTACTTGTGTAATCCTGCAGTACATACATGTAATACAATAACGTAGATTTTGCCACACTATGTTAATTATGATTACGAACTTTTCAAATCTGGTCACCAGAATTATGAATGTCTACAGATCATAATGTTGGTTAGCAAGTTTTCTGTCCCAATCTACTGGCATTCGCCTTCACAGAAACATAGACCAGTGCATTGCAGTGAAGCGTTCTTGCACTTGCAGCGGTTTTTGCAGCCTTTCTTGCATCCGCAAGACACCAGCTCATAGCAGGCCTTGGATGCCTCAGGGAGTGTGGTCCAGAGTGGTGTGTAGAGCCCATCATCACTCCGATGCCAGCCCCAGTCTGTTGGTGGAGGGAGCACGGGCGTTGGTACCAATGCCTGGCCCCAGACATGACCACCCTGAAGGGCAGATCTCTTCACATGCTGCTCCAGAGCAGTGTAGGTTGGCGGGATGTTCTGAACAGATTTCGTCTTTGCAAAGAGCTGCTTTCTCGCCTTGTTGACGTCCTTGCATTTGCTTGTGCGGTCATACAGGAGTATGACAAACCTCTCGATGACATGCATTGTATCCTCTTGGATGCTTGTGGGTGCATTTGCCAGACTCAGCAGGGCATCAGTGAGTTCTGGCAGCGTGTTCCATGTTGCCCAGGCAGATTTCTTCCCATGTCCGACGAAGGCTGACACAGTATCACACCCTGTGATGGCATGAAACATTGGAAGAGCACATGCCTTCTCTGGACCAAGGGAGGAAGCTATTTCATGGGCTGCAATGTAGCGGTAGTTCTTGCCTGTCCCAAAGGCTACCCAGAGTTCGTCTCCAGCTGGTAGTTTCTGGACTACCATCACTGCTAGGACCACGACGTCACTGTCTACTGTTCGAACCTGTATCTGGTGGTGACCATGTTGTGCAGCATGTGCTACATGTAGCATCATGCGGGTGTCTGCCTCTTCTTGGTTGCATGGTGCGAGTGAGTTGACATCCTCTTGCTGTGGAACACAGATCACCTGCTCCCCATCAGTGACGACCAGTTCCTTGCCTTCTTCTTGAAAGGACTCTGCAAGCATGGTGGAGAGGTAGCTGAAGAGCTCCACTTTGTTGCTATCAACTCGCAGGAAACTTTGCCAATTTCCTGGTATGACTGCTGAGTCGACAACACGCCGACGTACTCCCTTTCCACGCTGTTCTCTGGTTGATGCCTTCAGGGAATCTGCTCTGTAGCTGTCCCACACAAGGTCAAGACGTGATACATGTTGGAAACGTTGTACAACGTATGGGATGAACGCTTGCTGTGCATATTCCTCGAACGTGTTGGCAGTACCCGGCTTCAACATCTGTACGATTACTGCTCCATCGAGGACAACAGCAGTGACAGTAGGAGCTTCAAACTGAGGCTCAGCATGGCCTTCAAGGCACACCAGCAAGTCACTCTTGCTCCCTAGGTACAGTCTCCCTCCGTCAGATAAAGCTGGAGGGCATTGCTGATTTTCATGCCTGAAGAACTCTTCTAGATTCCCATCACGGGTCTGGCAGCCGATATATAATCGTGCGAAGAGCGCAACATCATTCTTCAGAGATTTGACCTGTTCTTTTCCTTTGGGTATATTGGGTCCTCTCTTGGTCGCAAACAGTGGTAGCTTGTTCCGGTGGATTGCCACCTCAATGGACTTGGTTCTGTCCACGATGCATTCCTTTGAGAATGCTTCAAACTGGTCTTGGCCAATCTGCTTGGCGTTACGGACTGTTTCTATGACTGCAGGGTCTGCGATCTCCTTTGTGTCGAGCACCAGCAAGTCCTGACTGTCCTCCTCGAAAGGGTTGCCCAGCTCTTCAATGACGGCCACGAGTGAGCGCACATCTCTGGCAAAAGTGTTCTGCACACTTGGTGTCTCTTCGTGGTGACGTGTCTCCTCTTGATCGTGTGGATGCAGATTGAAGTCGTCAAATTCCACAATCACTCTAGCAACCTCCGGTCCGGCAACCATCCAGCGCCTCAGTGCAGTTGGATTGTCTGTGAGGCCGAGGGCTCCTCCATCACCCTTGACATACGCGTTGTTCTGCTCATGTCCTTGGTCAAGAGGGATTGCTGAAAAGATCCTCTTGGTCTTCTGGACTGTGAAGTGTCCCTTGCTAAACTCTGTGAAGACGTCTGGATGTTTGTTTGCCAGTTCTGCCATGTGTTATTGTATTTGAGCATACATGTTTTATGCCACTTGGCCTGGTGGGCAACCATTGTCGCCTCAACACCTTGTCCTTCATCTAGTCTCTGTAACTGAACAGTTCTTGGCAGTTCTCCGAGTTCATCAAATTTGACCAAGTTTGCAGCCATTGTCGTGTATCCACTCCCAGGGTCTCGGCGTTTAGACAGTACTGGGCAGACAAGTGACTCTGTTGTCTCCTCTTGACATACAAGACACAGCTTCCAGTTTGTCTCAGGAGGTGTTGTGGGAGTACGTTGCTCAAAAGTATCGACCAGTTGGAACTTCTTTGCCATGGCTGCAGTCTGGAACAACGCGTCTCTGATGTCAGGTGGTGCTGCTGCTGCCTCACCTGCAAAGACACAAAACACCACCATGTTACCACAAGTTACTACTACAAGCACCATGAGTATCAACACTATACTATTACTGCAGCCGCCGTCACTGCCACCAACGCTGCCGCTGCAAAGTAAAATTCATTTTCTTGTGAAATGGTAGCCAAATTATTTGGTAAGCACAGAAGTATGTGTAATTGTACAATACTTATCACCTCTAGCACACTTATCACCTTTAGCATCCACAAAAAGACAAATTATGGTACATATTCAATGACGCTAACGGTAAATAGCGGCCATTTTGAAAAATGGCCGCCAAATGTGCTACGGGGAGAATCTTGAATGCCTCCATATCCAAAATTGTTCAGAATGTATTAATCCACATGTGTGCCAATTTTGGTGCTTTTAGAACAATTTGAACAATTGGTTTCATATTTCTTACTATGCCGCTGGGCTACAAGGCTAGTGGAGCATAGAGGTGCAACCGTAGACGGCAGATTGGGGTCCATTGCATCACTTATATAAAGTAAAACCAACTAAGGTATTAAGACAAAGGGAGAGGATTGGTGAGTTGCAGTCATTTAAGTATTTGGGAGCTGTGATCTCCAATACAGGGTCTTTAGAATTAGAGTTTGGTGAAAGATTGAAGAAAACAAATCAGACAATGGCTATGTTAAGTAAAATTTCGAAATCAAACCGAATGAAAAAAAACCAGACTGTATGTCAGTTTAGTAAGATCAATGTTACTCTTTGGACATGATTCATGGTATGACAACGAAATAATCTCCAATAGATTTAGTAAATTTGAGAACAAAGCCCTCAGAAGGATATTGGGAGTGAACTAGCAGTAAAGGATTAGAAATGAAACTATAAGAGAGATTACTCGAGTGCCATATGTGGATGAGATCATGATGAGGGGTAGATAGAGACGGTTTGGGCATGCTCTTCGTACTCCCCAAGAGAGATTAGTTCACAAAACGTTCAGCTGGGCTCCAAAAGGCACTAGATGAGTTGGAAGACCCAGGCTTACATGGCTGAGGACTATGAAGCGCAAAGTAGATGATGAATGGAGAAGTAAGAATTAAAGGCTCAAGATAGAGGCGACTGGCGAAATTTAACCGAGGCCCTTTGCGTCAATAGGCGTAGATGATGATGATGTCACCATTGACTGTCATACCCAACAATCAATCCCCTTATATTAAACATATTCGCAGTACACCTAAGCACCAGATCAACTATCCTTTCTTCTTTTTTTCAGACCCGGTTTTTTTTTCTTCTCGCCTAATAATCTCTCGAGGGGAGTATTATTAGATATGACTTTGCAGCTTAAATCCTTACGGTGATGTGAATGGTAATAGTAGTATTAATATTAATTACCTCCGCCAAGGAGGTTATGTTTTCACCTCTGTTTGTTTGTCATCAGCCTGACGCAAAAGTTACCGATGAATTTTGATGAAAATTTCAGGATATGTCAGAAACTTGGAAGTGATTAGATTTTAGCGGTGATCCGAATCACCATCCGGGTCCAGGATTTTTTTAAAAGGATTCCTCACTATTGCGAGATCGGACACATTTGGATAGTTTTGCTTATTGCTTAAAAAGTTACGGATAGATTTAATGAAAATTTCAGGATATGTCAGAATTGACTTAACTTAGAAGGAATTAGAATTGAGTTAACTTAGAAGTAATTAGAATTGAGATAACTTAGAAGCAATTAGAATTGAGTTAACTTAGAAGTAATTAGAATTGAGTTAACTTAGAAGCAATTAGAATTGAGATAACTTAGAAGCAATTAGAATTGAGTTAACTTAGAAGTAATTAGAATTGAGTTAACTTAGAAGCAATTAGAATTGAGGTAACTTAGAAGTAATTAGAATTGAGTTAACTTAAAAGCAATTAGAATTGAGGTAACTTAGAAGCAATTAGAATTGAGTTAACTTAGAAGCAATTAGAATTGAGGTGGGTTAAAAGCAATTAGATCTACCGTCCGGATCCAGGAATTTTCTGAAGGATTCTTCAGTTTCAATCCTGTAAACATTATTCCGACCACGATATAGTGTTATTTCTTTAAATCTTTAATTGCATAGTGTTGTCATTATATGCGTTATGTATGCTCTTATACATATTGTCTACTGTTCATTGCCTTCACCAAGAAGGTTACTTTTGTGAATTTAATTAGATATGACTTGAAAAAACGAAATCAATAACTTTAAAATAGAAATATTTGTTGCTGATAATTGTCTCCTTGAGCAAATAAATAAGGGCCTAGTGAAGGTCGATATGATATGATAGAGGGAACAGAGCTGCTTTGGCGGAGGTCTACGCTCTCTGGGTGCTTTTTCAAACTTGTTATCATTATCATTACGTTATTGTTATGTAATTTGTCGCCATATCTATATCAATAACATTAATGAATAGTGATTTCTTATGAACCTACTATTTTATATAGGAAATATTTTATTTTTTCTTGTTTCCTTTCCTCACTGGGCTATTTCCCTGTTGGAGCCCCTAGGCTGATAGCGTCTTGCTTTTCCAACTAGGTTTGTAGCCTAGCTAGTAATAATAATGATAATAATAATAATAATAATAATAACAATAATAATAAGACGCATACAGATCTGATTCGGTATATGGTGCGGGATGTAGGAAATGTAGAATGTAGAATGTTCTGAAAGGAATAATCCTGCATAGGTGGAGTTAGAGAGGGAGTGACGTCATTTGAGATGATTCTTGATTCCGAAATTGATATCTCTTAGTAACTAGGGATTTCTTTGTGAAAGCGTTTTTATTAAGTAAATAGGAATCATTCTAGTTACATCCTGTGATGTTAAGTAAACATGAAGTTCTCTTATTACAAAGATCCTTAGAAGATCATTTTGGGAATATATATATATATATATATATATATATATATATATATATATATATATATATATCGAGTCTTTTCATTTTTCTTTTAGGGGCTATAATACTTTTTATATTCATCATGTGTCAGCTTTTGGTGTTTTCTTCACACACACACACACACACACACACACACACACACATATATATATATATATATATATATATATATATATATATATATATATATATATATATATATACATATATATATATATATATATATATATATATTATGTATATATATATATATATATATATATATATATACATATATATATATATATATATATATATAATATACATAATATATATATATTATGTATATATATATATATATATATATATATATATATATACATATATATATATATATATATATATATATATATATATGTATATATATATATATATATATATATATATACATGAGTATATATATATATATATATATATATATATATATATATATATATATATATAATTTTTCAATTACTATTTTTTGGCGGAGGAACAAGTAGGCACTTTCCAAGGAAGAGTTGGGGTGAGAGTTCCCCTAGGACGATTCCCCCCCCCCCCCCCCCCCCCCCCCCCCCCCAATCCGCCTAGTCCTGGGTTGTGGTGATAGGTGTTATGTGGAGTCTTGTTACAGCCTTTAAGATATTGTATAGGTGCCTGAACGTTATTTGAAAATCATTAATGCTCTAACAAATATTTCTAACCTAATTGAATTTTAGTGGATTTGTAAAAGCTAGCAACAGTAGAATAAAGTAGCTTATGTTGTTGGAAGTTTGATAAGTAACGAAATTTAAGTATCAGCTTTGCATGATAGATAATCAATCATGGATACAATAGATACTGGCGACTGCACAACACCTTGAATACAATCAGAATTTAGTATTTCGTATCGAAAATGAGTTATATTGAGATATATGAGGACGCTATTACATTGAGGCACAACCCTTTCAGAAATTTGTTAGTCACAAATCATATAAAAAAGCTGTTTAGTCTCAGAACGACTTAGTTTTCCCAAATTTTGTCATGAAACTATGGTATACTAATTTTCCCAAAATGTATTCTCCTTTAATTTGCCGGAAGAAAATACATTTGCAGATGGCATAAGCACGAACCTTTCACTATGCTAAAACCCTGACTGAAAGGTATCAATGATTATATAATTGCCAGAGTCCAACCGAACGAACGTGGCGGGTGGGACAGAATATATCAAGGTCTCTCTCTCTCTCTCTCTCTCTCTCTCTCTCTCTCTCTCTCTCTCTCTCTCTCTAGATGTCATTCATGTATGGCGTTTTTTTATGAATATTTTACAACATCGAACCATAAGTAGAACCACCCTTCTTCCATCAGTGACTTAGAACAAGAATAATGTCGAAATGATCTAATGTAGCAGTTAACGGAAGGAATTGTTTAGCTACAACACTTCAATAATTTCTACATGATTTTGCGGATTCATGATATATATATATATATATATATATATATATATATATATATATATATATATATATATATACATATACATATATATATATATATATATATATATATATATATGTATATATATATATATATATATATATATATAGGCTATATATATACATACATATTTATATATATATATATATATATAGAGAGAGAGAGAGAGAGAGAGAGAGAGAGAGAGAGAGAGAGAGAGAGAGAGAGAGAGATATAAATGTATATATATATATATATATATATATATATACATATATATATATATATATATATATATA
>NC_090729.1:143299375-143301875 GCF_036898095.1 Palaemon carinicauda
AGAGCTGACTCCATGTCTATTCTCAAGCGACAGCGGCAGAAGAGGTCATTAGCATGACCCTAAAATGTTTCAACACTATGTTACTTGTGACATTGTCTTCGAAGTAAAAAAAGATAAGATCTATCACTCGGTTTTTCAGGAATCTTCCAAAGCACATGGCAGACAGAAGAATTAGGTATTTTCTCTCAAACATGACGCAATACCTCATAAAAATATAAAAGAACATTACATAACTCCTTGTTCCTATCTTGTATGGTCATATAACACTCTCAAACAGGTTTCTTAAGACTTCTAACCCAATGCGTTAAAAAAAATTTGTTTCTTAAAAATAACGTCAGTTTACATATACTGAATGAATGATTGAATTATTTGAAATTCTCAGGCATCCTGACATCAAAGGTCATTGACGCCAATAGTGTTTATTATAAATAAAGATTAAAAGAATATTCAATTAAAATCAGAAAGGTAGATATGTTATATAAGTTGAATAGCATTAAAAGACCTGCTTCTGATATAAATTTAAAAATTCCCCTAGAATTGTATGACACATCATATCCAAGGATCTTGACAAGGATGAACCTGCCATCTTCACCCTGAGCCTCAAACATATATCTATTTTTTTCTGTACTATAAGTGGGGCATCCAGTCAACAAATGCCTCACTGTCAAGGGCCTCAAACAGTCGTCGCAATATGGTTGGTGTTGACAAGCCAGCAGAAACTCATGTCATCCGAGTGTGACTAATGCAGAGACGGCAATGAGTAGTCTCCCATTTTCGGGGTATTCCATTATACCTCCAAGGGGATATAAAATTGCAATTTCTCTCATGTTATTTTCGGTTAGACTATCCCAATGCTGTTGCCAATTCTTAATTGCTCGTAAAAAAATCATTACAGAGAATGGACATACCTTTTTGGTACCTACTCGGCTGCAGCACTCTTTGCCAGTGAATCTGCCTCTTCTTTTTCAGACACACCTACGATTGCCGAAACTCAGCAAAATCGAACTGTTATCCCTTTTAGGCCAATAATTAAAAGCCATCTAAAATTTTTAAACCTAAAGGGTTACTAGAATTAAAACCCATTAACACTTGAAGGACCCTTCTTGAAACACTATCAATGGTAAAATTGTCCTCCTCCTTTTAACGCTATTTTCTAAATAGTGGTTAGTATTCAATATAATTCAGCAGTAAATATGGAAGATATTTTAGGAAGTGCACCTGTACAGTTAAAAGAACTACTATATACTCCAAATCCAACGGCAACATCAGATTTGGAGCCATTGGTATATACATAAAAATTGATTCCCTATCTTCTTCAACATATTCCATAAAAAGAAACCTACCTCCTAATTCATTCATGTTTTTTTTAACACCAATAAAATATTTACAAAAAGATATCTCTGGTAATTTCCAAGGAAGGGTTGATGATATCTTAAATGGAAGCACCTTACTTCTAATTATATCAAGATTGTTAATAATTGTTTCACCCAAAAGCCATAAAGTTGAGGAGATTTTGGGTGCAACTCAATGTATGTTGAGTGCCTTAGGAGGCTTGCAGTTTGAAAAGATAAAGAATTATGGAGTCTTTGCAACCTAAACCAATACTGACTAGTAGAAGACATTCACTAATAGTCTAGAGGTAACTCTCCAGCCTCAACAAGGAGACTTGGGATAGGTGAGGTTCTAAACGCTCCTGTGAACAATCTAATACCAGCATGATGTATTGAATCTAATATCTTTAATCGGCTTGGAGTGACTGAGGAGTATATTTCACCCCCATAACTAATTTTGGAAAAAATCAGGGCCTTGTATAATTTTAGAATAGTTTTGCAGTCTGCCCCCATGATGTATGGAACAATACTTTTAAAAGATTCAGAGCCTTAAGTCATTTAGTTTTTAACACCTTTAAGTAAGGAACCCATGTAAGCCAACAATCGAAAATCAATCCTAAAAATTGACCTCTCATGTATATATCCGGGTCTGGATGTACTCCCCGGATACGACAGAAATGGACAATAGTAGTTTTGCTTGTTGAAAACTTAAACCCATTCATATCAACCCACTGAATAATTTTGTCAATTGAGAGTTGTAGTTTTCTCTCAACCATTGCTATTCTAGCTCCCGCAGATGATTTGGAGAGATCATCCACACATATTGTTGAAAGAATATCTTGGGGAATGACTGAGTATATCCCATTGATTGCTAACGTAAATAGGGTTACACTCAGCACACTACCCTGGGGAACTCCTCCTTCCTGATATTTCATCTCTGATAGAGTTTCCATCACTCTCACTTGAAAAACTCTGTGAAAGAAATGATTGAATAAACAGTGGTAGCTCTGCTCTTAATCCCAATTCATGAATGGTTTTAAGTACACCATATCTCCATGCAATGTCATTTGCCTTTTCAGGTCAAAAAATACTGTTATATGTGCTGTTTGGAAGCAAAGGCTTCACACGCAGAGGACTCGAGTTGTATCAACACATCAGTTGTTGAGTGC
>NC_090729.1:143309375-143324375 GCF_036898095.1 Palaemon carinicauda
GTATTGCCCCTTACATTAAGGGATCCAGACGGCAAAACTCTTTTAAAGTTATACAATGCCTTAATTTTAAAAAAAAATTAGTTATGGTTGTGAAATATACTCCTCAGCCACCCCAAGCTGATATACCTCAAAGGTCAATGAATCCCAAGTGTAAATAAACCTAGATTTTTAGGTTTGATATTTGATTGTAGGCTTACATGGGTTCCTCACTTATAGGCATTAAAAGCTAAATGTCTTGAGGATCTGAATCTTCTAAAAGTATTGACCGTTACATCAAGGGGGCCAGACCGCAAAAATCTTTTAAAGTTATACAATGCCTTAAGTTTTTTTTATTAGTTTTAGTTGTGAAATATACTCCTCAGTCACCCCAAGCCGATTAAAAATTTTATATTCTATACACCATACTGGTATCAGATTGGCAACAGGAGCATTTAGAACTTTGCCTATTCCAAGCCTTCTGTTGACGCTGGAGAATTACCATTAAACCTTTGCCGAAAGACTTCTATTAAAAGGTATTCGTTTAGGTTGCAAAGACTTCCTAATTCTTTAGCCTGTCAGACTGCAAGCCTTGTAAGGCACTCAACATACTATGAGTTACACCCAAAATCCCCTCAACATTATGGTTTTGGGTGAAACAATTGATAGACAGTCTTGATATAGTTTGAACTAAGGTGCTTCCATTTACGGTATCATCAACGCCTCCATAGAAATTTTTTTTGTAAAAATTTTATTGGAGTTAAAAAGAATATGACGGACTTAGAAGCCAGGTCCCTTTCAACATGTTGCAGAACATAAAGCATCGACTTTTATATATACTGATGGCTTCAAATCTCACACTGGCGTTGAATTTGGAGTATATAGTAATGCGAGAAATAACAAATTTTATATACCCCTGGAAGTATACCATGATGTCGCAAAAGTGGGAGACTGCTCTTTGTTGTCTCCCCATTGGTCACACTCAGTTAACACATGAACATATGCTTACTAGCAAATACCAGCCATATTGCACCGACTGTTTGGTATCATTAATAGTAAGGCATTTGTTGACCAATTGTCCAACATATAGTAGTGAAAGAAATAGACATCTGTCTGAGGCTTGAGGTGAGGATGGCAGGTTCATCCTTGCCAAGATTCTTGGACATGATGTGTCCTACCATGCTAGCAATATTTTTAGCTTTACTTCAGAAACAGGTCTTCTGAAAGATATTCAAGTTTTAAAATGAAATCTTTGCTTTTATGGTTTTAATCAAATATTCTTTCACTCTTTATTTATAATAAATGATATCGGCATCAATGACCTTAGATGTCAGGATGCCAGAAAACCTCAAATCAATCAATCATCCAGGTCTATGAAGAGAGCTTTGATTTCACAATATTGAAGAGCTAAACTAGTTGATTTAGCCTCTGGAAAACCGGAATGAGGAAGAGGGATATATATATATATATATATATATATATATATATATATATATATATATATATATATATATATATATATATACATACATATATATATATATATATATATATATATATATATATATATATGTGTGTGTGTGTGTGTGTGTGTGTGTATGCAGAAGAACCACAGGGAAAATGAAAATACGAAATATATGCTTAAGTCCTGACTAGTTTCGTGATACTTCTTCAGAGGACTAATTTATTGAGAGAGGTTTCTTTACATTTTATAGGGAAAGCAAACGTACGAACATACATATAGAGATTTAGAGAACAATGACACTCCCTTACCAGCTACCTGGGCTTGGGTCAGGTGTTGAGTAGGAGGAGTCCCCAAGCTCATTAGACACCTGCTAAAAAGGGTCATTTCTAGTGACGGGTATATTCTTGTTTTTTTCTTTTTTACTTTCAGTACAGTTTATTTATATGAAAACACGGTAGCCTTATCTATATAAATACATAAGCAAAACATACACAAACATACAAATATATATATATATATATATATATATATATATATATATATATATATATATATATATATATACACATATACATATATATACACATACATACACATACATATATACATATATATACATATACACATACATACATATGCATATATACATTTATATATATACAACATTAATATCATAAACATATAATCATGTATATATCAATACTTATATCTAGCATAACACTATATAGTGCCAATATACTTATGCATACTATATAAAATAATTGTTTCCTTTAATGAATGGTAGCTTAGGTCTAAATATCAATTTCACAGCGACGTTAATTATTCACAATACATTCAATTCTACATTAAGTGGTTAATGTTTTTTTATATAGCTTACAAATCTCTTTACATATATAGGCGTCGAGTTTATACATTCCATGACCAATATTCAAGTTGTTTTCAAAGGTTTCTTTTATGAAACTGGACTCTATGATGTTTCTTTCCATTAAGTTATTTGAATGAACCAATTTCTTTGCACCTGACCAATTAATAGGGTGATTTTTATCTCTAACGTGAGCAAAGAGTGCATTATTATCTTGAGCATACCTGACACTCTTTGCACATGGCAATCTTCACCCCGAATAGAATTTTCGCTCTGAGGGGGAAGAGTAGCGAGATTGAAGGGGAGCCATCATCAAGGTTACCCTGTGGATCCCCTTCCCGTATTACTACAGCGTAACTATTCCTTGTTGCAATTAAGCATGGATAGTCACAGATAGATTAGTTTCGGTTACCCAAGAAAAGAATTTTTGCTTTGCTCAAAATCCATTTTTTGGGGTCAGCCATGTCGTCCTGATGGAAGTTTAACAGAGAATTACTTGAAAGTACTATATCTGTGGGTTTGTATAAGTGCCTTTACCTTGACTAAGATTCTTATATGGTCACCCAGACCACATGAATGTGTGACACCACCGTTATTTGTCATATCCACTAAGTTTGGAGCTAACTTAGGGCTTCCTGCAGGGAATATGTCAATACTGATTATAGAAACGTCAAGGTTTGTATTCGTGAGAACAAAGTGAAATTTATCTATTACTAGTATGTTCACACATAGGAGTATATTCAAGTATTTTATTTTAGGAAAAAATAAAAGACTCTGACTAGTTTTATTCTAATACTTATGGGGCGAATAAGACGCAAATACATTTTACCTATTTATTTGTATAGACAAAAATAAATACAACAACGAATGTATTAAAATAGAATCCTTTTTTACATAAACAACATTCTCAAAGTACATATATATTTATCACCTCTAAGGGATGAAATATATATTAGTATGCCACTCAAAATTTTGCAGAATTATTAAGATAATTTCACTTAGATGTTGGATATGTTTAAACACTGCGTACGAATGTACACACAGCACTGGTGTTACTGGTTAGATTCTACACCTATAAAGAACAGTCCAAGGGTCACCATAGTGATCCTCAATAAAAGGTATTACACTCAAAGGTGCTAACACCTTTTCACCCTTTTCACTGTCAAGTCCCAAACAGTTCACTGTTCATCGCAACACTAGACGACAGGTTTTATAACACTACCTGTCGCCGCCACAAAGTGTTTTATTTCATGCACTTGCTTCGCATAATGTTTATAAAAGACTCTAAAGGATTTCCAACCTGTATATGAGCGGAGTCTATCAAAGTCCATATGCTAAAAGAAGTTCAGCGAGGAAGCAATTTTTCTAGGATCATGACCTGCGGGTGTACTGTCAGGATCCGCTCTGTGAATAAAGTAGGTGAGCTTCGCCCTCAGTTGTTTTAGGGATAAGTTTGATCCTGGGGTTTCGCCTATGAAGAGCTGTCCTCCCTTGAAATCTGAAGTTTAAACCTTTAGACACTACTGGACATAGAGAGACATCTTCCTTCAGAGGGTAGATTCTCCAAGGACCCCACCTTTTGTTGGGTAGCTCGTTTTTGGCTAGAAAGGTAGGATCGGGAAAAAGATTCAGTTCCCCTCTTCTGTAAACTGAATATGGCCCTTGTCTCTTGATAGGCCCACTATTTCACTAACTCTAGCCCCTGAGGCTATAGCGAACAAGAATATAATTTTCTGTGTTAGATCCTTTAGGGAGCGATCTTCATTGTTCAAGTTCGAAACATAGTGCAAGACTCTGTCCAAAGACCATGATATGGGATCCAAAGGGGTGCTGGTTTAAGTCTAGCGCATGCTTTCGGAATCTTGTTGAAGATTTCGTTCGACAGGTCCACCTGGAAGGTGTATAGAAGAGGTCTAGTCAAAGCTGACTTACACGTAGTTATCGTGGTGGAAGCCAAGCCTTGCTCGTGAAGATGGATGAAGAAGGACAGGTAGAAGTCTATCGAGACTTCTGTCAGTTTGTTTGCTTTAACAAAAGAGACCCACTTCTTCCAAGATGATTCATATTGTCTGCTGGTTGACTTTGACTTGTATTCTTCTATAAAGTCGATGCTGTCTTTTGAGATCACAAACCTTTTCTTGACTGCTAAGGCGAGAAAATCATAATTTGTAGGTTTTGAGTTTTCACTGATGAAGCGTAGACAGTCGACTTCTGAACCAGTTGGGATAGAACTGGGTTCGGTGGAGGAAACAGCCTCAGCCTCAGTTCTATCACTAGAGGGAACCAATTGCTCTTGGGCCATTTTGGGGTCACCACTGCTGCTGTCCCCTTGGAGGATCTCAGCTTGTTGAGGACCTTCAGCAGGAGATTTGTTGGAGGGAACAGATAGATATGATTCCATCTGTTCTAATCGAGGGACATGGCATCCATCGCTTCTGCCCGAGGGTCCTTGTATGGGGCTACGTTTCAAGGTAGTTTCTTGTTGTCGCTCGTTGCAAAGAGGTAGATCTGCAGTTCTGGGACTTTTTCCAAGATGAAGGAGAATGAGTCTGAGTCTAGGGACCATTCTGACTCTATTGGATTTCATATTGCGGAACCCTTGTAGGTGAACTGCTGATAAATGCCATCTTTTCTTTCTTGCCAAGCGAAAGATCGCCAACATCACGTGGTTGATGTAGGGTGATCTCGAGCCTTGTCAATTCAGACATCTCACTATCACTTCGCTGTCCAAGACCAACTTGATGTGGACTGATTCAATGTTAGGAGGACTGCCATGTCCTCCAGAATGTGGATGTGAAAGGTCTTGAACAGGAATGACCAAGTCCCTTGAACTTTCCTTTGATGGGATTGACCTCCCCATCCTTCCATTGAGGCATCTGTGTGGATGACTACTGATGGTTAAGGTGGTTGTAAGGGAATAGTCCTTGCTAGGCTCTTGACCTTCGACCACAGCCTCAGAAGCGATCACAGGAAGGTCTGTGTCGGTCTCTGTTGATCTCTTCGAGCGTTTCATGCTTATCTTCTCCAGACTCCTGACACTCCTTTAGCTGTGCTCTTAGCACTGGGTCTGTTACTGCTGCAAACTGGAGAGAGCCCAGTACTCTTTCCTGTGGGCATCTTGAAATCTTGTTGAATTTCAGTAGTCTCTTGACAGACCCCGCAATCTCTCTCCTCTTCTTTGGTGGAATGGAGAGGCAGTGTAACTCCAAGTTCCAATGGATTCCCAACCATTGAGACTCTTGAGCTGGAGAGAGATGAAACTTCTTGTAGTTGATCTTGAAGCCCAGAGGTTCCTGGAACTGGATCACTTTCGTGGCTGCCTGCAGACAAGCAGTCTTGGATGCTCCTGAACGCCTTCTAAGCGTAGCTGTTGTACGACTGTGTTCGCAAGTTTTGTGAAAATCCTTGGGGCTATGTTTAGTTCAAAGGGCATGGCTTTGAAGACATACTTTGTCTTCTGTAGCTTGAATCCTAGGTAGGAGGAGATTGGGCGGCTGACTGGAAGGTGCCAGTAAGCATCTGCCAGGTCTATTGAGACTATGTACGCCCCTTTTGGTAACAGGGTCCTTATGTGGTGTAAGAATAACATCCGGAACTTGTTGTTCTCGATGAACTTGTTGAGTGGAGACGAGTCTAGAATGACTCTGAGTTTATCCGAGTCCTTCTTCGGAACACAAAACAGCTTTCCTTGGAATTTGATGGACTTTACTTTCCTTATGACCTTTTTTGTTCAAGAGTTCTAAGGTATATTCTTCCAATAAGGGGGTGGAGTGTTGGAAGAATTGAGGAAAGGAAGGTGGAGTTCTTTTCCATTTCCACCCTAGTCCATTCTTGATTAGGCTGTCGGCCCAGAAATCGAAGGTCCAACGATCCCGAAAGTGGAAGAGTCTTCCTCCTATCTTGAGTGTCTCATTGCTTGGATGATCCGGAGGGTTTGTTATCCTAACCACGTACTGCTCTACCCCTTGAGAGGTTTCTTGAGGAGCCTTGTCTAGATCCTCTACCTTTTGGGTGAAAGGTAGTGGTGTGCGTCTCAAAGCCTGGGTTAAAGGCTGGTGACTGGGCTACTAACTGCTGAGGCACCTTCTGGAAACTGGTGTACGGCTGAGCAACCATTTGGGGCACCATGGTCATGGACACCGTGGGATGTTGCGGAGGTTGATGAGGCAGTCTTGGCTTCTTCGTCTTCCTCTTGGGTTAGGGACCAGCATCAGGGGAAGATTTTCTTTTGGCATATATGCCACACTTTTGGAGAAGGTTCCTATTCTCTGTGGCGGCTTTAGCAACTACCTTTTGGACTGCTTCCTTTGGGAAGAGGTCCTTACCCCAGATACATGATGTGATTAACTTCCTAGGCTCGTGCTTGACCGTTGCATTGGCAAACACGTATTCTCTACAGTCCCTCCTGCCCTTCATGAAAGCGTACAGGTCCTTGACTAGTGTAGCCATGTGCATCTTGGCTAGGACCGTGTACATACATGGGGTACTTGAGATGCCTGTACACATCTCCATGCAGTTCTGGAGAGAGAGAAAGGCGGCTAGTGTCTCATTTGTCTCCTGTTCTCTTCGCAGCCCGACAGCTTCAGAAGGTTCTCGTTGAACTGCTGTCCTGCTATATCATTCTAGACTTGTCTCCACTCAACAAGTTCATCGAGAACAACAAGTTCCGGATGTTAACCTTACAATACATAAGGAACCTGTTACCGAAAGGGGCGTACACAGTCTCAATAGACCTGGCAGATGCTTACTGGCACCTTCCAGTCAGCCGCCCCCTCTCCTCCTACCTAGGATTCAAGTTACAGAAGACAAAGTAAACCTTTAAAGCCATGCCCTTCGGACTAACCATAGCCCCAAGGATTTTCACAAAACTTGCGGACACAGTCGTACAACAGCTACTCTTAGAAGGCATTCAGGTAGCAGCATACCTGGGCGACTGGCTGGTGTGGGCAGCACCCAAGAGTGCTTGTCTGCAGACAGCCACGAAGGTGATCCAGTTCCTGGACCATCAGGGCTTCAAGATCAACTACAAGAAGTTTCGCCTTTCTCCAGATCAAGAGTTTCAATGGTTGGGAATATATTGGAACTATCAGTCACACCGCCTCTCCATTCCACCGAAGAAGAGGAGAGAGATTGCGGGTTCTATCAAGAGACTACTGAAATTCAACAAGATTTCAAATAGCCAACAGGAAAGAGTACTGGGCTGTCTCCAGTTCGCAGCAGTAACAGACCCAGTGCTAAGAGCATAGCTAAAGGATGTGTCAGGAGTCTGGAGAAGATAAGCATGAAACGCTCAAAGAGATCAACAGAGACCGACACCGACCTTACTGCGATCGCTTCTGAGGCCATGGTCGAAGGTCAAGAGCCTAGCAAGGACTATTCCCTTGCAACCACCGCAATCGTTAGTAATCATCCACACGGATGCCACACCAGAAGGATGGGGAGGTCATTCCCATCTAAAGAAAGTACAAGGGAACTGGTCACGCCAGTTCAAGACCTTTAACATCAACATTCTGGAGGCCATGGCAGTCTTCCTGACGTTGAAGAACTATCCCCTCACAGATCAGCCCACGTATAGCTGGTCTTGGACAGTGAGGTGATAGTGAAATATCTGAACCGACAAGGCTCGAGATCGCCCTACATCAACCACGTATTTTTGGCCATCTTTCGCTTGGCAAGAAAGAAAAGATGGCATTTATCAGCAGTTCACCTACAAGGGTTCCGCAATGTGACGGCGGACGCTCTATCCAGGCGAAAGCCGATAGAGTGAGAATGGTCCCTAGACGCAGACTCATTCTCCTTCATCTTGGAAAAGTCCCAGAACTGCAGATCGACCTCTTCGCAACGAGCGACAACAAGAAACTACCTCGATATGTAGCCCCATACGAGGACCCTTGTGCAGAGGCGATGGACGTCATGTTCCTTGATTGGAACAGATGGAATCATATCTATCTGTTCCCTCCAACAAATCTCCTGCTGAAGTTCCTCAGCAAGCTGAGATCCTTCAAGGGGACAGCAGCAGTAGTGGCCCCCAAATGGCCCAAGAGCAATTGGTTCCCTCTAGTGATAGAACTGAGGCTAAGGCTGTTTCCTCTACCGAACCCAGTTCTATCCCAACTGGTTCAGAAGTCGACTGTCTACGCTTCATCATTGAGAACCCAAAGCCTATATCTCATGATTTTCTCGCCTTAGCAGCCAAGAAAAAGTTCAGGATTTCAAAAGACAACACCGACTTTATAGAAGAGTACAAGTCAAAGTCAACCAGAAGACAACATGAATCGTCTTGGAAGAAGTGGATCTCCTTTTTCAAAGCAAACAGGCCGGCAGAAATCTTAATAGACTTCTGCCTGTCCTTCTTCATCCACCTTCATGAACAAGGCCTGGCTTCCACCACGATAAGTACGTGTAAGTCAGTTTTGACTAGACCTCTTCTCTACACCTTCCAGGTGGACCTGTCGAACGAAATCTTCAATAAGATTCTGAAAGCATGCGCTAGACTTAAACCAGCAACCCCTCCAAAGCCCATATCATGGTCCTTGGACAAAGTCTTGCACTACGGTTCGAACTTTAAAAACAAAGATTGTTCCCTAAAGGATCTATCACAGAAAGTGATATTCTTGTCCGCTATAGCCTCAGGGGCTAGAGTTAGTGAAATAGTGGCCCTATCCAGAGACTAGGGAGAACTGAATCTTTTTCCCAATCCTACCTTTCTCGCCAAAAACGAGCTACCCACCAAGAGGTGAGGTCCTTGGAGAATCTGCCCTCTGAAGGAAGATGTCTCTCTATGTCCAGTAGAGCGTCTTAAGGTCTATCTTCGAAGAAGTTCAGATTTCAAGGAAGGACAGCCCTTCATAGGCGAAACCTCAGGATCAAACTTATCCCTAAAACAACTGAGGGCAAAACTCACCTACTTTATTCACAGAGCGGATCCTGACAGTACACCCGCAGGCCACGATCCTTGAAAAATTACTTCCTCGCTGAACTTCTTTCAGCATATGGACTTTGATAGACTCCGCTCATATACAGGTTGGAAATCCTCTAGAGTCTTTTATAAACATTATGCGAAGCAAGTGCTTGAAATAAAACACTTTGTGGTGGCGGCAGGTAGTGTTATAAAACCTGTCGTCTAGTGCTGCGATGAACAGTGAACTGTTTGGGACTTAACAGTGTAAAGGGTGAACAGGTATTAGCACCTTTTAGTTTAATACTTTTATTGAGATTCACTATGGTTATTCTTGGACTGTTCTATATAGGTGTAGAATCTCACTAATAACATCAGTGCCGTGTGAACATTCGTACAGTGTTAAAACATATCCAACATCTAAGTGAAATTAATTTAATAATTTTATTTATTAAGTGGCACCTGTGATTTACTAATATATATTTCTCCCCTTACAGGTTACAAATATGTATACCTTGATGATGTTGACTATGTAAAAGATTCTATTTTCAATACATTCGTTGTTGTATTTATTTTTGTCTATACAAATAAATACATGAAATGTATTTGCATTTTATTCGCCTTACATGAATTCGAATAAATTTTTACAGAGTCTTATTTTCCTAAAATAAAAATACTTGATAATGTACCTCTGTAAGAACAACCTGGTAATCGCTAAAGTTCCACTTTGTTCCTATGTATACAACCTTGACGCTTTATAGTCGGTATCGACATATTCCCTGCAGGGGGCAGTAAGCCCTAAGTTAGTTCCAAACTTAGTGGATATGACAAATAACGGTAATGTCCTATATACATTTGGTCTGGGAGACCATATAAGAATCTGAGTCAAGGTAATGGCACTTATACAAACCCACAGATATAGTACTTTCAAGTAATTCTCTGGTAAACTTCCATCAGGACGACATGGCTGAGCCCAAAAAACGGATTCTGAGCAAAGTGAAAAATCTATTTTTCGGTGATATGGCCATGTCGTCCTGATGGACCCTCCCTCCTTTCTAAAAAGGAGTATACATCTATGTAACAAATCCCCACCCAAAACTACTCTATCTGCGGCTATCCATGCTTAATTGCAACAAGGAATAGTTCGCCGTAGTAGTACGCAGAGGGGATCCACCGGGTAACTTTCATGACGGCTCCCCTTCCATTTCCCCCTCAAAGTAAAAACTCTATTCGGGATGAATATTGCTATGTCTCATATCAAGAAATACGTCCCCTGATATTATGCGATATCCTTATGAGTTATTTTAAGGATACTCGCGCCAGGAGTTAGAAATCTGGAGACCTGTTGTCATTTCTCTGGGAGTGTCACTGTAGCCAAATATCCCTTAGAAAACTGCCTAAAGGAACCTTCTATCAGGATGACATGGCCATATCACCCAAAAATAGATTCCATTATTTGGCCTCGAGCCATGTTGTCCTGATGGAGGTTCCTCATTGGCAGCTTCTATCTGGGATATTGCTGCGAGTGATATACCAGAGAAAATTACCTTAGTGGTATCAACAGAGTTTTAACATCCTGAACGAATATCCCAAGAGATATTGTGTATAAAGAAGGGGCGTCTTAATAAGCCATGGTTATCCTTCCCTGAATAGAGTTAACCGCATCTCGAAGGAAAGATGAGGGTAGGATACGAGGGCAAGAGAGGCGTTACAACTCCAGATCTCCATAGGCTACAACTAACATTTTTCCTGTTGAACCATTCTCCTTCGCCGCCCCATCTTTGTTGGTCACTTGGAGAGAGTCTGCAATTTTTTCTCAGGTTTTTGAGTGATTTTTTATCATGGATGCTTCAGCTTCTTCCTTATTGACTAAGTTGAGTACCCCCTATTTTTGTGTGTTTGAAAATTTTACGTCTTCACCTAGTATTTTCATTGATTTGTACGCTTTTATTGGCATGCGGTCGGTGCCATGGCAGCATGTTCCAAATTGCTCAGAAAAGCTTATTAATTTAGTCATTTTACTGTAGGAATTTGTTTTATAATATTATTTTAAAGTGTGGCATGTTTATGGTATCCCCCCATCCTTCCTGGGTGTTTCTCGAGTGTTCTTTATCAGCATTGACTTAGGCTAGCCTACCATAGCTGGTGGCCATGCCTGGTAAATTCTCACTTTGCACCATACCTTTTTTCACCTAATCTTACTGGTTGGATGAGGGTGTCTATCCTCCCATGCTGTTGATTCGTCATGGCGGGGAACTGCAGTCTTGAAGATCCTTTTGGGAGTTGGATAGTGTTCTCAGTTGCCCTAGGGTGACTGTTTTTCCTTTCCACTTAGCCTGTAAGTACAGTTTTGTTTATATTTGCTTGTCGTGATTGTGAATGATAGGAACAATTTATTATTTATCTTTGATTATAGTGCGATAGTTTAGTTAGCTAGGAGTGTTCATAAGTGTTTTTTTTTTTCTTTTTGAGCTGTAATTCCTCCTTTGGAGAGTTATTCTATGAATGCCAATCTGTAGTTGCTGACCTGGCCTGGAATTGATTATATTTAGACTGCTCTTTTGGATTGTTAAACAGGTGATGACCTGGCTTGTGTATTACAGTTACAATTACGTATGATGATGATGATGATGATGATGATGATGAAGATGATGATGATAATAACGTTCACAACCAAAATCAATTAATACAATTGTGTATTTAAATTTGTCAGTGTTCCGGTGGCTACAGAGTTGTGGTTGGACTATAAAAGAACTGTTGGCTCTTGTGTGGACATAGAGGTCCACACATAAACAAATATTGGTTTTGGTGTGTGGTTAGTTTTAAGTTTTGTTAGGGTTTATTTGATTGTGGAAAGGTTTTGTTAATTATTTTAGCTTCTAAGGTATATAGCATGAAGGTTATGGTTTGTTTTCATTTCCCTTCTGTCTAAGAGTCCAGTTTATGATAACGTAAGGGGAAAGTTTGTGCAGAGGAGACATTTGTCAGTTAGAGTGATTCAAGGGTGTGGGGGTTGTTGTTGCAACATCCCGCCACATCATTTTGGTGCCCGAACAGGGACTGACGAGGTGGGATTGGAAGCCGGACTGATGGACGAAGGACGGAATTAGGATTAAAAATTAGATATAAGGTTGATGAAACATGGAAGATCAGTTAAGGGTTTTGAAAGGGAATTGTGGCTGAGTAAAGAGCGTGAAGAGAAGTTGTCTGTAGAGAAAGAGAAGTTGTTGCGTGAGAATGCGAGGCTGAGTTGTGAGAATGAGAAGATGCAAAGGAAACTGAGGGAAATTCATGGAACTGAAGAGAGAGTGGAAGAGGGTATTGAGATTAGTATGCTAGAAAATGAAGAACAAATGGAGAAATGAATGGAAGCTATGATGGGGAAAGTAATGGGAATGATGAAAACGTTCATGGGTGAAGGCGCAATTGGAGGAGTGGCCTATGCTGCGGGTAATGGGTTGATAGTGGAAGAGAAGGCTAAGGTAAGTGACAATGGGGAAGGTAGTGATAGTGAGATTGAAGATAAGGGAATAAGGCATAGTAAGGATGAACAGAAATTTGATAGGAAGAATGAGAAGAAAGGTAAAATTAATGTGAAGAGGGAAAAGAAGAAAGGTCAGGAAGAGAGTGAGGATGATCATGAATGGGTGAAAGTGGTAAGTAAGAAAAAGGGTAAGAAGGGATTGGTTAAGGATAGGAATTTAAGTGTCGAACTGGATTCGTTATATTCGAATGAGGAAGAAGGAAACAAGAAGGGCTTAGGCAGTGAAGATAGTAGTGAGAATGAATTTGAAGTTTGTAAGACAGTGGTAATAAGAGGTACCAAAGTGTGAAAGGTTTAATGTACATAGCAGTAGGGATGTGTATGACTTTTTTAGGGAGTATGAAAGATTCTGTCAAGCTAAGTATGGTGATAGTAAGAGAGTTTGGGCTAGGGAGTTAGGAGAGTATTTGACAGGGTATTTGTTGACGATATGTGGTGTGATATTGAGTGTAGGGGGATGTTGATTATGAAAGTGTGAAAAAGAGAATAATTGAACAGGTAAAATGTATGAAAGGGAGTGTTAGGTATAAGCGTAAGAATGATTTTGATGAGGCACGGATGAATATAGGAGAAGCAATATCAATGTATGTATGTAGGTTGGAAATGTTAGCCAGGAAGAAGTATAGGGATGAAGGCATAAATGAGAATACGGAATTAATGAGAATGTGTGTGAATTTATTAATTTGAAATGAAGGAGAAAATGAAGTGGACGCAAAAGAGATTGACATGGGATGATATACTAGATATAGTTGAGGATTATGAGTTAGATAGGTGCATGAAAGAAAGTAAATCTGTGAGTGTAAGAACTGGAATGGAAGAAAGTGTAATAGAATTTTTTAGTTATAAGGATGCAATTTTGAGAGGGCCAATGAGGATAGCTGATCAGGTAATAGATAGAAGTGTTAGGGCAAGTAACTGGAGGAACTGTGCAAGCAAATGGTGGATCTAGGCAGGGTAATTGGCGCAATAGGGATAGGAGTGTGAGTGTGCTACAAGGTATATCAGATAGTCATGTCCGTGATGAAAAGTGTTATAGGTGTGGAAAGGAAGGTCATAAAAAAAATTAATGTAGATGGGCTCTAGGTGCTTGTTTTGGATGTGGTGAGGTAGGGCATAGAATTAGCGAGTGCAAGAAAGAGAAAGGGGTAAAATGTTATCGGTGTGGTATGACTAGGCACATATCGAGTGGATGTCGTAGTAATCGTATGAATGTTATTTGTGGTAATAAGGGTAAGGATGGTCATTATGCTAAAATGTGCAAGGAGCCTGTAAGTGTAAGTGTACTGAATGTGGTGTAGATGGACATGTAGCTAGAGTGTGTAGGATGAAGGGAGTAAGTCAGCCAGGATGTTCGGGAAACTAGAGTGTGAGAGGGTTCAGCTGGGTGAGTCCTCCTGTGTGTGTGGAAGGAATAGGATCAATGTTCGTGAGAATGGGATGAATAATTGGTTGGAAATGAATAAGTATGAACCTAGTATGCATGAGAAGTTAGGGCTGAAAAATAAGCAATTAGTCCTAGTTGAATAAAGAAAAAGAAGCGTTTGAAAATTTTTGGTGAGGATAAAGTGCAAGGAAAAGTGCAAGGTAGGAACCAGAATAAGTATGACAAGGGTGTAAATGTGCAAGTGAGTGTGGAAGATAAATGTATTAATACAGATGAATCATGGCTGAGTAAGAGTGATACCTTTAGTGTGTGTGGTTTTTCCTTAAATGATGTAAAAGAAAGTATGCCAAATGCGAGAATGAGAGATAGGAGAATGATAAGAAGTATGAATGAATCTTTTATTAAAGTAGAAAATAGTTTTGATAAAAAGGATGAATTGCTGAGGGAAATAAGTGAGATTTTTGGGCCAGATGATAGTGAGGTATATGGGATAGTGCATGATATATTAGATGATGGGGATTTAGATAGAAATAGTGGTAATGTACCGAATGATTGTGATAATGAGGAAGTGAATGTGAGAGTGTATGAAGGTCCAGTTACTCGGAGCAGAGGTCCTGTTCCCGACTGCAACCAGGTCATGAAAAAAATTAGGTAAGTGTTGTGTGAGACGGATTTGGCAAAGTAAGGGGGGAGGAATGTGGAGGATTAATTTTTTTTTTCTTTTTTCTTTTTGTTTGCCAAACCCAGAGAGAGAGAGAGAGAGAGAGAGAGAGAGAGAGAGAGAGAGAGAGAGAGAGAGAGAGAGAGAGAGACAGGGTTTGTGTCAGCGAGCGAAAGGTAGTTAGTGTATCGGTTGGTTGTTGTGAGAAAG
>NC_090729.1:143329375-143346875 GCF_036898095.1 Palaemon carinicauda
CCCCCCGGTGTACCGGTTTCAAATTACCCCCTCCAAATCTTACTCCCCGATAGTTTGAAACCGGATTCAGACTACCGGGGGGTAACTTGAAACCGGTTTCAAGCTACCCCCCGGGGGTAATTTGAAACCGGTTTTATATCCCCCCCCTGGTTTCAAACTACCCCCTCGTTTTTGCGCAGGATCTCATCATTTATGATTAATAAATTGCTTTTGATCAGGGTTAACACAATCATTAGGTTATATGTATATACATGTACTGTTTCACTTATTGATATCGTTTATTAATATCCAGCCTTTATCCGTTTTATGTTTATATCTTAGCTAATAAATGTCGGAAATTCCGTTACCAGTCATGGGCGCATATTTTTCCGAGATAGGGAGACGAGGTGGAATTTTATTTTGACGGTTATTTTTTCCATTATTTGAAATATTTCATAATTATACTGCAAGCAAATATTATATAAGGTATAATCAACATATTGATCATAAGTAGATATGTATATATATCTATATATATATATATATATATATATATATATATATATATATATATATATATATATATATATATATATATATACATATATATATATATACATATATATATATATATATATATATATATATATATATATATATATATATATATATATATATATATATATATTTGCATGTATGTTGTAAATACTATATCATTCATGATATCTGTAAATAATTGACACTTTTGATAAAGCAAGATTGTAAGCATTTATAACAGTTTTAATAAAACAATATACAGTACATGGTGTTTGCTTCTACTGTACTTACATTGGTTGTTAGTATACGAAAACACCTGGACTACGGTAAAGTCGTTACACTTTATAGCCCTCTATGGATTACATTGAACACAGCTTGCGTTAATCTCACAACTGTTGTTACTGATTTTAGCCTAAAGGCAAGCAGCTGTGAGTTATTAGGGCTAAATCAAATCCTATTTAAACCATCTTCAAAGTAGTAAGTGATGGATTCGTGTATGGATTTTTTTTCTCTGTTGTTGATCTCGAAATGGAAAATTATTGAAAAACTGAGTGATAAAATGTTTAAGAATTTTACCTGAAATGTATCATAAAGAAAAAAAAGACCTCGCAAGATAGTCACCTGTACATTTCCATGCGGTTTATATAAGACTTCTGCCCCTTTGTCATAGTTCCATTCTTTCTTATTACTCATTTCATCAAATGACAAAACAGCAATACCTAGTAATCGAGAATTCATACCATCTTTAAAGTCCTCTGGTTTAAATTGAATCGAGCTAACAGTAGCTTACACAACGTAAATTCTGTCTGCACAACATGCATGTTGGTAATTTACATTTGAGCTTTTATTTTTCACGTGCATAGCATCCAAATACTACGAAGTTGCTATGCATTATCACTGACAGAATATATGAATAAACAAAAAGATATATGGACACAAGAGGTTCTATTGTTATATTGCATTTATAGGTATAGCCAAACCATTTTAAGAGCAAACTTGGAGCCCAATAGCGGTATTGCCTGTTCTCTTGGGTCATTTTCAAAGCATTACCTGAATTGACCGCTTTAATCTATGGGTGAGCCAAGAAAAGGAGAAAAGGGTCAGCTAATAAGTCATTCACCCGGATTTGATCGGTCTATGAATATAATCTTTTAATTTGATACTCTCTCCAAATTGTTTCCTTCGCTCTTTTTGTTTGCAACCACGTGGTGACAAGTTGAAACTCTTAAATATAACAAAGAGCAAAATTGTTATAAAACTATTATCATAGTAACAGAAATAATCTTAATTTTGATATCAAATGAATTCAGTTCTTAATTCTGATTGATTATTAAAAGACAGGATTCTTTTCAAAGGATTTAATTAACTATGTTTAATATGGTATATTTACATTAGTGATTTTATTGTTTTAGAATTTATTTAATTAATCGACAAAATTATTTTACAACAAAGGTTGTGTTAGCAAACGTGGTTATGGTGAATTCGTCAGATGAAGTTAGAGCTATCACAAAAGATTCAACGAATCATTTAATTCAGACTATTTCCATGTCTTCCTTTATAATGTTATCAGTATGCTTAATACAATTGACCCAATTTTCCTTGCAAACCTGAAACAAAGTTGTTTTTGATATGTTGGTTGCATCTGTGACACGTTTGATTGCTTGGTCAATTCCAAATTTAACAATTTCATTATCATTTTCCCATTTAAAAAACTGATAGACATTTTATGCCATTTTTCTTTCTTCTGGACGAAAAACACGACGCTGAGAACTTACCATGGTTTTTACGGAAGCCTATTGTGCAACACAGTGAATGAAGAAGCTAATCTTCATTTATTTAATAGGATTTGACCAAAGGTGTCAGTGAACTGACCCAGTGGCAACGTGTATGTCATATCTCCTAAATTGTCAATTTCCCTCCCTTGTCATAGTGAAGTGAAAGCATCGGGATTAAGAAGAATCGGCACCGCCGCAAATGAGTTTTGGTGATTGACACCTTAAGCTGCGCGTTGGCTGCCCTTGTTCAAAAGATGTGTATACATATACATATATATATATATATATATATATATATATATATATATATATATATATATATATATATATATATATATATATATACATTTGTATAAATAATAAAATAATCAACACCATTTAAGCTGCGCGTTGGCTGCCCTTGTTCAAAAGATGTGTATAGATATACATATATATATATATATATATATATATATATATATATATATATATATATATATATATATATATACATTTGTATAAATAATAAAATAATCAACACCATTTATTCTGAGTGATCTTTGTGTCAATTTCTCCAGGCATATTGCCGTCCGAAGCTCATGCACCGAAAGCGCATGAACGGAATCTATTGGAGATAACAAAAAAAAAAAAAAAAAAAAAAAAAAAAAAGGAGAAAAAAAATCTAGACAAACACGCGCACACTGAAATAAAATGAAGTTTTACCTCGCCGTTATCACTAAACGTTAAATGATAGTCTGTAACTTCAAATAATGTGTATTAGTGAATTATATGACACGTTAGGTCTTAAATACGAAAATATCTACAATCAAACGAACACTGATATAAAATACAATTTTACCTCGCCTTTATCATGAAACCTTAAATTACAGTCTGTGACTTTTAACGTGTCATATAATTCACTAATACACAATATTTTGTTTTAAATACAAAATTAAACTACTTCCATACTGCTGCAAAACCAGCAATAAATGCATGATACATATTTGCGATGTCATATGAATTATTTATCATTCTGATGAGGGGGTAACTTGAAAACAGAGGGGGTAACTTGAAACTGGTTTCAAACTACCCCCCCCCCCCTCCCGGTAATCTGAAACCGGTTTCAAGTTACCAGGGGGGGGGGGGGTAGTTTGAAACTGGGGGTAACTTGAAACCTTTACACCGGTCCTGGGTGTAGCCAGGTGCTGAGAATCTCCTGATTTATAAATACTAAAGGAAAAATCAAAATTGATAATTGGAATGTTAGCGCAATGAATCAGATTGGGAAGTTGCAGCAAGTGGAGGGAGAATGAATTTATGAAATATAGTTTGAATATCTTGGCCCTAAGTGAAACACGTTGTGAGGGGATTGGTAAAGAAATCTTAAACCAAGGCAGTATATATATCTACTCAGGAAGAACAGATGCCGTTGGAAGAGAAGGGGTAGGAATGATGCTAACACCAAGAGCAGAAAAGGCATCAATGGAATGGAGAGCTGTAAATAGTAGATTGTTACATGCAAAGTTCAAATCAAAGCAGTGCATTATGAGTATTATAGTTTGCTGTCCACCAACAAATGATTCTCTGAAGAAAGAAAAGGTGAATTCTATGAAGAACTGCAGATTGTAATAGATGAGATCCCAAAGAGAGAGATGAAAATTGTGATTGGTGACTTCAATGCTAAAGATGGAAGAAATAATCAAGGTATAGAGAATGTGATGGGTGTTGAGGGTCTTGGTGAAGTTGCAAATGAAAATGGTGCACATTTTATAAGTATTTATTCAACAAACAATTTTGTTATTGGAGGTATTCTTTCCCAGCACAAGGACATCCACAAATTTATACATGGACTTCCCCATGTGGCAATTACAAAAACCAAATAGATCACATAGCCATTGTTAAAGAGAGATGGAGGACTGAAAAATGTAAGAAACTATAGAGGTGCAGATATTGGTAGTGATCATCAGCTCCTCATTGTCACACTGAAATTAAAACTGAAAGCACCTAACTGAAATGTAGATAGAATGCCTAGGTTCTATTCAACTAAGCTTCTAGAAGATGAGCATAGAGAAACCTGTGCAATTGATTGTATGAACCAATTTGCAGTCTTAGAGACCGAAAGAACCGAATAGCAGACAATTAATGAAGAAGAGTGGGATATTAAGAACATATATCAGTCAGTTGGTAGTGAAGTTTTAAGGCATGCAGTTACAAGGAGAAAACCTTGGATATCAAATAATACTTAGTATACTATAAAAAGAAAACAAAGAAAGAAATTGATTGTTGAAAGTTTTCGAGGAAGAAATGAAGGTAGAGCATGCTAAGTATTCCAGTATTGATAGTGAGGTCAAAAGAAAAGCCAGGAATGACTGGAGAGAATATTTTGACAGGAAAGCAGATTAGGCTGACAAAGCTATGAATTCAGGGAGGGGCTATGATGTAAGAATCGCTCATAGAATTTATAATAAAATATAGACTGGATAAAGAAGAAGAAACATATACCAATCATAAAGAGAGATGGATCTGTTATAGCAACAGAAGATGAAGAAAGGCAACGTTGGATGGAACTCTTTAGTGATGAAGACCTTGATGTGCTCAAGAATGAATTCAGTGTGTTTGAAGTCGAAGCTATCATTAAAAATCTCAAGAGATGGAAAGCCTGTGGATACGATGGAATAACTGCTGATATGATATTTTCCGAGAAAGAAGTGACTGCCAGAATATTTACAAGATTTTTTTTGTAGAATGTGGCATGAAAAAGCAAAACCTGATGAATGAGAGCTATAAGCATTGGTTGATATGGCAAAAAAGGAGATGTGATTGATTGCAATATTTACAGAGGCATCACATTTACATAGATAGTAGGTTGACCACCCGTGGGATACTAGGCTACCACTAGAGAGTTATTCGATCCTTTGACTGGCCAGACAGTTCTCATTGGACTCCTCTCTCTGGTTACGGCTGATTTTTTCTTTGGCCACACATACACCGAATAGTCTGGCCTATTCTTTTCACATTCTTCTCTGTCATCATACATCTGACAACACTAGAGATTACCAAACAATTCTTCTTAGTCCAAATGGCAAAAAAGGAGATCTGATTGAGTGCAATATTTACAGAGGCATCACATTTACATAGATAGTAGGTTGACCACCCGTGGGATACTACCACTAGAGAGTTATTGGATCCTTTGACTGGCCAGACAGTACTTATTGGACTCCTCTCTCTGGTTACGGCTGATTTTTTCTTTGGCCACACATACACCGAATAGTCTGGCCTATTCTTTTCACATTCTTCTCTGTCATCATACACCTGACAACACTAGAGATTACCAAACAATTCTTCTTTGTCCAAGGGGCTAACCACTGCAATGTAATTGTTCAGTGGCTACTTTCCTCCTGGTATGGGTAGAAGAGACTCTTTAGCTACGGTAAGTAGCTCTTCTAGAAATAGGACACTCCAAAATCAAACCATTGTTCTTTAGACCTTGGTAGTATCAGAGCATCTCTACCATGGTCTTTCACTATCTTGGATTAGAGTTCTCGTGCTCGAGGGTACACTCGGGCATGCTGTTAGGCTTGATTCCGTTCCTCTTGTTTATATGAAGTTTTTATACTTTATATATGATAGACCTAATTCAATGTTGATGCTGTTCCTAAAATATTTTATTTTGATTGTTATTACTTCTCTTGTATTTCCTTCTTGCCTTTCCTCGCTTGGCTATTTCCCTGTTGGAGCCCTTGGGCTCATAGCATCATGCTTTTCCAATTAAGGTTGTAACTTAGCTAATAATAATAATAATAATAATAATAATAATAATAATAATAATAATAATAATAATGATAATAATAATAATCAGTTGCCATGAATATAGCAATTCACTTTTGATGGCATTTGGGGATAATGAAAAATCCTTTGATAATGTGCGCCAGCCAATTTTGTGGAGAATACTGCGATATTATGTTCCTCTTAAATATGAAAATTTAATTAAGTCTGTTCATGAGCATAGCAAGTGTAAAGTTAATGTTAATGGAGTCTTATCAAGTGAGTTTCCTGTGCAAAGTGTAGTGTTGTCAACTATGTTGTTTATCCTGCTCATGGATTTTGTAATGCATAGAACAGTTGGACTGGTTTGGTTGCAGGAAATTAGCAGACCTAGAATATGCTGATGGTGCTGTCCTTATTAGCAGAACACCACAGGACTTGCAAAGCTTGCTTACCAGAATGCATGAAATATCACTTTAGGTTAGGTTCAAGATAAATAGAAGAAAGACAGAGATGATGAGAACAGAATATGCAATGGAAGATTAAATATAATTGGAAGGAGAAATTATTAATGAGGTTGAATCGTATAAATAATTAGGAACTATGATCTCTAATACAGGATCTTTAGAATTTGATTTTAATGAACTATGGAAAAAAACAAATCAGGCAATGGCTACGTTAGGTAAAATTTGGAAATCAAATTGCCTGAAATTACATAAAAAAATCAGGCCATATATCAGTTTAGTGACACCGTTGTTACTGATTTGTGGCATAACATTGAAACATTATCCAACAGATTTTGTGGATTTGAAAATAAAACCCTCAGAAGAAAATTGGGAGTTATAAGTAGGACAGAATTAGAAATGAAACTATAAGAGAGATTACTCGGTTGCCATATGTGGATAAGATCATGGTGAAGGGAAGATCATTATTATTATTATAAGTAATCTTTATCATAAATGATTTCGTTTTTTATGCGTGTGTGAATACTACAGTAATTGTTTCTCCTTTTATTAAACTTACCGTTTTAGTTTTCTTCAGTAGTTTGAACAGAGATGGACCGTCATCTCCCTTACGAATGTTAAGCTTTACTCATCAACTGTCGGGTTTTGTATAGACAACAGATGTGTCAATTCTTATGACCTTGATGACTTTTTGGTCTATAACTAGCTTGATGTTGCTTTTGACTTGTTATATTTCGCTTTGCATTTTATCCGGTTATCTGACGATTTAAGAATCTCTTCGTTTTGTTATTTTGTTTTGATATATAACACTAAGGATAAAACTTTTGTTTGGCTTTATTTTTAGTTTTCTTAATGAATAAAGCTATGGTCTGTTTTAACTAAATCCCTGAATTATATCTGGATTCCTGTAAAAGTTTGTAAGCGTTGTATCAATGCTTGGCTTTCTTGTTCTTAATTGTTCTACTTTTTGTTTCTTCTGATACTCATAAATATTCTCTGCCTGAATATATACAGTATAATCGCAGCTATTGAAGAAATGCTTTTCTGTTGCTGCTCCAAGAAATATTTTGCCGAGATGCCAGTTTTCACATCATAGTCTTTTTTTTTTTTTTTTTTTTTTTTTTTTTTTTTTTTTTTTTTTTTTTTTTTTTTTTTTTTTGCTGATAGCGTTATATTTCATTATAATAAGTATTGTCCCAACATCTTAAAAGTTTCATCCAATTTTGCTTTTGGAAAGATTGTATTGAAAGCATCATGTCTGCTCTTAGTTCAAAACGTGTCTGAGAAATACTCTAAGATGTTACTCAAATGGTGGCCAACCGAAATCTTCCCTCTCAGCCAAAACTCCATTACAGCTTTAAACTAAAGAAACATTAACAACCTAAGAAGAAATCATCATCGTGTAATCAACTAAACAAGAACCTTATTGTCAAAATATTTATTGAAATCCCTAACCATCTTCTCTCCCAAGCAATACACTCACACCTAAATGCACATTCTCTTCAGTAAAAGTTTGTGCTCGACATATCGAACCTATTCTCACTCCTCGTCCCATACCACATAAGCATTAATCAATAGCATACCACAACCCAACTTCCTCAATCCGAGTCTCTTCAAATTATTATTATTATTATTATTATTATTATTATTATTATTATTATTATTATTATTATTATTATTATTATTATTATTATTATTATTATCATTTGTTAAGCTACAACACTAGTTGGAAAAGCAGGATGCTATAAGCCCAGGGACGCCAACAGGGAAAATAGCCTAGGTTGAAAAGGAAACACGAGAAAATGAAATATTTTAAGAACAATAACAACATTAGAATAAACATTTCCTATATAAACTATAAAAAACGTAACAAAACAAGAGGAAGAGAAATTAAATAGAATATTGTGCCCGAGTGTACCCTCAAGCAAGAGAACTCTAACACCAGACAATGATAGACCATGGTACAGAGGTTATGGCACTACCCAAGACCAGAGAACAATGGTTTAATTTTGGAATGTCCTTCTCCTAGAAGAGCTGCTTGCCATAGCTATAGAGTCTCTTCCACCCTTACCAAGAGGAAAGTAGCCACTGAACAATTACAGTGCAGTAGTTTACCCCTTGGGTGAAGAAGAATTTTTTGGTAATCTCAGTGTTGTCAGGTGTATGAGGACAGAGCAGACTCCGTAAAGAATAGGCCAGACTATTCGTTATATGTGTAGGCAAAGGGAAAGTGAACCGTAACCAGAGAGAAGTATCCAAAGTAGTACTGTCTGGCCAATCAAAGAACCATATAACTTTTGCTCCCGTTCCTTCAACATTACAATGCAAAGGCAAATATATCAACGCCCCAATGCGAAATAAATAGATCTTATGTATAAAATATCAGTTAGGTATGACGAATGGCGAATCTATTTCTTTGCAATTAGAGGTATACTATTAGATAGAATTGCAAAAGTTCTTATTTCACAGGAATATTGTGAAAAAGATATAGTCATAATGATATGACAAAAGAGTATGAATTTGTTTTTTGGAGATGGGAGATGACTAGTCACAAATATACTATAGATTTCAGACGTAAAATGGATCTGAATATCATATATAGTAATTTACAGGAAATTATTTCTGGGTTAAATAACTTTCTGTAAGATAATTCTTATTGGCTAAAAAATTGAGGTAATTCTAGATCATTTCAACTATTTCATTATATCTCGAATACCAATATTGAACAATAGTAATTTGAGCCTTCTGGAAGCGTTGTGAACATTGTAGATCTGGATGACACGTAGAGTCTGATACTCTAGATCTCCGTTGGCACGTGACCTTCTCTTCCAGGTGAGGAAGATGTTGATTTTCACCTTATTCAGAGAAATAAACACGGTCTTATAAATAGCTAACCTCAGTTCACTACTATCTAATCATCTCCTAGTGAAATTTGTAGCAGTTTATTGTTTCAGATTAAACTCCATTACCAATCTTCTCACTTACTGGTTTTCATAGGGTTAGCGATGTCAAAATCACATGATTTTCTGTCAAAACATAAGGATGACCTAATAAAAATGATGAAAGCTAAATGCCTATCATCGTGGGAAAGGTAACAAATTAGATTTAACTTGGAATAACTAAACTCAGTTTAGAGCTTTTCCTCAGAGAGTTTATGCTTCACCTGAAAATGAATACAATTTAACCATAAAAAAACCCTTTCTGGTACAACTCAGGAACATAGGTGGTGGGCTACCCTTAAATCTACTCTCTTTGGTGTAGATGCAGTAGTTCCTCCTTCACTTAAACCAGATATCTCTTTCACTCACTGTCCAAGGGAAAAGGCAACCCTGCTGGCTGATGTGTTTGACAGTAAGCAAAGTAATGAGCATCTTGATCTTCCTCATTCCTGTTTTCCTGACGCTAAACTCACTAGTTTAGCTTTACGATTTCGTGAAATTAAAGCTCTGTTGATAGACCTTGATGCTTATGGAGGTGTACACCCAAGTGGTATTTTTTCTTAGCTCCAAAGTTATATGTTATTCTGTGCAAGTTAGCAAGAAGAGGAGCTTTAAGCACTTGTTGGAGAATTGGTAGCGTTACTCCATTATGTAATGTGTTTGTAGTACCTCAAGTCCAACTAATTACACCAAATTTCCTTAACACCCATATTATCGAACGTTTTTTTGGCAAAATGCCTAGATAGGTTTGCGGAAGGCAATCATCTCTTCCCTAGTTTGCAGTTTGGCTTTCGTAAAGGCCTTGAAGTATTTGGTGCCCTTCTCACAATCTCCAATGCTTTACAGAAATCTCTTGATTGTGGTCAGGAAGTTCATATGATTGGCCTTGATTTTAGTGCTGCCTTTGACAGTGTTAATCATGAGGCCCTTGTTTTCAAACTCAAACAGTTAGTAGTGGATGGGTCTTTTTTTAGCATCAATACTGAATTTCTAAACATTATTATTATTATTATTATTATTATTATTATTATTATTATTATTATTATTATTATTATTATTACTTGCTAAGCTACAACCTTAGTTGGAAAAGCAGGATGCTATAAAACTTTAACAAAACAAGAGGAAGAGAAATTAGATACAATCGTGTGCCCATGTGTTCCCTCAAGCAAGAGAACTCTAACTCAAAACAATGGAAGACCATGGTACAGAGGCTATAGCACTACCCAAGACTAGAGAATAATGGTTTGATTTAGGAATGTCCTTCTCCTAGAAGAGCTGCCTACCATAACTGAAGAGTCTCTTCTACCCTTACCTAGAGGAAAGTAGCTACAGAACAATTACAGTTGCAAAGAGTTGTTGTTGATGGGCACCATAGTGAGTATAGGAATGTGATATCTGGTGTTCCTCAGTGTAGTGTCCTTGGCCCATGACTTTTTATACTACTGTATATACACATGACATGAGGTTTGACCTTGAAAACAAGCTCATTGCATATGCAGATGATGTTACTCTTTTTGCATCAATTCCATCTCCTGAATGTAAATCTGGGGTTGCTGAATCCCTTAATAGAGACCTAGCTAAAATTAGTGCATGGTGCAAATTATGGGGCATAAAGTGAAATCCTAACAAACCTCAAAGTATGATTGTATATAGGTCGAGGACAGAGGACCCTTGCATCCGGATTTCAGCATTGATAATGTTTGTTTTTAACTCTGAATGGCTGTTTTAAAATTTTAGGTGCGATCCTCGACAACAAATTTACTTTTGAGAAGCACATAAAGTCTGTCTCCTTCAATTGCACAAAATGTTGGCTTATTGAGAAAGTCTTTTAAGATTTTCAGTGATCAGTCTATTCTCAGGAAGTGTTTTAATTCTTTCATTCTACTTTTTTTCAAGTACTGTATTTTTCTCCTGTCTGGTCTTCAGCTGTAGATTCCCATCTTAATGTGTGGGACAGGAACTTACAGTTTATTCAATTTCTTATTCCTGATGTTGATATCAATCTCTGTTGCATGTTGCATAAAATATTTCCTAATTTTGACCATCCTTTACATTCAGATCTTCCCGGACAGTACCACCCTGTTCGTGATACTAGGTATGCAGTTAAATCTAATAGTCATGCCTTCTTCCTCCTGAGGCTCAATACTACACAGTATTCTAGAAGTTTTATTCCAGCTATGATCTAATTTTGGAATGATTTTCCTAATCCGATAGTTGAATCCGTAGAACTTCAAAAGTCTAAACTTGCAGCAAATTATTATTATTTTTTTTTTTTTTTGCTGGACAGGCTGCCATAAGTCTCTTTTTATAGTTTATATATGAAAGATGTTTTAATTTTGTTACTGTTCTTTAAATATTTTATTGCTTTAATTTTGTTATTTTTCTTAAAATATTTAGTTTTTTAATTTTCAATACTTATTATATAGTTTATTTATTTTCTTATTTCCTTTCCTCACTGATCTATTTTCCCATGTTGGAGCCCTTGGGCTTATAGCATCTTGCTTTCCCAACTAGGGCTGTAACTTAGCTAGTAGTGATAATAATAATAATAATAATAATAATAATAATAATAATAATAATAATAATAATAATAATAATAATAATAATAATAATAATAATAATAATAATAGTAATAATAATAAATGCTTTATTAGATTTGAAATCCGACCAAGAAAGAAAAGATACACTATTTAAAGAATTGATCGTATTTCATAGAGGTAAAACCAAGGTTATAACCTCATAATGCATTCAACAAAGAGTCATAAATTTGATCGTAAAGAATCCTTACACAAACTTTGGTAAGAATTCGTGATTTTTTGCCAGTACCTATATCAAGTGAGTGACTATTATTAGCATTTTAAAGGTCAGAGACCTTGTAAATCCCTATCTCTGAAAAATTTCTCATGAGATAACCTTTATTGATATCGATAGTAAAATTCTGCATAAGTTGACAGTTTTGCATACATCATATCCCTATAAGTTGTAGAGCCTTTTTTTTATCATCCCAGATGTGATTTTGGATGTTTTCCACCGTTATTGCTAAATATACTCTCCTGTTCTCTAAGCTATCAAATTGCATCCTTTGACTTGACTCCTGTTGGATTTTATTGGTATTTTGAACAATCCTAACAACCAAACAATTCAAAAGGGATTTGACACATTAAATTCAATCCATAAGACAAAGTAGACATTGGAATTTTCAATTAACTTGTTCAAATAACAATCAAATCTACACAGAGAAATACTTGGTAAAGTATTCCTCTGCTCTTTTTTCACTACCTTCTGCAGGTTACCGTTTCTCTCTCTCTTTCTTTCTCTTACGATTAACTCTTTACACTCTACCCTGATTGTTTTAACTTTCAAAATCTTCGAGGATATTGCACTGTTTCTTGATAAGAACTCATATTTTTAATAAACTGGACTCTGATTCATATAGTTTTCAGCTTGCTCCTATATTTATTTCTTTTATTCTTGTGGAAAACTTTTGTAATTACACTGTTTTTATCCCTTAGGTAGTAGGGTCGAATATTGTTTGTGTGAGCTAATCACAAAGATCAATGATGAGATGAACACTTATCTAGTTACTCTAGTGCATCACATGGATCTCAATCAGAATTCAAACTTAAGAGCATTTTCTTTATTCCTGCTTTTTTTATGTTTTCATATTCATATCAATTTTCTTTAACGCCGTCAACTGTGATTTGCTTCGTATCCGAAGAACGAACGGGGCGAAATGCAGCTCCAGAGCCGATGCAGTGTCTCGTTCGTGTAGTTATTGCCGATGTGGTCGATGCGAAAGAGGCAATGGAAGACGTCGATATTCAGGAACTTCTTACTTCATGAGAATGGCCCAAGTCACATGTCAGCGGAAGAGACGGAGCAAGGCGCGTTCTCTGAATGGAGAGAGAATTCTTTACTTTCATTGGCTTTATTATGGCAAACTTTATGGCACCTTTTTACCTAAATATCTATTATAGGTAGAGGTGATATGTGACTGAACTCTATTTTATCTTACACCTTACTGCGTAATATTACATATCCAGATGCCAATCTAATAGACGAAATATAATATAGAAAGTTATTTAATTTTGCTTTGTAACTCATCCTTCTGTTAAACATGAGCTTATTTGTCTTATGTTATACAGTATGCATGGATTAGGCGTTCTTTATTTGATTCAGACTAAAACATATCGTATTTCGAGTGAGAGCTCTCTTTTAGCTTAAATTCCTCACAGGATATTCCTGTTTACAAAACGCGACCAATATATAGATTTATTTGAATAATGTGTTATCGTCTCGGAACATCTTAGGCTATTGCATTTTGTCACTCTAGTGAAACCAACCTGTAGTTTGGGAGCTCAGGGCCAACATAACATTAATTTAATGAGATTTTGCAGCACAATTCAGTTGTCAAAATTCTCAAGGAGTAATACAAGTTATTGCCAACAAATCAATTGGCTTTAATGCTTCAGGTGCCAAAATTTATATCGATACTTCTCTAAAAGTCCAGACATGACTTTTTTTCCGGGAACTTTACCATATATGATATACGTTTTGTACAGTCATGCTATGCTTGAAAAAAGAGCGAGAAAGGGAAAAATGCACATTTATTTCAAACATCGTACTGAATTTTCAGGAAATGGTTTTGTCCGGAAGTGAAAATCATTAATTGCATATTGAAGAACATATCCTAGTCCTTGATTTATTTCCAACAACTATCTTCAACCAAAAATTTCAGTTGAGGTATAAAGAATTTTGTCTCTTATGTTCAGAATAGAATTCATGCCTTACATATACGTACACACAATCAAACATTAACAAACAATGACAAGCACACACATTATACACACACACACACACACACACACACACACATATATATATATATATATATATATATATATATATATATATATATATATATATATATATATATATATATATATATATATATATATGTGTACTGTATATGTATTTATATATGCATATGTATACACACAGACACACGCACACACACACACGCATATATTTATATATATATATATATATATATATATATATATATATATATATATATATATATATATATATATATATATATATATATATATATATATAATGTATATTTATGTATGTATGCATGTATATATATATAACATATATATCAACACATTCTCACACATATGTATATGCATATTTATATATATATATATATATATATATATATATATATATATATATATATATATATATATATATATATATATATATATATATATATATATATATATATAATGTATATTTATGTATGTATGCATGTATATATATATAACATATATATCAACACATTCTCACACATATGTATATGCATATTTATATATATATATATATTTATATATATATATATATATATATATATATACATATATATATATATATATATATATATATATATATATATATATATATATACATATCTCTCTCTCTCTCTCTCTCTCTCTCTCTCTCTCTCTCTCTCTCTCTCTCTCTCTCTCTCTCTCTCTCTCTCTCTCTATATATATATATATATATATATATATATATATATATATATATATATATATATATATATATATATATATATATATATATATATATATATATGAGAGCAGGCCAGGCGGAAAAAGGAAACAAGATTTGACAAGCGCTTTCGTGTTATTATTACACCTCTTCCCGGTCTTATGATTTAAAAATGCATTAGGAATATTAAGAAACCTCTGTGCGGACGTAAAAATATAGAACAACAATTAGCCAATTACAAAGTACTTAAAATCTAGTTGTTTACAAATGTTGTTTGCTGGTGCTTCATCCAATTTGTACATAGCTGAATTAGTGTTAAGCAGGTCTTCAAAATTTTTCTCAAACATGTTCCAATGATATTTCGTATAACAAAATCTTTACAAGAAAATAAGTTTTTTAGCAGCTTTCCAATTAATAGTGTGGTCGCAATCATTCATGTGCTGAAAAGACTGCTGGCAATGTTACTCGTTCTTACATTATATTTGTGATGTTTTAATTTAGTTTCTAGTGCTTTGCCACTTTTACCAATACAGCATTTATTACACTTATTGCATGGAATTTCATAAATAAATCCGTTCATCTATTTTGGGGAATTTTTTATCAATATATTATGGTGTGTGCTGTTTTTTAAAATTACGTTAATTCCAAAAGGTTTAAATTCCAGGTAGAGGTACAATCTGTTGAAAAAAAAGATAAAACGAGGAAGTTATTCACATTAAGATCATTGTTGTTAACAAATCCACAAAAAGTTTTCTTGGCCATTTGACAGGGTTTGTCAACAAATTCAGAGGGTTTCCATCGTTCCAAGGCCAGCTCCCTGTCCAAACTCTGTGTGATCTGACAGATTAGAATATATGATAAATCCACAAAGAACCATCTTCCCCTAGTTCAGTAAATAACTTTTGAAGCTGGAGATAGAGTTCTTCTGGTTGCAAGAATGCGAAAAAATGATTGCTTAGTGTGTGAACTTCAAGACAATGATCCAATTGCAATTGAAGTATGCTACCATCGTACTTATTATGTTTGATGCACCAAGAAGAAATCATTAGATAGCCTACTCTTAAAAATGGGAAACACAAAAGGTATGGGATCCTAAAGAAGAAGCTTACACTTCACTTGTACAAGAGGTCAAAATTAAATGTTCTTAGTAGACACAACACAATGTCAATGAACATTCTTTTAGAACATTTCAATATTTACTTAGCAGTGTGGCAAATAAGCTCCAGGTTACAAATCATACAAACTCAAGAACCGTTTGCTTAAAACCTTTGGAGAACAGCTTTCATTTTGGCAACCTGGTAAAAAAATGAATCGGAGATTTTGTTTTTATTAGAAATAGCTAAAAGGCAACCTGGTATGCAACTTACTGATGTCATAAAGCCTGTCTTTGACTCTGAGTATTCTGAAAATGAAACCAAAATAGCCCCTAGTCCACCATGTGGCAATGCATCTTAGAAGTGAACCAAGGAAGCAGAAAAATCGGAGGACATCTGTTTCTTGAGTTGATGTGAGACTAGATAAAGGTCATTTTCCAGATCAGATTTACAACTTCCTTGTTTGAATGGTATCTCTTGATGAATTTGGTGGGGACGAAATGTAGAAGGTGAGACCTGATTTATACAGAGGAGTGATGACTCTTTGACAGAATTTCATATACAGTGTTCCAAAGGGAAAGTTAAAACAGCAAATCATGTCTCTCTGGGCATGACCATAAAAAATCTGACAGGAAGCTCCCATGTCGTGACCATTTTAAACAGATTTGGACGCACAGTTGCACGAGTTATAATTTCATTTAGCCCAGAAAAAGGTAAAAAATTAGAAGGTTAGTATTATTGTTAAGTAATATATTGGCAAATATGTTCGCAATTTCCTGCTGGGACAATAATGATATCAATAAGCAAACTCTCAGTGGCAGTAGCACAACCCACTGTACAAATGACATCCACATACAATGCAGAGACCACACTTGTGAACCTTCACCAGAAAATAGCAACAAATGAACTTGTTAGATGTTTTGTACCTTACCCTCAAAGTCAGAGACATGGTCCTGTATTGCTGGATGTTGACATCAGAAGATAATTAATTTACAAGTTTTCAATGAAACTCGCAAGCTAAATATTATGTAGTTTTTACTTTGCCGGCCACTAGATTCTGAAAACTTGTTTGTTGTGAACAACCATCAACACCAAAACGTTCCAGGTACCGAATATCTATTATGTGTTGTATCAAGTTTTACAGTTCTCTCACATGTTCCACGTTTTAGTCTAGTGTATGTTTCTGTATAATTTGCTGTCTTTTTTGTTTGCATATTTATAGTATTACTATTTTTCATGTCTACTTGGTTTTTTTGAATTTATAATATATTTTGTTGATTTTACTGGATAGAGCCAATTCAATTGTTACACTCTGAAAGATGCGGATATACCTGCTCCCTGCACTGTGGGGTGATGTCAAATAATTGATGCAAGTCAAAGAGAGATTAAAAAAGTCCATACTATCCTTC
>NC_090729.1:143351875-143359375 GCF_036898095.1 Palaemon carinicauda
TATATATATATATATATATATATATATGTATATATGACCCGATCTGGGTCGTATTGGGGTTCAATCAATTTTAGGAAAACCCGAATAGAGAGGAATTTCATGCACAAATAATAGCCGAGGTGATCATTTTACACATGCTGTAATCTCTTAAGTTTACAAGGGCGCCTTTAATTATGATTACGTTATGTTACTAAGAAAAAACCCTCTGAAAATGGTACTCGGTTTGGCACACATGCTGGCACCTGCCATTCCTGACGTGACACACTCGCTAGGCCTCCAAACTAGACTGTCTCCTTTGGGCAGTTTTCCCATCGCCCATAGATGGGCATCGTGATGCCTGATCAATGATTGGTTGTTTTGACCTGAAAGTCTCCTAACAACCAATCGGAAGAGGGTTTGGTGACGCCAAGCCCAAGCTAACCTGTAACCCAAGCCACAGCGTAACCGTTCTTCCTCTAACAAAGAAGAAAAATCGGTTGACACTTCACTTATCCTGATCAGTAACGGCCAATTTGACTGTGATCAGTTCATCACTCCCTCCCTAGATTTTACGTCCCATAAAATTCACACTTATCAGATTTTTTTTTCTCAAAATTTTTTTTTTCTTTTTATTATGAAATTTTTCTATTTTTTTTCACTGAAACAAAAAAACTTTCGTCTCTCTTTACATTGCCGCTGAGTACCATCCTCTTCCGGTGCATGCAGAAATTAAAATTAATAATTAAAATCAGAGGGCCGGTTGGTGTGTTACAATTGCAAGTTACACAAAGATGAATGTCACGCCCACAATAGGTCATACAGAAACACAAAATTCAGGTTTAATACATCATCACCGAAATTTGGAGCACAAAATCAGAAAAATAATAATGTTTTACCAACAGTTCCTTCAATGCAATAAAATTTTTATATCAACCGACAAATCATTACATACACAAAATAAGGAAAATGATAAGAATTAAGCGAAATCAAAATGAATAACTTACAATCCCAGCACTCTTTGACACATTTACCATTATAAGAAAACCATTTCTAACACATCCGTGACACTGCAACAAGGAGCAAATTCAAACAGTGAATAATAATAAAAAAGAAAAATACTTATCAATAACCAAGCAATATTATTTCACCTGAAAAATAAAAAATAAGTAATGATGTTCAATTTTCAACCCATGATTAGCAATTACCTGTAACAGCACTGAAATCCTCCATAGAGACATATGAAATTTTTCAAATACAGTACAATAACATTGAAAACACACATCAAACCATTGGTAACAACAAAATAAGTATCAATATAGGGTAACTAAATTAGAATTAATTCCAACATAAACATAAATGCAACAGAAATGTCTCAGTATGATGAATGAAATACTCGTGATATGCTTAGAACAAAATAAAAAACGAAACAAAATTTAATTCATCTTTTCACGAAACACTTGAAGTAACACACACAAAATAAACCTGATTCCGTGACCTCAATCACCTTTTTAGTAGACACTATCTCATGGCCCATGTCCTCTCGCACTCTCTCGTGCTCGAAGGACGGCACGGACACACGCTTCTGTCTCTTCCTCACTTTCCTCCCCCAAGTAGCCAGGTAGCCCGGGGTAAGGTGGTACCGGCTTATTCAAATACCACACCAAGTTATCCTCTCGGACCGGGCGCATATGCGAAAGGTGATACTCGCCTTTGGTCCCGGTCCATATGTGTCGGATGACCGCCGTATCAGCTTTAATTTCTTTTACACGATACGGTCCAACATATGAGGATTCCAGTTTATGCTTCCTCGGTTGCAACCTTTCAAGATAGATTCTGTCCCCTATCTGTATATCAGACGTTCGCGTTCGGAAACGCTGATCGTATTTCGTCTGATACTTCTCATTGGCCCTCAGCAAGTACTTTTGGGTTATCTGAAACACTCTCCGAGCCCAATTACACATCATCACCTGATATTGATCTGTGCTGTGTAATGGCAAGGTGTGGGGGTCCATAACTATGGTATACAGCAGCACAGGGTCCTGGGCAAAGAGCATAAAAAACGGGGTATCCCTAATAGAGCCATTATATGCCGTATTTAGGGCGAACTCCGCCCACAGCAACATTTCCACCCACTGGTTTGAGTTGTCCCCCACAAGATACTTTAAAATATTTGTCACCTCTCGGTTATGGGACTCGACGAGCCCATTTGCTGATGTCCGATAAGAGGCGATAGTGAAATGATCTATTTTCATGATCTGGGTTACCCCCTTGCACACTTCATTCACAAACTCTCTACCATTGTCACTTATCAATGAACGTGGACATTTGTACCTCACTATGAAGGAGCACAACGCCTTCACAAACGACACTGCGGTTTTGTCCACCATTACATACGTGTGTGTGTGAAGCGTGTAAATGCACCTACAAACACACACACGTACTTAAATTGCCCGTCACCGGGGGGGGAATGAACCCAGGACGTCCATATGCACTCTATTAATTTTAACAGGCACTATTGACCATGTTCTGGCCTTCAGGATCACATGGTTGTGGTTCCGCATAGTGTTACACACATGACACTTATTAATAAACCTAACAATATCTTTCTTCATCCCTAACCAAAAAAAATGACTATCTGGCCCTTCTCAAGGACCTCTCTATACCTACATGTCCTGTGTAAGGACTTACATGAATTACATGGATGGCTTTCTCTATCAAAGAGGAAGGAAGAACAACGCAAGATCGGATATCTCCCAGTCTCTTCTCATATTTATAAAATAGGATATCGTCTTCGATGAAGAACACATCTCTTCGCATGCGCAAGAAATCCGGGAGCTTGCTACTCGCATCTCTCACACACTCCTTGACCTGCTCGATCCAAGTTTCGGATTTTTGTCCAGCAACAAGTTCACCCACACTCCAGCCACACAAATCAACCACACACTCATTCACAGGGCATTCTCTCTAAGTTCCCCCCACGGAACTCCCAGCATTCACATTCTCCGGACAGCTCTCGTCCTCTCTCTCTCTCGCACTAGAGTTGTCAAGATCTTCCCGTTTTCTATGCGCTTCTCCCACAGGTGTATTTGAACCTGAACTCCCCTGTTGTTTTTCCTTCCGCCTTACAGACCTAGTTGTTATTGCCGCTATGGCGGTCCTGGAGAGAGCGTCTGCTACTTTATTTGACTTCCCCGCAATATGCTCGAAATTCACAATATCAAACTCTAACAACCGCTCAATCCACCGAGTTTGACGAGGATTTAACTCCCCTTTTTTTAACAAATCCCGCAACGGCCGATGATCTGTATTTATCTTAATTTTATGCCCAAGCAAAAAGTAGCAGTGTCTCTCCAGCATCCATAGAATTGCCAATGCCTCTCTATCAAAGGTACTGTATCTAACCTCTGGTCCCTTTAAAGCTCGTGAAGCGAAACAAATAGGCCTCTCATTCCCTTCATCATCAACCTGAGAAATGACTCCGCCGATCGCGATCTGACTCGCGTTGGTCGTTACCAAAAACGACCGACCGAACCTTAGATAAGCCAACAGTTCGTCACTCGTGAGTTCATTCTTTAATGTCTGAAAAGCAGCTTTTTCTCTTTCTCCCCACTGAAATTCGGGCCGCTTCCTCAATGAATCTAGCGGTCGTGCTATGTGACGGAAGTTCTGTATAAACTTACGATAATAGCCAGCGAGCCCGAGAAAACTGGTTACTTCCTTAGCGTTTTTTGGCTCTGGAAATTACCTGATTGCAGCTACTTTATCGGCACAAAGCCTTAGGCCTTCGGGTGTTACTATGTGCCCTAAAAATTCTACTTGTTGAAAAAATTTACATTTGTCTAAATTGATCTTCATCCCCTGGCGTCTCAAGGCTTCTAACACTTGTATAAGATTTTTTTCATGCTCGTCTGCCATAACCCTAATTACAATTATATCACCCAAATAGACAGAAACGCTATGTCCTAATAATGAAGCTAATACAGACATCATCACATGAGAAAAATGGGCAGGAGCATTTTTCAATCCGATAGGGAGATAATTATACTCAAACAATTGATCATTTGCTATAAAGGCCGTTTTTTTCTTTACTTTCGTCATTTAAGGGAATGTGGTTATGCTCGGACTTTAAATCTAACGTAGAAAAAAACCTGCTTTCCCTGACTTTAAGTAACAGTTCTTCGATAGAGGGCAAAGGGTATGCATTATCTTTGGTAACTGCATTTATCTTCCTATAATCCACACATAACCGAAAAGAACCATCCTTCTTACGAACCATCACAATTGGAGAGGCCCAGGGGGACTCGCTTTCTCGAATCATACCTTGCTCTTTTAATTTATCTATTTCTCTTTCAATTGCCTCTACATGACAGACGGGAGTCCTATAAGGTTTAGAACGAATTGGGGGGTGACTGACAGTCTCGATGTTAAATGGAAACTTAGTAATTCTCCCTGGGGGTTCATCTCCAACTGCAATTACGTCCGCAAAATTCTCTACAATATCTCCTATTCTCTTATAACAATTAATTGGGGTCGCTCCAATAGCTGTTTGACGGAGCTTTCTCAGCCTGTCCCCACCGGGACCTTGACCATGGTAAGACAAGGTCGCCAGTTTCTGTTTGGCTGTAACAAATGAACATAACTCAAGGTCGCAGACTGACTCAGTGCCTAAGTGGAACCACAGGGTACTTACACTTATAAAGGGAATTTCAACCTTTCCTTCGGTAATGGTGGTGACTCCTGCAGACATGAAATACTGCCACTTTTGATGTGGTTTTACGTACACTAGGTCACCTTCGCGCATTTCCGGTGCGGGTGCCACTGATAGGGAGTAGAGGGTGGAAGGGGGGATTGATCCACCTGCCTCCGGCCCAGCAGGAACCGCCCCTGCTATCTCCTTAGCAGTAAGGGCGACCCTAACTCGAGGCCGAGTTTCCCCCATAACGGGTATCTCTGTCTCTTCTCCTGGTCCCACTTTCCACCTCACTTCCAGCCCCTCCCCATCGGGATCCCGTATTGTCTCTTGTTTCTCCTTGATGAAATCGATTCCCAGGATAATGGGAATATCCCCCATATTTAATGTCGGGATGACATAGAAGGCATGGGTCACTTCTCGACCTTGAAGGTTGAATCGTTGTCTGACAATACGTCGGGTCATCAGTTTGTGACCCCCAGCCGTGTTCAACACCAGGCACTCCTTCGATGTTTGTATGGCATCCGTCGCCAAATATTCTTCCATAAGGGATACGCTGGCCCCGGAATCAAGAAGAGCGTGTTGCACGTGCGATCCCAGCTCTACTCTAAGAACGGGGACCGCATTCCTACTTGCATGTGTGGGAGCGGGGGTGGGAGGCGGCTGCTCTACCTCTCGAACCCCCTCAGGCACTCCCGGGGAAGTCGCGCTCGCTGACCCAGGGGTATCCCTTACTGCTGGCTGGGGCACTGACTGGCCTCCCCCGACGTCGAGCCGGGGCGTGACGACTGACTCCTTGGCTCTCCTGCCCCTAGTCCTGGCTTGGTCCCCATCCTGTGTCGTTTTCCCCTTCCTCTTGTTGGTGCAGGGGAAGTGTGGTCTCTTGAGCCGAAGCCGTTTTTTGGACAGCTGTTCAGTAGATGGTCCGTAGCACGGCATCCAAAACACCGCCGCTGCTCATCGGAGGGGCATACAGCCCAGAGGTGCCCCTTTCCCCCACAGTTCCAACAACTGCCATCCACCACATTTCCACTTCTCGGACCTCTGCCTCTTCGAGGTCCACTGCTACGGGCACCCCGCCCTTGGGAGGCTGTCAAAGCCGGCTGGGTGCCGGGCTGCCTCGACGTCTGGGTTGCAGTTATCGTGGATGGTGGCCAATGGTTTGCCCCTCCCCCTGCTTGTTGTTCCCTGTATACTCTCAGTGCTGCCTGTACGGTAGGAATGACATCGTACAAGGACTACCCGGGAACTTGTAGGGCGGCCGTAACTGACAAGGGGAGCGCTTCCATCAGTTTCTCTTTGCAATATCTTTCTCACCACTCTAGGTTCTTACAGCCTTCCGGAGCGAAATTGTTCAAATCTATAGATATCCGTTCGATGAAATACGAAAGGGATTCTCCTGCTCGCAAGGTTGGCTGGTACTTCTGCCATAGGGTCGTCTTCTCAGTTTCAGAGAGGGCAAACCGTTTCAGGAGTTCGCTCTTGTTGGACTCCTAGTCCGTTGGCAGATCCCTCCATCTTAGTATCTTGCCAGTTGCTGCTCCGGTTATCTTCTGGTTGGTCAGTATAATCCGATGTCTATCGTACCATCCTGCAGTAGCATACTCTACGGGCCCCAAGAAGGCTTCAATCAAAAAGTATCCCTCAGCGGGGTGGGAATCGTTGAACTCGACAATCGGAGTTGTTTGTACCAGAAGATCACGCTCTAACACTGGTTCTATAAAAGGAGGCCCCGGATCAATTCCGGACCGAGTTGAGGTTGTAATATCACTTCCACTGTTCCGGTCTTTCTGCATGTATCTACGTATTTCCGCCATTTCGCGCATGAGTGCTTGTATGTATATCGGTGCGCCCGTTCCCAAATTCTCTCCAACGAGAACCGTGTCTACAATAGCCACTGGATTCGTTTTGCCCCTCTCTCCGCCACCGCCACTCGACGTCAAACTTCTCGTGTTAACCATTATCCTTATTATCTTTTGTTCCCCTTTTTCAAAAATCTCATGTCGGCTAAAATCACTTAGCACAGACGTTAATCTGTTAATACCCTACACCTGACACCATTTAATATGACCCGATCTGGGTCGTATTGGGGTTCAATCAATTTTAGGAAAACACGAATAGAGAGGGATTTCATGCACAAATAATAGCCGAGGTGATCATTTTACACATGCTGTATTCTTTTAAGTTTACAAGGGCGCCCTTAATTAAGATTACGTTACGTTACTAAGAAAAAGCCCTCAGAAAGTAGTACTCGGTTTGGCACGCATGTTGGCACCTGCCATTCCTGACGTGACACACTCGCTAGGCCTCCGAACTAGACTGTCTCCTATGGGCAGTTTCCCCATCGTCTATAGATGGGCATCGCGTTGCCTGATCAATGATTGGTTGTTTTGACCCAAAAGTCTCATAACAACCAATCGGGAGAGGGTTTGGTGACGCCAAGCCCAAGCTATCCTGTAACCGTTTTTTTTTTTTTGTAGTGCCACCCAAGCCACAGCGTAACCGTTCTTCCTCTAACAAAGAAGAAAAATCGGTTGACACTTCACTTATTCCAATCAGTAACGGCCAATTTGACTGTGATCAGTTCATATATATATATATATATATATATATATATATATATATATATATATATATATATATATATATATATATATATATATATATATATGCATACACACATCATCATCTTCATCATCTCCTCCTACGCCTGTTGACACAAAAGGCCTCAAGAGGATTCATTGGCGAAATTCATCAAAGGATATCCAGTTCCTTGTGATGCGTAGTGCCTATCAAACTAAGGCAAGTGACCTCTGCAGTCCATACTGATT
>NC_090729.1:143361875-143376875 GCF_036898095.1 Palaemon carinicauda
CCATTGTTAAATGACGTCACGTCCGTCCTCATCCTTTTGCCTGTAGCTTCTTTGCTAAGTAGGATTTTTCCAAGTGCTTTCTTTATCAGCTTACATCGCCGTTATGTCGCTACCTTCAGCCTCGCCTTCTTCTGGAAAGTTGAGTACCAGGTCCCAGTATTGTTTAAATAAGCACTAGCTGTAAAGTAACTTTTACTTTTCGTAAAATGTTGTGTTTTGTGGCAGAGCTATGTCGACACCGGACGTGCCATTTTATGGCGCCGCTGTTCATGTTGCATGCTTTATTTAGTTAGCCAGAACAGCCCTCTCTGGTCATTTAACTAATTAATATTATTAGTTATCTAGTCTTCATAGCTAAGGAATCCTTATATCGTGTTTTAGCGCTCATCAGACTTGGTCGCTGTTTGACCCCATACTAGATCGCTAGCTTAGCCCCTAGGCTGGACAGCCTAGTGCTTGTTTTCATGTATGATATATTCCAGTGTTCCTAAGTTAAGTTATGAAGATTGTGGCATTATTAAACATACTATTTACTGTGATGTAAGTGTTTTTGCCTTCGGGGACCATATAAGGGACAGTGTTGATTGTGTATCATCCCCTCCTAACCTAATGTAGGAACCCTTATACGCTCCCTATTCCCCCTGCCTGCGGGCATTCCATCTGGTAGACTTGCTTCCCCTTCTGTATAGGGGAATCTCGTCTACAACCAGAGTATTTACCGCTTCTCTGCCTACCCTAAGGGAATGACCCTCCCTTAGGGTCATGCCTGGGATAAGGAAGGGCCCTGCTCTTCCTCAGTTGCACCTTGTTGGGTTACTCCTTCCTCCCTGCAACTAGCGATGTGTCTTTCAAACTTTCCTAGCCTAGGAGTTAGTCCTCCTACTCTAGGTTAAGCTCTGGGGGTTGATTCTGCCTTATTATAGTTTGAGACGATACATTAGTACCGTTCTTGATCTGGGCTACCTAGCCTAGGTTAGGGAACGTTCTCCCTTACCCTGGTGGCCGTTCTCATGCAGTCTCCTCTTTAGAAAGACCCATTCTTCTCCCTCCCCACCTATCCCTTTGGTGTAGGCTTGCCTACACACCTCTGTCCTTAGTCCTACATCTCCTCCCTTGGGTGGAGTGGTAGGGCTAACATTGTTCTCCTGCTGAGCTGGCCGCTCTGGTACACATACCCTTCATAGCGTTCTATGGGGGTGGTTGCCGGCGGCAGTCCTGCCGGCGGGGGATTGCCCCCCTCTTTGAGTGCCCTCTATCCCTCCTTTGGGTTACCGCAGGCACCCGGCCACCTGCTGGCTCCCTGCCACCGTATGTTAGGAGTATCCACTCCTATCATGAGTGCACTCTCTCCGGAGGGATGCCGGAGGGGTATAGGATCTTACCCCTTCCATCCCTCCTAACCTTTCTCTCTTTCTATCCTGGTGCCGGTCCCTTGCCGCCTCTACTGCCGGCGATAACCGCCACTACCTCAGGTGACATTCTTTCATAAGATGCCTCCCACCCCTCTAAGACATCAACCTTCCGTGTGCCGGAAGCTGCCGCCTTCCGTCGGCTTGCCGCCGACGTCCCACCCTTCGTTTTACCTAGTAACAGCCGGCCGACTTCCGGAGTCGGCCACCCGTATATTGGCATTGATTGCTGGCAATCTAGGTATACGACAATATACATATATATCTTATGAATTGATCCAAGGCTCACCATGCTGTCAGTCTTCGGCTGCCGGAGCTGCCGCCCCTGCCGACGACCCGCCGATGTGCCGGCGGTCGCCACTATGGTATTATCCTTATAGATACTCAGTGTGTCTATCTTGATGCCTTCCACCCTGCAGGACCGGCCTCCGGTGTGCCGTCGGTCTGCCGGCACCCTCATGAGACGTTAAGGGACACGCACCCCTTCCATGGCTGCCGGCAACATGCCGACAGTCAATATACTGCAGCCAGATGGCTTGGCCACTTACATATAGGTATTGTCTTACCATCCAAGATTGTGGCTATGCTGTTTGTTTGCACATTATACAATATTCCAGCATACTCTGTGTATCTTAGTGCAGTCGATTGCAGGAACCTACATTTAATAAGGGGTTAATCCTATACCCCTTCTCCACAAGGGATATGAGTGGTCTCAGACCCTATTACACTCTGTGGACAATTTCTGTTAGAAGCTTAGCTTAGCTCATCCATATGGATATCCCTCATTGTGACCTTCGGTCACAAAGGAATTGTCTACAGATAAGGTTACGGTAACCGGCTGGGGGGGATTCACAAATATGTGTCTATCTACCTCCTTTCCCCCTCATTAATCTGAAGCATTAAAATGTTTTTATAATTAAGTTCTTCTTAATTTTAGATTAAGTTATCTTTAATTTTAGAGTAATGTAAGTCATTCTTATGCCTTCCATGTACTCATGATCTTTTTCTTTTACAGAAGGAGTATATGAAATGTGAGAGTAACTTCTTCGGGGTGAAGCACCCGGACTTCTACGGGCACAAGGCGTGCCGGACCCAGGCCCCCTGAGCCGCCAAGAAAGGCGACTTGAAGTATTGGGACCCGCAGAATTGTACAGTTTGCAAAAGTCTTCTTGTCGAGGCTTTCAAAGATCCTCCTTCTGCGGAGGCAAGCAACATTGCTAGGGAAAAGCTACGCAAATGGGTGCATGGCTTCCAGAAGAACGCCATTGGACCGTATATTCCCAACGAAGACTTGAGGGCCTTGCTTTTCCCAAAAGCATCGAAAGACTCAGTGGTCCCCCGTGATCAGATCCCCACTGTCCAGATCGTGGTGGAACCTGATGTCGTCATGGCTCAGTCCATGAGTGAGTGCCATCTTGATTCCAACAACGTGGAACGTATGTAGGAAGTGTCGGAATGGACGGAGAGAAACCTCATGGGCGAGGAACTCGACTATGAGGAAGATCAGGTGGAATACCCTAATTCGGAGACCGAGGTCGCTCCTGCTCCCCAAGCAACTCCTGCACCGTCCGAGGAACCTGTTCCTTCGACTTCTGCTACCCCGGAACCCTCTTCCACAGGCCACTCAAGAGGTCTTCAAGATGCTTGAAGCCTTCATGGAAAAGAAGCTACGAGAATCTTAGGAGCAATTACGGACGACTCTTGTCAGGTTCAAGTAACCGAAAAGGATTTCGGTTAAGGACCTCCCTACCTGCTCGGAAGCTAACCCATGGAGATACGCCGAGCATATGCCAATTACATCTGGCAAAATTTACATTAGTGAAAGGGTTGGCTCTATATTGCTGGAAGAAGTGGAGTTCTTCCCAAATTTCGAGGCTTATCCGGACTGTTACATCCGGCTCAGGTCCGAACCAGCCTCAAAGGAGGAGACCGAACCAAAGGAAGTTATTGTGTTCGATCTCGCGAAGGCCCAAGCTATGTTAGCTCAGGCGGTGAAGAGTAGGGGTTTCACTAACTCCAAGATGCCAGCGCTTAGTAAGAAGCATCCAACCTTCGTTGCGCCAAATTCTGCGACCTTCCCTTCATCGAAAAGGCCATCACATCGGTCATAAAGGCAGTGGAGGATGGGAAACCTTGCCTTGCACTGGAGGAGTGCAGACCCTTCTCCATTACTCTTCCCCCCGATGATAAGCACTGGAAAGACATCCAGTCGACCTTCACGGTAGGGAAACTAGAGCCTGACGTAGCCGGTCGTCAATTTAATGAGGACCTCCCAAGACTGAACGATCACCACCTTCGTAGGGAACAGGATACGAAGGAGAGACTTGCCGCGTCACTGCCCCACCAGGTACAGCTTGAGCTCATGGCCGGGGATTCTAGAGTCCCGGACTTTTATATGGTCCTAGCTAAGTCGCACTTGGCGACTGTAACCAAGGACCTATATAGCTTCACTAGGGCTCGCAGAGCCTGTCGTGAATTCGTGTTTGCTAACGCGACAGTAAAACACGAACCCCGGAGGCAGATTTCCTCCAATATCTGGGGCAAGTATCTCTTCCCATCTACCTTGGTGAAAGAGACTGTGGACAAAGCGGCCATGGAGAATAGGAACCTTCTCCATAAGTGGGGCATGTCCCGAAAGAGGAAGTCCTCTCAGGATGATGGCCCTCAGCCTAAGAGGAAGACTTCGAAGCCAAAACCGCAGCAATGTCAACAGAGACGACAGTTTCCGGGTCCCGCTACTCCCCAAGTGGCTACGCAGCTGCAACAGACCTTTCAGTTGGTTCCCCAACCGGTGGTGTCGCAGTCGCCGGTCTTCACCTCTGCATATGAGCAACACTCAACTACCTTTTGTCCCAGAGGTAGGGGCTCAGGCAGAGGCTCCAGCAGAGATTCTTCTCGCCGTCCCTCCAGAGGCAGAGGAGGAAGGGGAGCTAGCGGCCGAGGTGGCAAACCCTCGGGACACCAGAAGCAATGATTTGCATCCGGTGGGAGGAAGACTCCGCCAATTCCAGGATCGTTGGACCTTCGATCCCTGGGCACACAGCATCGTCAAGAAGGGACTAGGTTGGAGCTGGATTCAACCACCCCTAGCCTTCCAGTAATTCTTCCAACAGTCAACCCCCCTCCTTGGAGGAATATGTCCTGGAACTCTTGAACAAGAAGGTGATCAGGAGGGTAAAGTCTACCAGGTTCCAAGGGAGACTATTTTGCGTTCCCAAGAAAGACTCCAACAAACTCAGAGTCATTCTAGACTTATCCCCTCTCAACAAGTTCATTGCAAACAACAAATTCAAGATGCTGACTCTGCAACAAATAAGGACCCTTCTGCCTCAAAGGGCCTACACGGTCTCCATAGACCTGGCGGATGCCTACTGGCACATTCCAATGAATCATTACGCTTCCTCGTACCTAGGATTTCGACTCCAAAGGAAAAATTATGCCTTCAGGGCCATGCCCTTCGGGCTCAACGTGGCTCCACGGATCTTCACCAAGCTGGCAGACGCAATCGTCCAACAGCTCCGTCTTCAGGGCGTACAAGTGATGGCCTGCCTAGACGACTGGTTAGTAGAGGATTATCTATTCATATCTGTTGTACATGTTATAATTATTATATGATCCTATTTCATTCATGTGCATTATAGGATCCTATTTCATTTATGTGTATTGTGTCGTCTATACATTATGTGCATTATAGGATCTTATTTCATTAATGTGTATTGCGTCATCTATACATTGGCGCTCATTTGTGAGAATGTAAGTAAACAGTGTTTCAGTTTGGCAGTTCATTTACTCGCTGCGTATATGGTACAGTATTATTGTCTATAGACTTTAGCTAAACTTTATTATCTATTATATGCTAGCAGCAAATGGTTCATTAGCTAGCTGTGTATACTGTGAATTTACTAACTGACTCATATATGCTATTAGGTGTCAGTGTAATTTCATATTGAATTTATTTTGACTGCCAATGCAAATGCCATTTTACTTCTCATTGTGCTATCTTTCATTGCAGATATTATCATTGTGATGTGATGCCTTCCAAGTGATAATAAACATTTCATGAACAAAAAGTGAATCTTATTTAGTTAGTCTGGGCGACATCGCCCGAAGATTGTGTAAGAGCCTGCAACAAAGTCACCCAGTTCCTAGAGCATCTGGACTTCAATATAAACACCGAGAAATCTCACCTCTCTCCAGCTCAGTAGTTCCAATGGTTGGGAATCCATTGGGATCTTCAGTCACACCGCCTTTCCATCCCACAGAAGAAAAGGAAGGAAATAGCAGGGTCTGTCAGAAGGCTTCTAAAATCGAAACGGATCTCAAGACGACAGCAGGAACAAGTTCTCGGCTCTCTACAGTTCGCCTCTGTGACAAATCCATTGCTTCGAGCCCAGCTAAAGGATGGCGCGGGAATCTGGAGACGTTTCGCATCCATCGCTCGAAGAGACCTCAAGAGACGGCTTCCAAACAGACTTTGCTTACTCTTAAAGCCGCGGTCAGAAGCAAAGGCCCTGAAAAGGTCCATTCCTCTTCAACACCCGCCTCCATTGATCAACACCCACACGGACGCTTCACTGGAGGGTTGGGGAGGTCACTCCCACCAATGAAAGGTTCAAGGAACATGGACTCCCCTATTCAAGACGTTTCACATCAACATTTTGGAGGCCATAGCGGTTCTTCTCACCCTGAAGAAACTCTCCCCGCCTCCCTCGATCCACATTCGTCTGACTCTGGACAACTCGGTGGTAGTCAGATGTCTCAATCGTCAGGGCTCGAGATCGCCCCAGATAAATCAGGTATTTCTTCCGATCTTTCGTTTGGCAGAAAAGAAAAAATGGCACCTGTCTGCAGTTCACCTACAAGGATTCCACAATGTGACGGCGGACGCTCTATCAAGGACAAGTTCAATAGAGTCGGAATGGTCTCTAGACGCAAGGTCATTCTCCTTCATCTCTCACCAAGTCCTGGAACTTCAGATCGATCTCTTCGCGACGAGCGACAACAATCAACTTCCTCAATATGTGGCCCCGTACGAGGACCCCAAGGCAGAAGCAGTGGATGCTATGTCACTGGATTGGAACAGATGGTCCAGGATATACCTGTTCCCTCCTCCCAACCTTTTGCTGAAAGTCCTCTCCAAACTGAGAACCTTCAGAGGGACAGCGGCCCCAGTGGCTCCCAAGTGGCCCCGGAGCAATTGGTACCCTCTGGTCGTGGAGCTGCAGCCCACGCTGATCCCCCTACCGGGCCCAGTTCTCTCTTAACAAGTACAGAAGTCGACTGTCTTCGCTTCATCACTGAAAGTCAGGGACCTTCATCTCATGATTTTCTCTCCTTAGCCGCAAAGAAAAGGCTTGGAATCTCGAAGAAAAGCTTAGACTTCCTCTAGGAATACAAGACTGAATCTACAAGACGGCAATACGAATCTTCCTGAAGAAAATGGGTCTCTTTCGTCAAGGCAAAAAATCCTGCGGAAATCACCATTGATTTTTGTATGTCCTTCTTCATTCACCTTCATGGACAAGGCTTAGCGGCCAACACGATTTCCACCTGCAAATCGGCTTTGACTGGACCACTCCTGTACGCCTTCCAGATTGATTTGTCCAATGATATCTTCAACAACTGCCAAAGGCATGCGCTAGACTACGCCCAGCAGTTCCACCAAAACCTATCTCCTGGTCCCTGGACAAGGTGCTTCATTTTGCCTCTAACCTGGACAACGATTCGTGCCCTCTGAAAGACTTGACTCAAAAAGGTATCTTCCTTTTTGCTCTCACCTTGGGAGCCCGAGTCAGTGAAATAGTGGCATCATCAAGAGAAGAGGGTCATATCCTGTTCGCAGATACAGGAGAGCTTACCCTCTTCCCTGATCCGACGTTTCTCACTAAGATTGAACTACCCACCAAGAGATGGGGCCCTTGGAGAATCTGCCCCCTGAAGGAACATGTCTCTCTATGCCCAGTGGAGAGTCTTAAGGTCTATCTTCGAAGAACTTCAGACTTCGGTGGAGGACAACTCTTCAAAGGAGAAACATCGGGTAGCGACCTGTCACTGAAACAACTAAGAGCGAAAATCACCTACTTCATTCGCAGAGCGGATCCTGAGAGTACACCGGCAGGTCATGATCCTAGAAAAGTCGCGTCTTCTCTGAACTTCTTCCAGAGTATGGATTTTGAAAGCCTCAAGAGCTTCACAGGCTGGAAATCATCGCTCGTTTTCTTCAAGCACCACGCAAAACAAGTGCACGAAGTTAAGCATTTCATGGTAGCCGCAGGTAGTGTTCTGAAACCTGCTGTTTAACTCTGCATAGAACAGTGAGTTACATGGGACTTTAACTCTACGGGTGCCTGTGTTGACCCTTTTGTGATACATAGTGATTTCATGGACACTTAGTGTTTCTAATAGACTGTTCTTACGAAGGTGAAATGTCATAGACTTTACATGAGTGCCACATGCCCTAGGGCATGATGTGTTTTCTTTGAAAAAGACTGATGTTCCTCTGGAACTTGTGTTTCTAAAAAGTAAAATTTCTTTTCAGATTCAAGATTGAAGTCTTTATTTTTTATGTACATTATTCTTTTATTATTGTAAATAAACTCTATATTCATTATTGTAATTACTACCATAATGATCTGCAATCTTTGAAATAAAATGTCTATTTTAGTCCATGTGCGTCTCTCTCCGCTTCTACTCTTTATCAAGAAATATACGATTGTTATAGTTTCATTTACCCCTTTTTCTCTAGATAATGAGAAGAATAATATATGTAATTATGTTATATGCTCACTCATGCCTTGATAATATTCCTATTCGAATATTAACCTTTGTCCGGCCTCCAAGACTAGATTGATCTCTCCTCCAGGGAGAGTAGTAAATGTTATTTACTTACCAATGCTTGATAATATTCCTACCTGAATATTAACCTTAGTCTTGTCTACGAGTCCGGCATGAACTCTCCGTAGGGTGAGTAGCTCTTCAATGATCGCTTCGAGATGTTCCTATTGTCCACCAGGACTTCCCTGCCAGTGGGGCAGGAAGCTAGTTCATTATAGAATCTCTGGAAAAAATTCCACGATACATTAATTCTCTGGTACACTTCCATCAGGACGTCATGGCTTGAGCCCAAAAAACAGATTTTGAGCGAAGCGAAAAATCTATTTTTGGGTGAAATAGCCATGTCATCCTGATGAACCCTCCCATCTATTCTAGTTCAGTCTTTCAGGCCCCGCCCTGACCTGCTGTATCATGGAGATTAGCAGAAGCTGGGCTCAGGATGAGGACGGACGTGACGTCATTTAACAATGGCGCCCGTTTGTTTACGTCTCGAGTACCAAAAGCAGCCACGGATGAGTGTAACTGTGGAACGGCTCTTCAGTTACTCAACCACCTTTCCATATCGAGGTGTTAACTCTATATGGGGTGCAGATAGCTATGTGGCGTGTTAATACATGCGTCCCCTGTTGATATACGATATCCTAGAGGGAAACCTTTATGGTACTCGCACCAGAAGTTAGAATTCTGTGATAACCATTAGTTTAATTCTCTGGGAATATCCACTGTAGTTAAATACCAAGGAAGCTACAGAAGGAACCTTCCATCAGGACGTCATGGCTATCTCACCTAAAAATAGATTTTTCGCTTCGCTCAAAATCCGTTATATATACTGTATATATATATATATATATATATATATATATATATATATATATATATATATATATATATATATATATATATATATATATATATATATATATATGTTTGCCAATGGTTATACTCGTATAAGCGGATGAGTAACCTAGTGGAGTAATGATGAGAGCTTTGGGGGTGTAGGAAATGCCCCCTTAAATTTCGATGAAGTCACTGGCAGCAGGGTGATGGATTGGGTTTAAAGCTATGGACAACCTGTCTCTCCAGCTTTTACTCCTGATGCCTGGCGGTTGATCTTACTAGAATTAGTATGGACCGGCAGAAGTCTCTTGCCTTAGATAGGCACCAAACATCACAAGCAACTGGCTATCCTTTGATATATCTTGCCAATGAACCCTCTATGGATTTAGTCACTCATGGAAAGAAAAGATGACAGAATGGCCCCCAGTCTTGGCCCTAGCGGTATGCTAAGAATCTTCCGGTTTATAAATATTGAAAAAATTTGAAAATAGGTAATTGGAATGGTGGAACCATGAATCAGATTGAGAATGAATTGAATGATTTGAAGTTCTCTGGCAACCTGATATCGAAGGTAATTGACGAGGTTACAGCAAGTGGAGAGTGGATATATGAAATATAGTTTGGATATCTTGGCCCTAGGTGAAACATGTTGTAAGGGGATTGGTAAGGAAACTTTAGACCATGGCAATATATATATCTACTCTGGAAGATCAAATGGAGTTGGAAGAGAAGGGGTAGGAATGATGATGACACCATGAACAGAAAAGGCATTAACAGAGTGGAGAGCTAAGTAGTAGATTGTTACTACTAAAGTTCAAATCAAAGCAGTGCAATATGAGTATTATTATAGTTTGCTCTGCCCCAACAAATGATTCCCCTGAAGAAAGGAAAGAGTGTAATAGATGAGATCCCTAAGTGAGATATGAAAATTGTGATTGGCGACTTCAATGCTAGAGTTGGGATAGAGAATGTGATGGTGTCGAGGGTCTTAGCGAAGTTGCAAATGAAAATGGAGCACATTTCATAAGTTTCTGTTTAGAAAATGGTGTTGTCCTTGGAGGTACTCTTTTTCAACACAACAACATCCACAAGTATACATGGACTTCACCATATGGCAATTCCAAAAATCATATAGATCACATTACCATTGCTTAAGAGAGAAGGAGGATTCTGAGAAATGTAAGAAGCTATAGATATGCAGATATTGGTAGTGATCACCAGCTCCTCATTCCCACACTGAAAATAAAACTGAAAGTACCCAACAGAAAGATAAATTAGATAGAATACATAGGTTTGATATAACTAAGTTTTTAGAGGAAGAACATAGAGAAAGGATATGCTGTCATTGCCAGACGTATAGATACTCGATCTCTTTCCGTCCCTCCCGTAAGGGGGAGTAGGTGTTGTCCTACCCTGATGATAAGGGTTGTAGATAGGAAAACGGGAGGGTGTGGGAAGAGTTAAATTTGTGTGTGTGCGTTTCCGTGTGTGTGCATATCTAAAAAATTAGCCGTTATTTTTGACGGTTCACCTACACTAGTAGCTATACACATCAGTTAAATTCGGATAGATATTTAATCGTGGCCCATTTTTATCCGCTCAAGTACTAATTTTCATTTCCTTATATCTAACTTACCTGTCTTAATAATACCTATACTGTAGGTACACATTGAGCTGTTTCTCTCTGGTGGAACTATTCTTTCATATAACCAGCTCTAACATTTAACCATAAAATAATTTACCCCTTCCTTTTGTCTCTTTCAATATACTTATCGATAACCCTTGAAAGCCAATTGTTAAAAAAAATCAAAGCTAATTATTAAAAAAAAACCAAGTTCCGTTTACAAAATATTTCCACTTCTGAGTGCACGCACCCTATTGTGTTCAAATTACCGACAGCAACTTACCATTCTCCTTTACCTTACTCACGTAGATTCATCTTTCTCTTTCAGTCTTTTCCGTCGATATAGCATCAAAACATGAATGGAAAAATTCATCTGTACACTTTCATAATTTTTCTGGCGTAACAAAACCTACCTTTCTGCTTCCCAATTTTTTTAGATGCATTGGGTTCAACAAACTCTCCAATTTTACCCCCGAATTATCTGACAGTATAAAACTCTTCTCTTTAATACCTTAGTCACAAAGACCAGAAACCCACAGATTAAATTATCTGTCTCTCCCTCCAAGTCTCTCTCTCTTTCCCTTTGCAACATGACTATATATCCTAGTATGCTGCAAGGGATATATGTAGATGGCTGTTGACCTCAAGTGAAAAAGAGCATCTACCATTAAGGGGTATATCCTCTCAATAAATGGTCCACAACTTCCTTTTAGTTCTTCTGTCTCTGAACTTATAAGGAGAACGAATTATTCAAAGTTGGAGTCATCGATTAATTGGAGGTAATTGGACATGAGGAAGGGGAAAAAGATAAATCATGGGATGATTAGATTTGAGTTTTAGTTTAGGAAAAAAGGATTTCCAGAAAAACAGTTGCAGGACAAAGCAGATAAATAAGGTTGTCATAATGAGTTGCGATAGAAAATGTTGGGCAATGATATGTCGGGGAAAACTGAGGAAGTGTTTTTTGAGGTAATAATGTTTTAGAAGGAAGCACACACAGAGAACAGTGTTTTACCAGAATGCACTATAAAACTGATGCGGAGGAAAATTTAGTCCTCTGAGACTGGAATGAATATTTTGAAGTTCTTATTTTGTAAAGGTAAACAAAATAAATTCAATGGTATAGTGAATACACTGAATTCGAAAATCTTTGTGAAAATTCCTTTAGAGAAATTAAGGAGACGAATTAATCGTTGAAGGATAGCAAGACGCCAGGAGTTGATATCATTACAAGTGAGGTGTTCCAGTGAGGTGGTGATAAGGTGATTAAAAGGGTCATTTCTGGAGGGGAAGGAAACCTTGAGAGGAATTTATTTTTCTAAGTCGATATAAAATAAGGCGATTGTAAAAAATATTAGGGCTTTATATTCTCATTATACTTGTGAAGGCGATGACATGGTTTTGTCCGTGAATATAGGGTACATAACAGAAATAATGTTAAACATAGAGTAGTGCGGGCTTAGATAAGGGAATTGTTCTATTTCTTTGTGTGTTTGTAATGGTTTATTGTTCCTGACTCAATATGGCAAAATGGATTTTTCATATACAAACATAGTATTTGAAGATAGATTTACATAGTAGAATATGCATTCTTTTATATTCTGATGTGTTTTAGAATCGGTGATGTGTTAAGAAAAATATCTAGGGATACAGATGCAGGTTGTTGGATATGAAAAGGGCATGTTCTTGTTAACAGATAGTTGTAGTGATTTGCGATAGTGGAAAGAAGTATCAGAAACTGATAAAAAAGCGTAAGAATTTTTTTAGTGGAAAATATTGAGAATGGAGAAGTGTCATGGAAAGGTAAAGCCAAATGAATGAAGGCCATGTTTAGTTATTTTTCCTCAATGTAAGACAGTTGTGGAAGTTGAATCAGAATCATATGAAAAGTAACCCATTAAATCTCTCTCTCTCTCTCTCTCTCTCTCTCTCTCTCTCTCTCTCTCTCTCATATTTAAATCTATAGACAGAGTCACTGGCAGATTGAAAAGTAATTTCACATTCTTCTTGAGCTATGCTTCACGTAATCCCAAATATTTCTTTGTTCAATATGAGAATAAATGAACACGGAGAACCTTAGGCGACTGCTATGTCTTATAATTATCCGAAATCCTCCTGAGAGGTTCTAAGTATGTCGTCACCGAATCGATTTATCTGAGCTAAGCCCTATCGATATCTCAGATAGCGTGATTGACTCAAGGTCTAGTAAATTTTCTCAAACATGCAAGCTGTTGCCAGTAAACACAGCTAAAAATTGAGTCATCTTTCATCAATTTGTAAGCGGAAAGTACACTTACTCTACTTTGTGTTTCGTCCACTACTCGGCACTGCAGTATATAATCATGGCATTTTCCATTCCTACAAATTTGACAAATTTGAAATTCCACAACATGCGTCATATTTTCGTTTGGTATTTTTTTCTATTCGGTATATGTTCATTGCATCTATATCTATGTTATATTCATATTTATTCAATTTAAGTGGATATTTCATTACATATTGCCCAAAGAATTGTCTTCATGTGCGACCCTACTTGAACAAAAATCATTGAATGAGGATTGATGACGTCATGGTCAGGTAATACGTTATATATCATGAACATAATTCGTCTATTGGTTTTCTTGTTAAACAAATTATACAGATAGGCGAAACTTTGAGCCTTTGTAATAAATCCACGCGATGGCTGTAAAGCGATGCCTATAAATTGACTAAAAACATAATAAAACACTTGCAAACACAGGCACGTAGTATAGCTCAGCGATGACCTTTTAGATTGAATTTTGTTGTAACGTGCTAATGAGAGAGAGAGAGAGAGAGAGAGAGAGAGAGAGAGAGAGAGAGAGAGATGCGTTTATAAACAACCAGATTGAGAGAAAGTTATGAAAGGGTAAAATTGAGAGAGAGAGAGAGAGAGAGAGAGAGAGAGAGAGAGGAGAGGAGAGAGAGAGAGAGAGAGAGAGAGATGAGTTATAAAAACGAGATTGAGAGGAAGTTATGAAAGAAGGGTAAAATTGGGAGAGAGAGAGAGAGAGAGAGAGAGAGAGAGAGAGAGAGAGAGAGAGAGAGAGAGAGAGATGCGTTATGAAAACCAGATTGAGAGGAAATTGTGAAAGGGTAAAATTGAGAGAGAGAGAGAGAGAGAGAGAGCGAGAGAGAGAGAGAGAGAGAGAGAGAGAGAGAGAGAGAGAGATGCATTATAAAAACCAGATTGAGAAGAAACTGTGTGTGAGAGAGAGAGAGAGAGAGAGAGAGAGAGAGAGAGAGAGAGAGAGAGGAGAGAGAGAGAGAGAGCCTTACCTTACCTTATTCCCTTATTCTATGTTTGGGTTCCCCCAGGTGCCTCAGTGTGAGGCACCTCGTATATCCACCAGAGAGTTGCTAATGCATCTTCCGTTGTATTTTGCATCTTCTAGCCTTGGATGGTCTGGGATGCATTTAATAGTCGCCTGCATTATCAATGCTTAGTTTTCCTGGTATAGTTTTGGGCACTATTAATCTACCTCGGCTTGCTCTTTCTGATATTTTTAGCTCCATGATGTTTTCAGTAATTCCTTCGATTTGCTTCCATGCTTGTATTATCATGTAGCCTTCTCTTCTCCTTTCTAGACTGTACAATTTTTAAAAATTGCAGTCTATCCCAGTAGTCAAGTTCCTTAACTTCTCCTATTCTAGCAGTAAAGGACCTTTGTACACTCTCTATTTATGCAATATCCTTTAGGTAGTGTGGGTACCATATCACAATGCAGTACTCTAGTGTACTACGTATATAAGTTTTGTAAAGCATAATCATGTGTTCAGCTTTTCTTGTTTGAAAGTGTTCTGAATAGCATTCCCATTCATTTTTGCTTTACATTTAACCAACAGTGTTGCTATTCGGTCGTTGCATAACATATTCCTGTTTAACATTACACCAAGGTCTTTAATTGCTTCCTTGTTTGTGATTGTCTCGTTATTAGGTCCCCTGTATGCATACACCATTCCTTCTCTGTTTCCATAATTTATTGATTCGAATTTATCGGTGTTAAATACCATCCTATTTATCTCCGCCCATTCATATATATTTGTTTAGATCTCTTTGTAATTAGTTCCTATCTTCATCACAAGTAATTTCTCTACTTATTCTTGTGTCATCGGCGAAACTTCTCACTACAGAGTCTTTAACATTACAGTCTATGTCTGAGATCATAATAACAAACAGCAGTGCAGCTAATACCATACCCTGTGGCAAGCCAGATATTACCTGAGCTTCATCTGATTTCTCGTCATTTGCAACCACTATCTGTTTTCTGTTTTGTA
>NC_090729.1:143389375-143391875 GCF_036898095.1 Palaemon carinicauda
AAAATAACATTTAGAAAATACATTTTTCTTGCCTTCACGTTACATGAAATTTAAAGGAATAAGTTTGTTTATAAGAATACTATTTTTACCAAAATGTTGTATTGCAAGTGACATAGGACTATATTTTCAAATATATATTTTAACGTCATTACTGATATTAATATACGTTATAGTGTTCGTTTATTACTTCTCATTTATAGTTTATTTATTTCCTTTACTCGCTCGGCTATTTTCCTTATTGGATCTCTTGGTGTCATAGCATCGTGCTTTGCCAACTAGGGTTGTAGCTCAGTTAATAATAATAATAATAATAATAATAATAATAATAATAATAATAATAATAATAATGACGGTCACGAGATCTATCAGATGGTAGAAGAGGAACCGTGGACAGACGTTCAAGAGAAACGTCCTTCACCTCTTAGAGAAATTACAGTTGTGTTTGTATCCCAATCATGCCTCGCCTATTGTCTCTGAATTTCAATTAGCATTTAAAAGCGTCCTTTAACTCCCATTTGGATGCTGTCACCATGGCCACCCCTACCTTGGCGTTTCACACTAAGCTGCACGTCCTCACTTACCTCACATGATTATACATCGCCTGGTTAGCTTAAAGTATTAGTAGGTTGTATTGTTACCCTTCACTGTGTGCAATTTTTAGTATTTCTTATATGATCATCTAAGTTTTATTCTAGAAGTATACCTAAAGTTCAAACTTCAAAAGTTCAAAGCTGGAGCAAATGTTTTTGTGTTGACCAGGCTGACATGAGTCTTTTTATAGTTTATATATGATATATCTGTTTTTGACGTTGTTAATAGTTCATATATGACATATCTGGTTTAACGTTGTTACTGTTTTTAGATTGATTTATTGTGAATTTGTTCTCATCATTTATTCATTTCCTTGTTTCCTTTCCTCACTCGGCTATTTGTCCCTTTTGGAGCCCTTGCTTTTCCAACTAGGGGTGTAGCTTAGCTAATAATAATAATAATAATAATAATAATAATAATAATAATAATAATAATAATAATAATAATAATAATATGCAACATTCAAGCTTCAATGGACTTTTGATTCTGTATGACATACGGGTGCTCTAGAATAGACAAATAACTTTGAAAGTAATATAAAAGCACATTCACATTTTAAGCGTCCGCTACTTGAACTAACAAAAGTAATAATAATTGGTGTCACAGTTCTGGATAAAAGATAACAGTGCATCTTAGCATGAAAGGTATGGTTTTGAAAAATACCCAATGGCTTTGGGTTGATATCGGTTTTTAAATACTACGGGCTGCTTATAAGCAGGTCAGGTTTTAGAATAAGGATTGTTTTTTCTATGATCACTAACTTTATGAAAACTAAATTCTCTAATATTTCTTCTTCTTTTTCTTCTTCTTCTTCTTCTTCTTCTTCTTCTTCTTCTTCTTATTATTATTATTATTATTATTATTATTATTTTTATTATTATTATTATTATTATTATTTCTTGTTTATATGTAGGACAGTATGGGTGACTTCTAATGCAGCCTACCGACAAACTAGCCTCCTGTTTTGCATATCGTCACCCTCATAAACTAACTGCCTAAGTCCTTTTCTCCACTTGTTGGGAAATAAAAAAAAAAAAAAACTTTCTCATTTCCTAATTCTTTATATCATTGTGTTGAGCTTCAATTAACAAATTCTAATTCACAAATTCTTCTGATTAAGAATTTGTTAATTGAAGCTCAACACAATGATATAAAAAATTAGGAAATGAGAAGGTTTTTTCATTTCCCAAGAAGTGGAGAAAAGGACTTAGGCAGTTAGTTTATGTGGGTGACGATATAAAGTCATAAAGTCACTAACAATTGATTTCTGTAGGTAGTAGGTTGGTCAGAGCACCAGCCACCCGTTGAAACACTACCGTTAGAGAGAGTTATGGGGGTTCTTTGACTGGCCAGAGTACTACATTGGATCTTTCTCTCTGGTTGCGGTTCACTTACCTTTTGCCTACACATACACCGAATAGTCTGGCCTGTCCTTTACAGATTCTACTCTGCCCTCATTCACCTGACAACACTGAGATTTCCAACGCATTCTCCTTCACCCAAGGGGTTAACTACTGCACTGTAATTATTCAGTGGCTACTTTCCTCTTTGTTAGGGTAGAAGAGACTCTTTGGCTATGGTAAGCAGTTCTTCTAAGAGGACACTCCAAAATCCAACCATTGTTCTCTAGTCTTGGGTAGTGCCATAGCTTCTGTACCATGGTCTTCCACGGTCTTGGGTTAGAGTTCTCTTGCTTGAGGGTACACTCCAGCACACTATTCAATCTAATTTCTCTTCTTCTTGCTTTGTTAAAGTTTTTATAGTTAATAGAGGAATTATTGATTTCAACGTTGTTGATGTTCTTAAAATATTTTTTTCCTTGTTTCCTTTCCTCACTTGGTTATTATCCTTGTTTGGGCACCTGGGCTTATACCATCCCGCTTTTCCAACCAGGGTTGTAGCTTAGCAT
>NC_090729.1:143404375-143456875 GCF_036898095.1 Palaemon carinicauda
CGCCATCTGTATTCCTTGTAGCGTACACGAGGTGCTACAGATACTGTATGTAGGGAGGGGTCCTACAGCTCTTTCTTAGAAAGGCAAGGGCGGGTCCATCAGGACGACATGGCCATCTCACCCAAAAATAGATTTTTCGCTTCGCTCAAAATCCGTTTTTTGGGCTCAAGCCATGTCGTCCTGATGGAAGTGTACCAGAGCATTACTGTATCTGTGGATTCTCAGAACGTGCCGTACTCCCCGGAGGTAATTTTTTCCCGGTCGACTAGACCTAGAGACCTAAGATGTTACCGTTATACATCTTTTCAACTAACTATAAACTATGTTAGAGCTTCCTGCCCCCTACAGGGAAGAGTCCTACTAGACTCTGGAAAAGTCTCGAAGAGTACTATATCTATGTATGAATACCAGGCAAGTTAATATAGTGGTCTCGCCCTATATTAAGTAAAGCATAGTTTGTAAAGGACCACTGCGTCAATATGAAATATCGACCAGTTTTCCGCACAATACTTGTATTGGACAAAGGTTTTATATCCGCATAGGAGGAAAACCAATGCAACATAGCTTGCATAAAGGAACAATTCTATTAGAATTATCCCAGATAAGGTACATAGAATTAATGCTCAATTATACCAATAAATTGACACAGGTGAAGGAGACGCAAGGTTCTCAAGAACCAGATTATTGACAGGCAATAAATAGACAGGTTAACCACAATTATATATATATATATATATATATATATATATATATATATATATATATATATATATATATATATATATATATATATATAAGAAGAGGATAACCCAAAACTTTAAGCATAAGTATGATAGTAAACAGAGCTTGTTTGTCTGAAAGAAAAAACATTAGATGCCACTTTTAAGATACCGAGGTATCAAAGTCATAAAAGCCTGTATTACAAATCAATGACATTAGCGTTAGAAACGCTCGGCACACATGTCTGCACTTATGCTAGGTTCACCTTCGGAAATGGAACAGTCTGGATGGGCAACACAGTGCCCTCACTTAGTTTGTAGTACAGTATGTAACTACACACTCACCCTGGAATTAATCGTCCCAATTAAGACCACTGTTCCTCGCAGAGTTAAACAGTAGGGTTAACACCGCGACCCACTGCTACCACAGATCTCTTTTAGTTCCTCTACTTGCTTCGCATAGTGGCGAAAGAACACTCTGGAAGACTTCCAGCCAGTGTATGAACGGAGATGTTCAAAATCCATACAATTAAAGAAATTTAAGAATGAGGCAACTTTCCTCGGATCGTGACCTGCGGGTGTATTGTCAGGATCCGCTCTGCGAATAAAATATGTGATTTTCGCTCTGAGTTGATTCAGAGATAAATTTGAGCCTGATGTTTCTCCCCTGAATAGTTGACCACCCTGAAGTCTGAAGTTCTATGAAGATAGACCTTTAGGCATTCTACTGGACATAGAGATGCATCTTCTTTCAGAGGGCAGATTCTCCAGGGACCCCACCTGTTGGTGGGTAACTCATTCTTGGCGAGAAACGTAGGATCCGGAAACAGGTTCAGTTCTTCCCCATCCAGGAACTGAACACGACCTGCCTCTCTCGAGAGGCTACAAGCTCACTAACCCTGGCCCCGGATGCAAGTGCAAAATAGGATAATAACTTTTTGTGTCAAATCCTTTAACGCACACTCTTCATTGCTCAACAGAGAAGCGAAATGAAGAACTTGTCTAAAGACCATGAAATGGGCTTTGGAGGTGCTGAAGGTCTGAGCCTAGCACAGGCTTTCGGGACTTTATTAAAGATCTCGTTACCTAGGTCGACCTGGAAGGCATATAGAATGGGTCTTGTCAAAGCAGACTTACACGCTGAAATCGTGTTCGCTGCCAACCCTTGACCATGGAGGTGGGGAAAAAAGATTAGCAGAAGTCTGTCAAGATCTCCTGCGGAATCTTCGCCTTGACAAAGGGCCACCCATTTTCTCCAAGATGACTCATATTGCCTTCTAGTAGATTTGCATTTATATTCCTCAAGGAAGTCTATACTGGCTTTCGAAATCCCGAAACGCTTTCTCACCGCTAGGGAGAGAAAATCATGAACTGCAGGGTCCGGGTTTTCTGTAATGAAGCGCAGACAGTTGACTTCTGGACTCGCTGGGTCAGAACTGGATCTGGTAGTGGTACAAACTTCAGCTACAGTTCCAATGCCAGGAGGAACCACACGCTGTTCGGCCACTTGTGGGCCACTATTGCCGCTACCCTTTGAAGGATCTCAGTTTGTTGAGGACCCTCAACAGAAGGTTGTGAGGAGGGAACAGATAAATCTTGGACCATCTGTTCCAGTCGAGGGACATCGCGTCCACTGCTTCCGCTAAGGGGTCCTCGTACGGGGCATGTACAGGGGCAACTTCTTGTTGTCTTTCGTCGCAAAGAGGTCTATCTGCAGTTCTGGGACTGATTCAGAATGAAGGAGAATGATCCTGCGTCTAAGGACCATTCCGACTCTATCGGTGTGATCCTGGATAGAGCGTCCGCTGTCACATTGCGGACTCCTTGAAGGTGAACTGCCGACAGGTACCACTTCTTCTTTTCCGCCAATCGGAAGACGGCCAACATCACCTGGTTGAGAGGTGGTGACCTCGATCCTTGTCGATTCAAGTATCTCACAACTACCTCGCTGTCTATTACCACTTTATGTGGAACGAATGACGCGGGGAGACTTTCTTTAAGGTAAGGAGCACTGCCCTAGCTTCTAGAAAGTTTTATGAGAAAGGTCTTGAATAGCCTGGACCAAGTCCCCTGGACTTTTTTCCGATGAGAGTGACCTCCCCATCCCTCCTTCGAGGCGTCTGAGTGAATCGTCACCGACGGGGGAGGTGGCTGAAGAAGAACCTGACTTCTTTAGATGTCTGGCTTGGGACCAAGGCCTGAGAAGAGTACTTAGCCGAAGCGGCTGGTCTTCTCAGATCTCTTCACGCGTTTGATGCATAACTTCTCCAAACTCCAATTGCATCCTTTAGCTGTGCTCTTAGCACTGGGTCTGTCACCGAAGCAAACTGGAGAGAGCGCAGTACTCTCTCCTGCTCGTGTCTTGATATCCTTTCGGAATCTTGAAGTCTCTTGACAGAACCCGCTATCTCCTTCCTTTTCTTCGCCGGGGTGGAGAAATGGTGTGACAAAAGGTCCCAGTGGATCTTAGCCACTGGAACTTTTGAGATGGAGAAAGTCGAGACTTTTTCCGTTGATCTTGAAGCCTAGGTACTCTAGGAACTGGATCACTTGACTGGAAGCTTGCAAGCATTCTGTCTCGGATGCTGCCCAAACCAACCAGTCGTCCAGGTAGGCTACTACCTGAATTCCCTTTAGGCGAAATTGTTTGAGAGCTACGCTTGCAAGCTTCGTAAAAATCCTTGGGGCTATGTTTAGCCCGAATGGCATGGCTCCGAAGGCGTATAGTCTTCGTTGTAGCCTGAACCCTAGGTAGGGGGAGAGTCGATGGCTAATTGGAATGTGCCAGTAGGCGTCTGACAAGTCTATAGAGACGGAATATGCCCTCTTGGGCAGTAAGGTCCTTATGTGTTGCAGTGTTAGCATTTTGAATTTGCAATTCACTATGAACTTGTTAAGTGGCGACAAGTCCAGAATGACTCTGAGCTTTTCCGAGTCTTTCTTGGGAACACAAAACAGCCTCCCTTAGAAATTGATGGGCTTCACCCTTTTTCTCCAACCGTTCTTGAACGTACTCCTCCATAACGGGGGTGGAGTGTTGGAAAAGCTGAAGGTACGGGGGTGGAGTGCTGTACCAGCTCCCGCCCAGTCCATTCTTGAGTAGGCTGTGGGCCCAGGGATCGAAGGTCCACCGATCCCGAAATTTCAGAAGTCTCCCTCCTACCGGTATCACCTCACTTGGACTGCCGTCCTGAGGTCTTGCCTTCCTGACCACGACCACCCCTGAATCCCCTTCCCCTTGAGGGGCGTCTAGACGAGCCTCTGGCTGCTCCTCTAGGCTATGCTCGAAAGGAAGTAGACTGCCCTTCGAACGCTGGGGTGAATGCCGTGGACTGTGTCGACACGGCCTGGGGTACCCACTGAAAGGTGGTCGGGGTTTGTGCCACGATCTGGGGCACTGGGGGCAATGGCAATTGCAGTTGCTGTTGTTGTCTAAGAGGCTTGGCTGGCCGAGACGGTAGCCTAGTCCTCATAGTCTTCCTCTTTGGTTGAGGACCCTCATCCGGGGAAGACTTTCTTTTGATAGCCAGGCCCCACTTCTGGAGAAGGTTTCTATTCTCCAAGGCGGCTTTATCAACAACTTCTTGACCAAGTCGGTAGGGAAAAAGGTGTTTTCCCCAAATGTTGGAGGAGATTAGTTTCTTTAGCTCGTGCCTCACCGTAGCCGAGGTAAACACGAACTCCCTACAAGCTCTCCTTGCCTTGACGAAGCCATAAAGGTCCTTCGTCACTGTGGCCAGATGAGGCTTGGCCACTACCATGAACATTTCATGGACCTTGGGGTCACTTGCCATCGTCTCGAGAGTAGTCTGAAGAGACATTGAGGCAGTCAGTCTTTCTTTTGTATCGAACTCACTTCGCAAAAGAAAGTCAGACAGCTTAGGGAGGTCCTTGCCGAACTGACGTCCGGCAATATCAGCCTCCAACTTTCCCACTGAGAACGTAAGATGGACGTCCTTCCAGTCTTTGTGGTCCATAGGCAGGGCCAGCGACAAGGGTTTACACTCCTCTAGGGAGGGGCAAGACTTGCCGGCCTCGATTGCTTTTAGTACAGCCAGAAACCCTTTCTGTAAAAGGGGGAAGGCTCTAGTAGGCGAGGACACAAAGGAAGGGAGCTTCCTATTCAATGCAGCTACCTTTGAGTTAGAGAAGCCCCTCTCTTTCATCAAGGATGAAAGTAGAGCTTGAGCCTTAGCATGGTCCATCACTATGACCTCCTTCGGCTCTGTCTCCTCCTTTGAAGCTGGTTCCTTCCTCAGCCGGACATAACAGTCCGGATATGATGCCTTGCTGGGCCAGAATTCCACCCTCCAGGGGAACTGAGCCCAGCTTATCCGAGATGACGATCTTTCCAGTCGTCATCGGCATGTGCTCAGCATACCTCCATGGGTTAGCATCTGAGCACAAGGGAAGGTCTTTCACATTGAGCTTTTTCTGGGGCCCATGTGATTCTGCAAGGCACTGCATTCGCAGTTCCATTGCAGCCGCCTTCTCCTGATTCTCCTTCTGCATTTGTTGGATCATTCCAACAATAGAAGAGAGGGCCTGTCCCAGCTCTACTGGGAGACCGGCCGATGTAGAGGGGCTTGAACTTCATCCTGGGCTTCTGCCAGGAGGTCTTCCTCCTGACACCCGTCCACATCAGACATCCTGTCATTTAGCTGGATGTCTTGCATTGCGACTGCGACTTCAGCATCCACCTGGATCTGAACTTAGGGGATCTCCTCTTGAGGCTGGGGAATCACTGCATCAGCTGAGGCCTTAGGGAAAAGATACACCCTCATCTTCTCACTTGGAAGATAAGGGCCAGAAGTGTTCTTTTTGGAAGCCCCTTACCCAGGTACGAAGCTTCTTCCTAGCTATTTAAATGTCTCATTAATCAGGTTAGTGCACATTGTACATACCTGAGGGTCCCAATACCGGAGATCATCCTTGGAGACAGCGTATGCTGCGTGTCTCCTACAAAACTCATGTCCGCAGAGGTTCTTGCTGCTGACATTGCAGAAAGCACTTCCCCACTTCGGAGTGTCCTTCTGTAAAGAGAAGAAATTTCCATGAGTATCAAGTGATCTATGTATCACTGGATATGCATAGTATAGCATAACAATTCAGAAAGGAAAGACACACACTTGTGTTTCCCTCACAACCCATTGTTGCAGCCTTCCAGATAATAAAATCAAAAATGGTTTATCTCTTCTAGAGTAACCAATGCAAGGTTTCCAGAGGAAACAGGTGGAGCTCACACCTAAGCAATGATTTTAAAATCCTGGATAATAGACAGGGAAGAACTCAGCTTCCTATCTGAGGGCAACAGCAAAGGGATGTGCAAGAAAACACAATAGTGTTAGAAGATACAGTGCTGTACCAAAACCTTTACTATAGTTTTCTTCTTACTGTATATGCTATACAGAAGAATACTAGTACAGTATAGGGGGATGTGTGCCGGCCTGCCTTTGCCGGCCGGCACACACCACAACTAGCTTTAAAGTATACTACTTAACAGCTATAGGGCGGCAGCACTCTGGTTCAAATGCCTGTGCCGGTCGGCAGCAACTGCCGGCCGGTAACAGCCAGTGTTGGCCGGCAATGGCTGCCGGCCAGCAACTACACAAGGTAGTACCCAGCTGCCGGCCACACTCTTGGTGACCGGCAGACAAGGACTGACATAAGCCGGCCGGCAAAGGTACAAGACCGATGCCAGCCGGCAGCAAAAGAACCAGAGGACTACACCTGCCCGGCTGCCGGCCTCATATTCCGGCAGCCGGGACAGGTAAAGCACTAGAAGAAAAATAGAATGGATGCCGGGATAAGAGTGTACACAACCTCCAAGCCCGGCAACCGAAAGAGTGCATATAAGGAAGGGGAGAAACTAATTCAGGCTTCCTTGACCAATGCCGTCCGGCTCTGCCGGCAGGCATGGATGAGGGACCAAGAGAGGTCCGGGCAGCACTCGAAAACATAAGACCCTTGCCGGCCAGCAGCTCTGCCGGCCGGCAATGGGCTGAGTCAATTCCACATCCCAACCTATACTAGGTCCAGAAGTAGAACGACGTACAGTACAGTAAGACCCCTGCCGGCCAGCTCTGCCGGCCGGCAAGGTACAGTACAGTAATGGCTAGGCCATTACGGAGATAGAGGGGGAAGGGACAAGAGGGTCCTGCCAACCTTGCTTTAGTGACAGATCACCCGCAGCCAAGAAACTTATCTTAGCCTAAGGGAGATCTAAGGGGAAAGGCCAGCAATACTTGCCAGCTTCCAGAGCACCAAAGCAAGGAAGGCGTTGCTACTCCCAAGGGAAGAACTTATCCTCCCCCGAGAACAGCAACAGGACTAGTCTGGTAGATCACAAAAGAAGGAATCATAACTACAGAAACCTTCGGTAGTGACCTAAGGGAGCTAAGCTCCCTTTGTATGTGTTAGGTCAGCGAGGGGGACTCTGCCCCAAGCCAGACAACACAGACTCAGACTAAAAACTCTGTTGTTCTGTCCCTCTTGAACCATAACTACAGGAACAGGAAGGTACAGTAACACCCTAGTATAGTTTTATCGAAAATAAATTTGGAAAAAAACCACTTAGGGATAAGCCCAAAGCTTAAACAGAGGGAAAGGGATTGCATACCTTCTCCGAAGAATAGAAAGCAACTGGGGAGTATGATAAAGTATACTAAGGCTCCATAAGCAATTAGCCTAGGCACCAAGAGAATCGATTACCTAATTCACCGAAACTCACACGTATACAATCTTGGAAATATTCCACACAGTCTAAAATGTATAAAATATAGCCTAAAGCTTCAATAAAATTTTAATTACACTCGGAAAAACCAAAATCATGCATGAAGTACTAGGACCAAACGACTAGGCTACATGGCCTAGCGTAGGCCAGAATGGCGAATACTTCGCCAAATAATACTAAGCACGAAAGGAAATCCTATGTAATGCTAAAAAGCTAAAATTTATTAAAGCAAAACAACCAGGAATGTCGCTCTGACTAACTAATTTATACCTAGCGAGCGACAGTGTCCAGGACACCTCTGGTAGGCTACGGCTCTTGTATCAAAGATTAATCCTATTAATCACTCAAAATTTTACCAAGAGCCTACATTTATACATAACAGACACTATACTCAACTTATCAGAGGCCGACGAAGACGAAGAAGCCATGAAAAGTCGAATAAATCCAAGATTTGCGAGAAAAACAGGAAAAAACACCGAGTTGTTAAGCTACGCAAAAAGGAATACAGATGGCGCCAGGATTGGTGCCAGGCACGCATACGAATCGGGGGATAGGGAAGCCTTAGGAGCGGCTCCCCTTTTTCTTTCCCGAATTCGTATCTCGTCAATCACCTCCTACGAGACGAAATCTCTGTCCAGGTTGTAGATTGCCATGTGACGTGTCTGGAATACGTCCTCTGATATGTCGCGATATCCCTTTCACGAGGGATACTCGCTCCAGGAGTTAGAATTCTGGTACCTTAAGGTAAATTCTCTGGGAATATCGCCATAGTTGTAATATACCCTAGGAAGCTACCCTATAGGAACTTCCATCAGGACGACATGGCTTGAGCCCAAATATATATATATATATATATATATATATATATATATATATATATATATATATATATACATATACACAATTATGCACAAAAAGTATATATATATATATATATATATATATATATATATATATATATATATATATATATATATATATATATATATATATATATATATATATATACACAATTATGCACAAAAAGTATATATATATATATATATATATATATATATATATATATATATATATATATATATATATATATATATATACACAATTATGCACAAAAAGTATATATTTGTATATATATATATATATATATATATATATATATATATATATATATATATATATATATATATATATATATATATATGTATATATATATATATATATATATATATATATATATATATATATATATATATATATATATATATATATATTTATCTATATATATATATATATATATATATATATATATATATATATATATATATATATATTTATACATATATATGTATATATATATACATATATATATATATGTATATATATATGTGTGTATATACATATATATATATATATATATATATATATATATATATATATATATATATATATATATATATACGTTATATTTGTATATGTAGCATCATATAAATATGCATATAGCCTATATATTATTATTATTAGTATTATTATTATTATTATTATTATCATTATTATTATTATTATTATTATTATTATTATTATTATTATTATTATTATTATTATTATTATTATCAATAATAATACTATTATTATTATTACTACTAGCTGAGATACAGCTAGTTGGACAAGCAGGATGCTACAAGCCCAAGGTCTTCAACAGAGAAAATACCCCAGTTAGGAATGGGAATATGGAAACATAATATAAAAAGTTATAGTAAAGAAATAAAACAAAATCAATATACATGTGTCCTATATAAGTAATAAAGAAAGAAGCTTTCAACCAGTTTACCGAAAGTTCTATCTTTCGAAGCTCCACCGAATAGGAATAGCATTCCACAATCTGATCACGGCCGGAATAACCTTCTATAATACTGTGTAGTGTTGAGCTTTACGGTGGGGAAGGCAGGACTGTTAAGTTAACTGCATACCTTGTACTACATGCAGGATGATAATCTGGGAAGATCCAAATGCAAAGGATGGTCAGAATTATGAAAAATCTTATGTAACATGCATAAAGAACTAACTGAACAACGGTGCCAGAGATCAAAATCACGATCAGGAATAAGAATTTATTAGACCACAAGTTTTGTCCATCAAATCAAATGAGAATCACCATCTGAAGACCAGACTGGAGAGCATTACATAAAACAAGGTCGAATAAAAGAATTAAAACATTTCTTTAGGATAGATTGAGCACCAAAAATCTGAAGCGGTTTCTCAAAAGTAAATTTGCAAACAAGAAACACACCTAAAATTTTGAAGTAGTTTTATATATTTAAAGAAATTATCGATGATAAGATCTGGATATTTAGGAGCCAATGTCCTCGACCTACGTACAATCATACTCATCTGGTGTAAATAAAGGAGAAACTGTTACATTCAAAGAATACAAATTTAAGGGAACCACAACATTTATGTTCTTAGATTGTACCAGATAGGGTTTACTTTGGGGTCATACTCTCTGAGCAACAACTTAAAGCCGAGTATAACTATTCAAAGCCAAATCTAATCTATCGCCCTTCCAAAGATGATTGGCCTTTTGTTTTTTCAAATAGGCACGTTTACAAATAGCTTTGAACCAGGGTTTATCTTTCACTCAGTATTTTCATACACGAGAAGAGCTACATCTATCAATTATGTGGATCAGATTTTCATTCAAGAGAACAACAGGCTGAACATTTCTATACAATTATGACTAATTCAAATGCAAAATATCACTAACTGCCATTCCTGTCTACTTGAGACATAAGTATGACACGTCAGGGACAAACTTTGAAGTCTTGATTAATATACATACAGTATTTATATATATATATATATATATATATATATATATATATATATATATATATATATATATATATATATATATATATATATATATATATATTTGTATTTATATATATATATATATATATATATATATATATATATATATATATATATATATATATATATATATATATTAGAGAGAGAGAGAGAGAGAGAGAGAGAGAGAGAGAGAGAGAGAGAGAGAGAGAGAGAGAGAGAAGGAGAGAGAGAGAGAGAGAGAGAGAGAGAGAGAGAGAGAGAGTGTGAATACATATACTTCTTTCAATCTTAAAGGGATATTTCCAGGAGACGTTAGCATTCGGAATGGAGTTTCTCACACAGTGACCATCTCAACTTGTTTACTGACAATAATCGTCCACTACTAAGAACAAGCTTTTAGTGGGGTTATCAACGAAATAACGGAATACGAGATAATGAGCTTTGAACTTGACACCTCTCCAGATAATCTAACCGAGGAACCTTTGTCGGGACGTGAAGTCCGAACCACTGGACCATGACTGTGGTAAAATCTGTAATGAACTGTCAGTGGTTTTGAGCATAATCAGTTGCTCCAATTAGTGGTGCTAAATGGTACTGCATAAACACTGGTACCTGGGAAATGGCAGGTGCTTAGAATGCTTATAAATCGTATTCCAATTTAGAAGAATCCTTCGTGCACGGCTGTGATCCTATTTTGAAAGGATGTAATCCTATATTATAGAATGGTTATCATATCTGGCAGGTTAACTAAAGTTGCTGCAAAGTTTCTGGGAAAGATAAGCCCTACCCTTGATGACCTCATAGTCAATCACGTTGTGCCCCACTTTAGCAGCGGCCACTACGCATCCCTTTAAATATTGCAAACTGTACTAACTTACAATCACTAAGGGGCTATGATGTCATCAGGGGGTGGGGTTTATTTCACCAGGAATCTTTGCGGCGACTATAGTTTATAAAGAATGGCTACTACACTGATGGCAAGCTGTATAACATGGGTATTGTTGCTCTGTTAAGGCCCAGTTAGTTGGAATACAAATGCGGTGTTCCAAGGAGAAATGTACTTCTTGGCCCATAAAACGGATTTTGAGCGAAACGAAAAATCTATTTTTGGGTGAGATGGCCATGTCGTCCTGATGGAAGTTCCTTAAAGTAGCTTCCTAAGGGATATATGTACTACAGTGATATTCCCAGAGAATTTTACCTTTAGGTATCCAGAATTCTAACTCCTGGCGCGAATATCCTTAAAATTTCTCCAAAGGATATCGCATAATATCAGCGGACGCATTCTTGACACGCCTCCATAGCAATCTGCACCCCAAACAGCGTTTTGGCCTTGAGGAGGATGTGGCAAAAGGGAGCCGTCCAAAGGCTCTCCCTGCTCTCGTAATACTATTGGGAATACAACAGTGCCATTCCCATGACGGCGGACATTCCTTGTAGCATTGAGCGTGGTGTTACAGATACAGTACCACGGGAGGGATACTGTGAAGATCTTTTCTTTTAGAAGAGATGGGTGGGTCCATCAGGACGACATGGCCATCTCACCCAAAAATAGATTTTTCGCTTCGCTTTAAATCCGTTTTTTGGGCTCAAGCCATGTCGTCGTGATGGAAGCATACCAGAGCATTAGTGTATTTGTGGATTTTTAATCAGTGCCTTAACCTTATAACAACCTTTTCTATGGTCATGGGGACCATATGAGACAAGGGACGTTACCGTTATTCGTCACCATCACTACTCATAACCAATGTTAGTGCTTCCTGCCTCCTATATGGAAGAGTCCTTCTAGACAGTAGAAAAGGGATCTTGAGGTTAACATACATAGCATGACCAAACATAAGTACACACTGAATAAACAAATAGTCTCATAGTTGTATATTTGCTAAAATAACATCAGTGTCTCTTATATCTATTATTTGATGCATACAAATATATGAAGGATACTTACTTTGGTAGGTTGAAGAACTCTGGCATGTATACATACAATTGTTTGGCGAAGGCGGACGCACTACATTCTAATAGACATTTATTACTAATAAATGACTAAAAGATGTTCAGTCAAACGAATGTAGTATGACAATGGGATTATACCTGTAACTAGTACAGAGACGATATTTCCTTCTTAAGGAAGAAATGATGAGTGCCACTCTCAGACTGAAAAAAATTATAGAACAAATTCTCTTCATAATTCCTGTACTGGTTACTTCTATCTGCACTGTGTACTTCGTACACCGGCACTAGTGCTATCTGTATAATTTCACACCTGGGATTTTGAACAGAGCTAGTGTTATCATGGTAACACTTAATTAAAAGAAGTCACACCTAAGAAGAGTGACCTCTTCTCCCTTTAATTGACAGTCCCAGTCAATTAGCTGTTCATCGTAGAATTAGACGGCAGGCTAAATAATCTACCTGGCGTCACCACATATTGCTTCAGAAAATGGATTTGTCTAGCATAGTGTATGTAGAACACTCTGGATGATTCGCATCCGTTACATGTGCGAGGACATGTGAGGTCCCAAACCAAAAACTGTTTACTACAGTAATTAGGGGGAAGGTTTTAATACACTACCTGCCGCCACTACGAAGTGTTACAGTTCATGCACTTGTTTTGCATAGTGTTTGTAAAACACTCTGGATGATTTCCATTCAGTGTATGAACGAAGGCACTCAGAGTCCATATACTGAAAGAAGTTCAGTGATGAAGCAATCTTTTTTGGATCATGACCTGCGGGAGTACTGTCCGGATCCGCTCTACGAATAAAGTAGGTGAGCTTCGCCCTTACTTGTTTTATAGATAAATTTGATCCAGAAGTTTCTCCTCTAAAGAGCTGTCTTCCCCTGAAGTCTGAAGTTCTACAAGATAGACCTTTAGACAGTCTACAGAGCATAGAGAGACATCTTCCTTCAGAGGGCAGATTCTCCAGGGACCCCACCTCTTAGTTGGTATCTCGTTTTTAGCGAGAAAGGATGGATCAGGAAATAGATTCAGCTCTCCCACTTCCGTGAACTGAATGTGACCCTCATAGGGCCACTATTTCACTAACTCTAGCCCTGGAGGCGATAGCGAACAGAAAAATAACCTTTTGGGTTAGATCCTTAAGAAAACAATCTTCATTGTTCACAGATGAGGCATAATGTAAGACCTTGTCCAAAGACCAAGAGATGGGCTTTGGTGGTACCGCAGGCTTAAGCCTAGCACATGCCTTTGGAATCTTATTAAAGAATTCATTTGCCAGATCCACTTGAAAGGCATATAGGAGAGGCCTAGTCAAGGCTGACTTGCACGTATTTATCGTATCGGCCCCCAGACCTTGGCTATGAAGGTGGACAAAGAAGGACAGACAGAAGTTTATTGAAATTTCTTTCGGTCCTTTTGCTTTGACAAACGCGACCCACTTTTCCCAGGAAGACTCATATTGTCTTCTAGTTGACTTGGCCTTGTATTCTTCTAAGAATTCTATATTGCCTTTTGAGATCCCAAACTTTTTTCTAACCGCTAGAGCGAGAAAATCATGAAATGAAGGGTTTAGGTTCTCTGTGATAAAACGAAGGCAGTTAATTTCTGAATCTTCGGAAATATACCTAGGGTCAGAGCTAGGACCAGCCTCATCTAGTCTATCAGCCCCACTAGATGGATCCTCGTATGGGGCTATATAGCGAGGTAGTTTCTTGAAGATGCTTGTGATGAAGAGGTCGAATTGCAGTTCCGGGACTTGTTCCCATCTGGGAGGGAATATGTCTGCGCCCATGGACCATTCCAACTCTATCAGTTTGTATCGAAATAGAGTATCCACCGTCACATCATGGATCAGTTGTAAATGAACTGCTGGTAGGTGCCGTCCCTTTAAGAGAGGGATGGGTAACTTCACCAAGACTGAATGAGACGTTCGAATGTGACGTCTTATTATCGCTTCGGTGTCCCAGATCAGTCGTAGGGAGCCTGATGTGTGTGGAGGGGGCTTCCCCACCCATGAAAGGACCAGCAAAGTCTTGGGACTTTCGTGCTCTAATTTCTGTTAGAGAAGCGATTAAAGAGGGACCAATCTCAGTCTGTTTTGATCTCTTCAAGCCTTTGATGCATGTTTTCTCCAAGCTCTTAACGCATCTATCCGGTGTGCCCTTAGCACCAGGTCTGTCACTATAGCGAACTGGGGAAAGTTTAGCGCTTTTTCCTGTTGGCGTTTTGGTATTCTGACTGAATACCTGCGTCTCTTGACAGATCTCACGAGCTCCTTTTATATTTCCAAAGGAGAGGAGAGTTGATGTGACTGAGGGCTTCGATGGTTTTTTAAACATCGAAATCCCTGAGCTGGAGAAAGTCGAGACTTCTAGAAGCCTATCTTGCATCCGTGATGTCCCAGGAACTGGGTCATCTCTTTGAATGCACCTTGGCCGGACACTTAGAGTGCTGCCCACTCCAGCCTTTGATCAGGTATATTAATACCTGAACTATTTCTAGGCTTGACTTTGACGTGACTAAGTTCGTCAATCCTTTGAAGATACTTAGGACTGTGAGTCCAGCACGTATCTTTCCTAGGATGAATGTTACTCTCTGTAACATGAATTCTAGATAGGAGGAAGGGCGGGTGGTTGACTGGAAGGTTCCAAAGGACACCTTTCAGGTCTGACAAGACTACGAACACCCCTAATTGGAACAAGGTCCATATGTTCAGAAGGATTAACATTCAGAACTTGCTGTTTTTTATGAACTTGTTGAGTGGCGACAAGTTCAGAATGGCTCATTGATATCTTGAGTCCTTCTCGTGAACACAAAACAGCCTTCCCTGGAACTCGATGAGCTATAGTTTTCTTACCACCTGTATGCTCTATAGCTCTCAAGTATACTTCTCCAGGAGGGTTTTGAAATGTAGGAGAAGGTAAGGAAATGATGGTAGGGACATTTCTGTTTCCCATCAATGGCTCATCTTGAATAGGCTTTGGACCGAAGGATCGAAGGACCTGCGATCCTGAGGGAAAGTTCCTCCTAGCCGAAGCGTCTTTATGCTTCGAGTAGTCAGTAGGCTTAGACTTTTGACCATCTGCCTGTAGCACCGTGGTCACAGGAATAGTGGGATGTTGTTGAGCAGCCCGGATATTTCCAGCATTTTCGATCTTCATTTTAGGTTGGGGACCCACAACCACAGAAGATTTTCTCTTTGAAGGAATGCCCTATTTTTGGAGAAGACTTATGTTCTCCATGGTGGCGTTCTTAATTACTTCCTTAATGACCTCGTGTGGGAAGAGGTCTTTACCCCAGATGTTGGAAGATATTAGCTTCCTTGTTTTGTGTTTCACTGTTGCGTCAGCGAACACAAACTCTCTACATGCTCTCCTGGCCTTCATAAAGGTGTAAAGGTCCTTCACCAAGATAGCCATATGCATTTTGGCTATGACCATAAGCATGCCTGGGGTACTTTCGTAGGTTGAACACAACTCTATGTAGTTTTGTAGAGAAAGGGATGTCGCAAGTCTCTCCTTTGACTCATGTTCATTACACAAGAGCAACTCAGACAATTTAGGGAGATATACCTTGAATTGTCGACTTGCGATGTTCTTGTCTAATTTTCTTACTGAAAATGTCAAATGGACTTCCTTCCAATCCTTTTCCTGTCCGTGAAAAGCTGGTGACAAAGGCTTGCACTCATCGAGTGTGGGACATGGCTTACCCTCCTCTACTGCTTTGGCAACAGAAGTAAATGCCTTCCCCATGAAGGGGAATGAGAGTGAAGTAGGAGCAAGAAAGGAAGGGTGTCTGTTATTCAGTGAGAATACCTTCGACTCTGAATAACCCGCCTTTCTCAGACTACCTGAAAGGATAGTCTGTGCCTTATCATGGTCGAGAATCAAGACCTCCTTTGGTTCCGCTCCTTTTCTTGACTTTGGTTCGTACTTCAGTCGAACCCAACAATTAGGGAAAGCATCAAAGCTTGGCCAAAATTTAATTTTGTCCAAAGGAACAGCATCCATTTTCTCTGAGATGTAGAGATTGCCATTTGAAATCGGCATCTGCTCCGCAAACCTCCAGGGATTGGTTATGGAGCATGTTGGTAGGTCTTGATTCAAGGGTCGTTTTACTGACCCCTGGGAAGCGACAAGTGAAGCTTTACGAGGCTCTATCTTGCGTTTTACTTCCTGCTTTTCGTTTTGTTTATGAGAGCTCTCTATTTGATTCTTCAGCTGGATACATAATTGCACCCCATTATCCAATAGAGGGGTAGAAGACGAAGATGTCGACATCGATGGCTCTATAGCCAGCATAGGCGGAGGAAATTCCGACACAACATTTTCCTCTTCTACACAGGGGCACTTCTTGCCCTTAATCCCAAAGGTTTTCTGGCCGTCAGCGGATGTAGTTGGCTCCTGAGGCACTACTGTTTCCTTACTTGATTCCGGAAACAGTAGTTTACGCATCCTATCATTAGGTAAGAAAGGTTCCGGAGAGATCTTTTGAAAGCCTCTCACCCAGTTGCGTAATTCATATTGAGCTGTATCCCTAATCTCCGTAGACTTAGGATTTTCAAAACCTTCGGGCATTAATGTCCGACATATATTGCAAACCTGTGGGTTCCAATAATGTAGGGATCCGGGAATAATATTGCAGGGGGCATGAAACCTGCAAGCATTATGACCATAAAAATACTTACTCTTGGCCTTGCAAAGGACTGCAGCACAAGGTATCTGGTGTTCCTCCTGTAAAGAAAGGAAAACCAAATGAGTATACAATGGATTATCTCCTTGACAATCAACAAGCAAATGTCCTTTACAATAGAGTAGCTTAGGATAGTAAGCTATAAAGGAATAGTAGGAGATACATACTTGTGTACCCCTCTGAGCAAATGCTGTTGCCTCCCCTCAGTATTAACTACATGGAGATTTCTCTATAGAGTAACTCCAAGTAAAAGGACTCTTACCCCTAGGGGTAGAGAAGTATCCAATCACTGTCCCAAAATAATGCTAATACTGTGGGGTCAGGATGACTGATTCTCGATCAGAATATTGAAGAAAACTTATTCATTCAATATATGAACGGTACCAGCAGAATGCTCGTACAAGGGTACCCAAGGTATGTCAGAAAATACTACTGTATCATGGTACTGTAGTTTTCTAATTGCAGTTAGTCTATATTGCAATTTACTGGCTACTGTACATCATGTATTGTAGTCATTATGCTGCCTTCATAGTAGCATATGACAGTATGGTCCATCTAGCGTGAAGCCAGCTGGACTAGGAAAATAAAGACATATATTTGTATATCCCACTCAGCCTATTTGCTGTAGTCTTCCTACTATATTAAAATATAGAGTTTCCTGGTCAGGGAGAATCAAGGAAAAAGGCTGCACCCTTTAAGGGTTAGGAGTGTACTACTCCTGCCTTGAAGTGTTTAACATTGTAGGGTAATCCTAATACTGATTTCTAATCAGGATATTGAAGAAATCATATTCATTCAATATAGGATTGGGCTCACCAAATGCCTGTGTTGGATATCCAAAATATATTGGAAATAACTACTAGTATAAACTACATAGTAGTTTTCTATCTGCAGTATATTCTATAATGCAGATATACTGGCTACCTGTATAAGATATACAGTAGTTCAGCCAGCATGTAGCCGGCATAGCTAGGTCTTGCCGGCATACCCGGCATGCTAGCTAGAGAGAGAGAGATAGCATGGAAAAAAGGCTACTCCTTACTGTGAATGTATACAGTAATTAAGGATGTAAAAGTCTAATTGGACTGCCTTTTCCCAGAGAGAAGGTTCTAATGGAAGGGGAGAATGTACCATTCAGGCTTCCATGCAGCTACAGTACTATAGCCGACAAGGTACCGCCGATACACTGCCGGCCGGCAAGTCCAGCAGTACCAGTACAGTCGGCGTGCTGCCAACTGAGTCAGCACTATCTGTGCCGTCCTGGCCGGCAGTACCCCGGCAACAGGACCTGTAGCAGCAGTCCAAGGGAGGACTGAAGAACCTTTGGGAACAGAAGGGACTTCCCTCTCACGGCCATCATGGTCGCCGGTAGTCATCTTAGCTGCCGGCTGGGCCGGCAGTTGCCGGCTAGGCCGGCAATTGCCGACAGATGATGTGGTTGGCGGCAGTATGCTCTGCCGTCAGCCAAAGACATGGCTCGAGAGGGAGTCTGGCTGGCTCCGGCAACCTACCAGCAAAGGAAGGTTGCAAGATGCCATCCTATAGAAAGACAGTGGCTAAGCCATCAAAAGAGGACAGTGGGGTAGGGAACAGGATCCTGTAACGAGTGTGAAAGGAACTGGCAAAAATTGTCAATCCTTCCACCTGTAAAAGAAACTCTGTTTCGGTATCGGCAGAATCACAGGGAACAGGAGAGACTCAGTTCTCCAACCCAGAGATTGCCGACACAGTTAAGGGGATGGCGGCACTGCCGCCTCCTCTCAACAAAGAAGAAACAGAGTTCCAGTGCTACGTATCCTAGGCTAAAGAAAATTACTCTTCAGCCCAGAGTACTGTGGCATAGGACTAGTCTTTTAGTCGCAAGGAGAAGATGGTATCCTACCATAGCTTCAAGTGCGGCTAATGAGGGCTAACCTCCATTGCCGGCCACCTGGCCGGCAGGGGAATGATGGTATCCTACAACCCATTCGCCCTGCCGGCAGGTCGCCGACATAAGACTAAAGACTCAGAGATTCTGACTAAATCCCAAAACCCGATGGTATACCACAACCAACGGTTAAGGGAAGAGGCAGGACAAACCCTAAATTAGCCATGTCTGAATAAAATTCAAGGCACGGCTATTAGGGTTGTAGCCTGAGGCTACGCTCAGAGGGAAAGATATTACCCTTAAGTCTCCGAAGAGACGTGTAATGTTTCATAACATTATAGGAGGTATCAGTCTCCACTGAATGAAAACAAAACACGAGGGTAACCGGGGTAAGACGAACGTATAGTAAAACGTCTAGGTAAGATTACCTAGACTATACGAGATCTCGGTTACCTAAATCACCGAAACTCTAACTATACCATCGACAAAGGGAAAAAAAATTATGCACATTATCAAAACTTTACAAGAGTAATTGCCTAAATAGCTAATTAATTAGAATAATTAAATAAAGCTATTAAAAACTGGAAGTCATTCTGCTATCTAAATAACACATGCCTAACGAACGACAGCGCCATGGCGGCTCCAGTAACTGGCTTAGCTCTTAAACACAATAAAATATTCTAATTTCATTGTGAAACAGGAGCTAAAATATACTCATAGTAAAGACCCGATACTCAACTTTCCAGAGGCGGAAGATGATGGAGAAAGCATAATAATAATACTGTAAAATGACCGAAAAGTTAGATCACCAGGAAATATCACCGAGCAAGATCGCTACAAAAAAAGGAATGTCCGCCGACGTGGGAATGGCGCTGTTGTATTCCCAATAGTATTACGAGAGCGGGGAGAGCCTTTGGACGGCTCCCTTTTGCCACATCCTCCTCGAGGCCAAAACGCTGTTTGGGGTGCAGATTGCTATGGAGGCGTGTCAAGAATGCGTCCGCTGATATTATATGATATCCTTTGGAGAAATTTTAAGGATATTCGCGCCAGGAGTTAGAATTCTGGATACCTAAGGGTAAAATTCTCTGGAAATATCACTGTAGTACATATATCCCTTAGGAAGCTACTTTAAGGAACTTCCATCACGACGACATGGCTTGAGCCCAAAAATCTATTGCATTCATATTTCTTTCTTCCATATTAGTAGGATACAGGTGAATTCACCCAGACTGTTATATGGTACTAGTTTAGCAACGTGGAAAATTTTTCAAGTAGTTGAGACCCCTAACACCTTATTTACTGTCAGTCAAACTTAATTTGCTGAAATAGCAAATGGCAACAAAGAACAATTTTATATTTTTTTTCCAAACAACTAAGAAGTACTCGAATGTGGCAGGAAAATCACTATTACAATTTTTTCGAGTTTAATATTGAAATTTCTCTCTCTCTCTCTCTCTCTCTCTCTCTCTCTCTCTCTCTCTCTCTCTCTCTCTCTCTCTCTCTCTCTCTCTATTTGATAACAGCCATACTCTTCTCACCCCGTTTATGAAGAATTTTTCTAGTTTTCACCACTTGCTGTTTTATTTTGTTTTAGAATCCTTGAATTCTTGGCATTGGTCCTCGAGGAAGTAACTTCTGCTTTAATATGTAGAAATAAACAATTCCGACGTATCCTTGTCAGTGTTGAATTTGTCAAAACAGGGATACTTCATTTATTATTTAGCTGACTCCACGTCTTTGGGATTTTTTATTATCGCTTAGAATATTTGATGATGTTTCCTATCGTTGGGCTACAGAAACTACCAGGAATTGCTCAGCCTTGGAGGCAAACATCAAATTAGAAACTATCTTTGGATGTTCGTAGCTTCGGGATGAAAGGAACAGGATCGTTTAACATTGGAAGTATGTCCCCAAGGAATGCCAATTTTGCTTAGTTATGGAGACGACGTCGTATCGTCACAAGGGCCAGCTGGCCTTACTGGTACTGTCAACTTGATTCATATACATGTGGCCACCATATAAGGATGCAATCTAACCTTGGGGCTTTCTGTCCGAAGGTGAATGAATAAATAAAATGGCCTTTGCATCTTTTGAATCTCTTTTTTTTTCTCCTTTTATAGAACACCAAGACTAAACAACAATCTCTCTCTCTCTCTCTCTCTCTCTCTCTCTCTCTCTCTCTCTCTCTCTCTCTCTCTCTCTCTCTCTCTCTCTCTCACAGGAATATCAAAAGGAAATTATTCATAAGAATATTTTTTAATTTGGTTGCATCGATAGCGGTTCATAACAAATATTTTTTTATTGTTATGGTGAGAAAACCTGTTTGTTATTAATTCTAGATGAGCCTTTTTTAACTTTCTCCCACTCTGTTTCAGGGAGAAAAATAAGAAAGGACAATGCTGGACTAAATTATCTCGAAAATGTTACTGTTGCTATTAAAGATGAGCATTTTAAATAAGAGGCAGAAAAAAAACAAGGCAAAACATTACAGAATTAGTCTGTATCGGGAGTTTAATTTTTATAACAATTTGGATAAAATTTTGCTTTTCCAATGTATCGTAATTTCTCTCTATCTTTCTTAGAGCTTTTTTCCCCTTTGTATCTAAAAGCCACTTCTACTATCTGTGTTGATGTTTCATATATTCGGTTTGGTTATATGATTAAAAATGAATTGTTAGCAATTAACTGCAGGATATCAAAGTTTTTATTTCCACTGTATCTAAATAGACTGAAAACTCAAATGCAAAAATAGATGTAACTTTGATATCACTGTACAATGTATCCAAACTAACTATTGATTTGAGTGCGATTCTTATTCACTTTGTACACAAAATAAGTATGCACGAATTTGCCAACGAATTAAGTCCGCGCATAATCTGAATCTGATCTACCCATTGACCTAAATGAACTAACTTAGAATTCCAAAGGTTTGTCCAATTCATCGAGGTGAGATGGGTGATTGCTGTGACCTTGTTGGAGGACTTTCAAGATTCAAGATCACTTTACGTAACTTATTTAGGACACATTTTTTTTTCATATGGAAGCCATTGGAATGAACATTTAGATATCATGCCTAAACAAAAAGTATGGTAGAAGAGACGAAGCATTCATTAAACCAAATCTATACATTAAATCCAAAAGTAAGTCAATTAACGGTTGTTTTAGTGATATTTACTTGGATCATTAGATCTATTGCCGTAAGGTCTTTTCCAGAACAAGGAGGCTATGTAACAAAGAGGTGAAAGTCGATCGAAAGAAGTGTGGGTTTTGTCACTACTATGATTCATTCCAATCTTTAAAAGAAACGAAAAATGACACAACCCGTTTGAGTACAAAAATAACTGTAATCGTATTAAAGGTAGCTCGGATAGGGAGAATATTTACAAGGGGCAGATTTAATTCAGTATTTATCAGAGATAATGAATATCAAGACTTCAAAAACTATATTTATCATTCTACTCACCGATGTTGTACTAAAAACAAAATGGTTGAATAGTGATATAACATGGCGGCTATATTCTTTTCTTTTTTCTAGAGGAGCTAATTGAAATTTTTTACGGTGTGGTTTATATTTATCGTCTGAATATGCTACCGCAGAAAAGTTGCAAAATATAAGACACCAAGAGAGAAACATGGAACACAAAATATCTGCGTTTACTGCCTAACATGAATGATTTTAAAGACATTCTCCATTTAATAGAGAAACTTAGAAGTTATTAAAACAATGAAAAAAATTAAAACTAAGAAAAGTGCAAATAACAAACTCCAGATTTGACTGAGGGGGTAACCTATTCCCAGGACAGCATTTTAAGTTTCGTTCATATTTGTGTTAACAAATAATGTCTATATGCCTGATAAAAAAAGGAAAGGTTTATTTTGACATGTAGAGGAGAAATATAGATGAATAGAATTCAAAAATACAAAGCTTTGGGAAGAAAATGAATATCAGTCTAGAGCTGCATAACTTATCTTCAATTTGTATATTTTACCGAACGTTTGTGTTGTAATGTAGGCAAGACTAAATCTTGAGTGTAGCACACCCATGGTCCAGATGTTGTATGTGGACAATAAGCACACCTAACCTGTGGGGAAAAAACAGGATTTGTTAATGAGAGATTCCCTCCCTAATCTCAGCCGTAAAGGATTTTTTAACTGTTTGTGTTCTTTCTCAATTTTGTTCCAGCTTATTTATTCTCTCGATACACCAGTGTTTATAATGTTTTATTTCCGTATGGTTCTTTTCATTCAAAACACATACACTCATATATATATATATATATATATATATATATATATATATATATATATATATATATATATATATATATATCATTATCATCATTATCAACATCATCATCTCCTCCTACGCCTATTGACGCAAAGGGCCTCGGTTACATTTTAAATCAGTACTTCTCAATTCATCATATCCTATTTCACGCTTCCTAGTCTTCATCTATGTAGGCCTGAGTCTTCATACTCTCCTAGTGTCTTGTAGAGCCCAGTTGAAAGTTTGGTGAACTAGACTCTCTTGGGGAGTGTGAAGAGCATGGCCAAGCCATCTCCATCTACCCCTCACCATGATCTCTTCCACATATGGCACTCAGGTAATCTCTAATAGTTTCATTTCTAATCCTGTCCTGCCATTTAACTCCCAATATTCTTCTCAGGGCTTTGTTCTCAAATCTACAAAATCTGTTGGATATTGTTTCATTGTCATACCATGACTCGTATCCATACATTAACACTAATCTCGCTAAACTGATATATAGTCTGATTTTCATATGTAATATCAGGCGATTTGATTTCCAAATTTTTCTAACCTAGCCATTGTCTAATTTGTTATTTCAATATTCATTCAATTCAAATTCTAACGACCTTGTATTAGAGATCATAGTTCTTATATATTTAAAGGATTCCACCTCATTAATCTTCTCTCCTTCCAATGATATATTATCTTCCTTTGTATATTCCGTTCTCAGCGTGTCTGTCTTCTATTTATCTTAAGCCTAACCTCATGTGATATTCTATGCATTATGGTAAGCATGATTTGCAAGTCCTGCAGTGTAATCCTAATAAGGACACCGTCATTGGCGTACTGTAGATAAGCTAATTTCCTGTTACCAATCGAATCCAATCCTTCGTCACCATCATTAACGATTTTATTCATTGCAAAATCCTTGAGGAGGATAAACAACATTAGTGACAACACATTTCAATGGAGTAATCCACTATTCACTAGAAATTCATTTAGATAGGACTCCACCAACATTAACTTTACATTTGCTATGCTCATGAACAGATTTAATAAAATTTACATATTTAAGACGAACTCCATAATAACAAAGGACTCTCCACAAAATTGGCCGGTGAACACTTTCATAGTCCACAAATGCCATCAAAAGTGGATTTCTATATTCTACACATTGTACCACATGTCTTAAAATGAAAAGTTGGTCAGTGCAACTTCAAGCATTTCGAAATCCTGCTTAATCATCCTTCAGCTTTTCATCAATCTTTCTCTCTAGTCTCTTTGCAACGAGGATATTATATATTTTCCTGACAACTGGCATAAGTTTGATACCTCCGCAATCAGTCAGATCTTTTTTCGCTATTTTCACCAACACTCCTAGCTCTCATTTATCAGGTTTTACCACTTCACGCCACATTCTACAAACTAATCTTGTAAGTATTTTGGGAGTCTCATCTTTTTTGGCCAATATCATCTCAGCACTTATTCCATCGTAACTAGGGGCTTTCCATCTCTTTAGTTTTTTAATGGTAGCCTTGACTTCAAATACACTGAATTCACTCATGGGAACATCAAGGTCTTCCTCAGCTTCAGGTATATCAATCAAATTATTCCTTTCATATCTCTTATCTCCTGTCTCCTCACTATACAGTTCCATCAAACGTTGCCTTTCTTCATCTTCTGTTGTTATAACAGATCCATACCTCTTTTTGATGGCTATATATATATATATATATATATATATATATATATATATATATATATATATATATATATATATATATATATATATATATATATATATATATATAAATATATATATACATATATAAATATATATATACATATATATATAAATATATATATATATATATATATATATATATATATATATATATATATATATATATATATATATATATATCTTTATATATATATATATATATATATATATATATATATATATATATATATATATATCATCATCATCATCGTCATCAGAATTAACAAGTTCACTGTAGGACAAAGGCCTCGGACATATCTTTCCAATCGCGTCTGATTATGATCTTAATGCCAGTCTATACACGCAAATTTTCCTAGCTCGTCAATACTTCGTCTTTCTTTTCTATAGCGATCTCTAGGACCCCATTCTTTTACTTTAATGCCCATCTGTTATCTGTCATTCCCATCATATGTCCTGTCCCTGTCCCTTTCTTTTCCTTACATGTTAGAATATCCTCTACTTTGGTTTGCTCACGTATCCATGTTGCTCTTTTTCTGCCTCTCAGAGTTAATCTCATCATTAATCTTTCCATAGCTCCCTGAGTTGTAATTAGCCTTTGTTCTAAGGCTTTAGTAAGGCTCAAAGTTTCTGATGTACAGTATAAGTTTTACTGGTAGGGCCTTCTGATTAAATTCTTTTCTTTCTAGAGAAAGTGGTATTTTACTTCTCATGATCTCATTTTGTTTAACAAAAGCTCTTTATCCCACACCTATCCCCCTCTTAACCAGAGAATGCCTTGACGGACTCATGTGGTTTCTTCATATTGTTGAAGAATTGTGATGGGGAATAGGGCTCTTAAACTTGGGGAAATTTCTTCCCCGGTTCAAATTTGAATTTCTTTCTCTCTCATCTATTTCTTCTTCTCAATATTAATTAGATCTTCTCTTAATTTTATAAACTTTCTTTTGTCTTGCTGTCTTAACTCTATGAATACTGGTAAGAGACTGATGTCTCGCCAGGTAAATCCTAGAACAGCTGATTAGCCGTTAGGTTCCGATCCATATTGACTCATTAGGGGTAATTTGAATGAATTACTACCAATTGTGTCACGTGGTGGGCCGGGAAGTCGGGTAAAACTCGCTGGTAAGAGACTGATTTCTCGCCAGGTAAATCCTAGAACAGCTGATTAGCCGTTAGGTTTCGATTTCTTTTATGGCCTGTCGTGGCATGGTTGGTTTCGACCAGGCCTTTCATTAGAAGGGGCCAGCATTCGATCCCAAGTATGAGGTAGAAATTTATTTTTCTATTTGAACACGATGTTGTGTTGATATTTATCCATATTGACTCATTAGGGGTAATTTGAATGAATTACTACCAATTGTGTCACGTGGTGGGCCGGGAAGTCGGGTAAAACTCGCTGGTAAGAGACTGATGTCTCGCCATGTAAATCCTAGAACAGCTCATTAACCGTTAGGTTCCGATTTCTTTTATGGCCTGTCGTGGCATGGTTGGTTTCGACCAGGCCTTTCATTAGAAGGGGCCAGCGTTCGATCCCAAGTATGAGGTAGAAATTTATTTTTCTATTTGAACACAATGTTGTGTTGATATTCATCTATATATATATATATATATATATATATATATATATATATATATATATATATATATATATATATATATATATATATATATATATATATTGTGTGTATATGTATGCATATATATACATACATATATATATATATATATATATATATATATATATATATATATATATATGTGTGTGTGTGTGTGTGTGTGTGTGTGTGTGTTATCTGGATTCTCTTAACGACCTCGGGATCAGTCTTGAAGCAAAATCACTCAAAGACAATAGCATCTGACTGGCCGGGAATCAAACCCTGGTCCAGGATGCTTGTATGACAGTGACCATATCATTTAGCCACAAAGAAAGATAAAAGTCAATGACAATTCTTCTGTACATATACCTGTCGAATTTAGGTTTTTTGTACTTAGAATTGAAGTCAACCCATCTTCACAGGTATATGTACAGAAGATTTTTCATTGACTTTTATCTTTCTTCGTGGCTAAATGGTAGAACACCCCTATCTTTTGTGTGGAGGAAAGTGAAAATGATGGCAGTCAAATTCACTCACAACCCACCACCAGTGTTGAAGGTGAATGATCACTATGTGGCTGGAGCAACTGAGGTTAGCAATGCATTGGTTGATCATTTCTCCAATGTATCAATTAAATGTAAAGTAGCTCCTGGTTACCAGTATAGGAGCAATGAAGAACAGGAAATGCTAAATTTTGCAACAGAAAAAGAGGAATCCTACACTAATCCTTTTACCGAAAGGGACTTTGATTCCGCACTTGCTAATTGCAACGATACAGCCCCTGGAATGGAATTTCATATACAACAATTAAACATGTACCTGTTGATACAAAGTTATTTATTGTACGCATTTTTAACAGAATATGGTATGATCATAGTTATCCAAGTATTTGGGACCTATCCATTATTTTAGTTTTTTTAAAACATGGCAAGGATAAGTTTTTAGCAGAAAACTACTGACCAATTGCATTGCCATGTTGTTTATGTAAGGTCATGGAGAACATGGTCAATGCAAGAATGGTGTAGTACCTGGAGAAGAAAGGTAATTTATCACCTATACAGTGTGGACATAGGAAAATGCACTCAACAACTGATGTGTTGATATGACTTGTGTCGTCTATTTGTGAAGCCTTTGCATCAAAACAGCACCATGGAACAGTCTTTTCTGACCTTGAAAAGGCATATGATACTGCATGGAGACATGGTATACTTAAAACCCTTCATAATTTTGGATTGAAAGGAGAGCTACCATTGTTCATTCAAGCATTTGTTTCACATAGATTTTTTCAAGAGAGTAGGTGAAACTTTGTCAGAGAGGAAACGTCAAGAAATGGTGAGTATAACCCTATTTACACTAGCCATTAATGGGATATCCTCTGTTATTCCTAAAGATATTCTCTCAACACTATTAATAGATGATCTCTCCATCTCATTTGCTGAGTCTAGAATGTCGATGATTGAGAGAAAACTACAACTCTCAGTTGACAAAATTATTCAGTGGGTGGATATAAATGGATTCAAGTTTTCAACACACAAAACTACTGTCGTGCATTTCCGTCATATTCGGGTTTACATCCAGACCCAGATATATACATCAAAGGTCAACTGATCCCATGTGTAATTGGAGCTAGATTTTTAGGATTGATTTTTTATTGTAGTGTACCACCCGTGTATCACACGAGTGTACAGAGTAACAACATTTCTCTTTTTTGTATATATTATCCTTTGTATCTTCGCTCTCCCCTCGCACTGACATCAACTTGTATTAACATGTCTACCTACTTTATTGTTAACTTTTAACAGAACCGGTTGCCGGTTTGACAACAAAAAGCACGTTTGTATTTTGTGACCTTCTTACCGGGACCTAGTGTGTATATATACTCGATGTGTCGTAATAAAGTTACTCAGTTGCATTCATCTCTCCTTTGACTCACAACCTACTCTTGGCCACGTGCGACTCGCTCCTCCCGCCTTCCCCCCTCACTGTTACTATGGCAGATTCCACAGATGTTGGCGCTACCCCATTCAAACTTTCGTCGTTTGGTGTTTGGTTGGTTTCAGCGCGCAGAAGTCCAGTTCCTCATCAAGGGCATCACTCGCTCAACCACTAAAGCAAATTACGTTCTCGCAGCGATACCCGAGGATACCTTCCCAGAAATCTCCAACTGGCTTTGTGAACAAGGAGACACCCCAATAGCGTATGACGCCCTCAAAACATACCTTCTGCAGTAGTACTCGCCGTCGCCGGGCGCCCATATTGCAAAGTTTGTTTAGCTCTCTCAACAACCGTTGGGGGACCAAAGGGCTTCACTCACCCTCGGGGAAATTACCAGTATCACTCGCCTGCAACCTGCAGCAGACGGCTCTCCTCGTAAGGTGAACCTATTTCGTGTCCTTTGGGAACGCCGTTTACCCGAACCTATACATGCTACCATACCCGATGTCGATAGTTCAACCATAAAGGATATGATGACCAAAGCTGACGCCCTTATGGACAGCCACTTCACGACCTTCAAGACCTCCATCAACGCCTCCACTCCTGACGAAAAGGACACCTATTCAATGTCAACCGAATCTGACGTGAATGCCGAATGACACACACGCCTACCCCGTGACATGCTGGAGCGACGACAAAACCAACCCACCACTCGCTCGCGCCCCAACCAACGACTTCTACAGCCACTTACTGCCACCCATCAGCCACAGTTTTGCTACTACCACTCCAGATTCGGGGCTGCCAAGAAGAAATGTGTCAAGGATTGTCAGTGGCCTAAAAATGTGTAAGTATGCCATCGCTCGTGGTGGTGGTCTTCCGTGTTTCTAATCTTTTCATTTTACATGATGCAGGGACGGGTTTGCGATTTTTGGTAAACACGGGTGCTTGTCATTCTCTTTTGCCAAGGGGACTCTTCAGGACACGACGTAGTCTGTCTAACTCTGCTGACGTCTGCCTGGTAGGTGCCAACGGATCTGCTATACCCACATACGGTTACGAAAGCCTCACATTATCGTTTGGAAATGGCAAATTTAATTGGAAGTTTCTCGCTGCCGACATCACATTGCCAATCCTCGGTGCGGATTTCCTCTCTCATTTCCACCTTCTGGTCGATGTCGCCCACCGACGACTGGTCAACGCAGACCTCTTCAACCCGCCCCACCAACCTCGCTCTCCACATCAGCCCACTTCCTCACGTCATACCCGGAAGTTTTCCGTACAGAACTTCGCCAAACGCCCACGGCTCCTGCCAAACACGGTATTTATCACCATATCAAGACAACAGGACCCCCAATCTTCGCCAAATTCAGACGTCTGGCACCGGATCGATTGGAAGCCACCAAACATACGTTCGCCGAAATGGAAGAAATGGGCCTTTGCCAAAAGTCCTCCAGCCCATGGTCGTAACCCTTACACATCGTCCTGAAGAAAGATGGCTCCCTCCGTCCGTGTGAGGATTACAGGCGCCTGAACTCAAACACAGAACCGGATCACTACTCCCTTCCAAACATCGCCGACGTGACCTCCTACCTGCACAAAGTGAATGTTTTCTCCACGCTCGACCTCCTGGAGGGGTATTATGAGGGGCCTATGAACCCAGAAGACATCCCCAAGACCGCCATCACCACTCCGTTTGGTACATACAGCTTCAATTACTCCTGTTTTGGCCTTCGTAATGCTGGGGCCACTTTTCAACATCTCATGGATGACATCTTAGAGCACCTCCCTTTCTGTGTATGTTACGTGGACGGCATAATTGTGTTCTCTTCCTCAAAAGAGGAACACCTCCGTCACCTGCTCATCGTGCTCGACCGCCTGCAACAAAACGGCCTTGTAGTCCGGAATGACAAGTGTACCTTTGGCTCCAACAAAGTGTCGTTCTTAGGGCACCACATCACTCCTGAAGGAGTCCATCCCCTCCCTGAGAAGGTAGCAGCCGTTCAGAATTTTCCCACGCCCTCCACCGTCAAAGCACTGCAGGAAATCTTGAGCATGATCAACTATTATCACCGTTCTCTGCCAGTCATTGCCATCACTCTTGCTCTCCTCTACGCCGCCCTTAAGGGCAAGCCAAAAGACCTGAAATGGGGTCCCCTTCAAGAAGCGGCCTTCTGCAACGCAAAGAATGCCCTATCAACCGCTGCTGCTCTCACTTCTCCCGTCCCACGTGCCCCTCTCCTTCTCTCCACCGATGCCAGCGATGTCGCTTTTGGTGGTCAACGGCTCGCCCCACCCATTGGCCTTCTTCAGCAGAAAACTGTCCAAGGCAGAATCGGGTTATTCTACCTTCGATCAAGAATTGCTTGTGGTGCACTTGGCTGTCCGTCACTTTCGCCATTTCTTAGAAGGTACTCCCTTCGTCATTCACACAAACCACATGCCTCTGATGCATGCCTTCACTCAAAAGTTTTACGCCTGGTTTGCCGTCAACGCCCACATCTCTCCGCTGTGGCTGAATACAATTGCACCCTTCAACACGTACCTGGGAAAATGAATCCCGTTACCGATGCCCTGTCAAGAAACACATTGGCCGCCATTCAACTGAAGCCCAATGACAGAATCCAGAGTATCAAGCATGTAAGACATCCTGCACATCTGTCCGTTGGGAAGACGTCCCCCTCGATGAATTCAATACCACCCTCCTCTGTGACGTCAATACTGGTAGACCGCAACCTTGGATTCCTGCACTGACAGGTGTTTGATTTCATTCACATTCCTGCTCCCATGCACCGACAGGTGTTTGATTTCATTCACGGCCTTTCACATCCCTCACGCCATTCTACTGCACAGCTCCTGAAGACAAAGTTCATTTAGCACGGCATTACTAAGGATACTAAGGATTGGGTCGGCGCCTGTACTTCTTGCCAACCTTCCAATGTACGTTGACACACAGATTCAGGAATGGGCACCTTTCCTCAACCTCAGCGTCGTTTCGCCCACATTCACGTCGAAATTGTAGACCCCCTACTCCCATCCCAAGGACATCGTTACCTGTTTACCGTCATCGACCTCTCCTCCCGTTGGCCTGAAGTACATCTGCCTTACTCTCAGGATGGATAGTAAGATTTGTTATCCCTGAGCATATTACTTCTGACAGGGGTACCACTTTCACTTCTCAATTATCGACATCATTAGCGAATCTCCTGGGCGTCACCCTACATCAGACAACTGCCTACAACCCTGCTGCCAATGGAATGGTTGAATATTTTCATCGCACCCTCAAAGCAGCTTTGATGTCCTGCTGCAAGGACTCCAACTGGTTTACTCAGCTTCCCTGGGTCTTCCTGGGACTAAGGACCACTTCTTAAGATGCCCTGGATGTCTCGGCAGCTGAAGGGGTGTATGGCGACCTGCTGTTTGCCCCTGCAGAATTTTTTCCTTCTGCAACCTCCTTCGATGATCTCCAGTGCATACGTCACGTCGTGGGAAAATTTACTCCATGCCGTCAGACTTACAAGCCCTGAGCGAAGCATCACATACCGACAGACTTGCACTCTGCAATGCACGTCTTCCTACGCAATGACACTATTAAGCCACTGCTAACGCCCCCTTACAGGGGCCTTTTCCCTGTGATCTGACGCAATCCAAAAGCATTCCTACTAAACATTCGTAGCAAAGAAGACTGGGTCTCCGTTGATCGTCTAAAAACTGCTTATCTTCTGCCAGATGACCTGCCTACAGTTCACCTCTCTAGATCAGGGCGCCCTATTTAACATGTACAGTATGTCATTTTTAGGGGAGAGCCATGTACCATCCGTGTATGATACGAGTGTACATAGTAACGACATTTCTCTTTTTTGTATATATTATCCTTTGTATCTTCGCTCTCCCCTTGCACTGACAACAAATTGTATTAACATGTCTGCCTACTTCATTGTTAACTCTCAACAGAACCAGTTGCCAGTTTGACAAGCAATAGCATGTTTGTATTTGGTGACCTTCTTACTGGGACCTAGTGTGTATATATACTCGATGTGTCGTAATAAAGTTACTCAGTTGCATTCATCTCGCCTTTGACTCACAAGCTACTCTTGGCCCGTCACATTCCTACTCTTGGCCCGTCACAGTAGGCTCACATGTATTCCTCACTTGAAAGCTTTAAAAGTAAATTGTCTTCGAATCTTTTAAAAGTTTTGTCCCATACATCATGGGGAGCAGACTGCAAAACTATTTTAAGATTATGCAAGACTTTAATTGTTTATAAAATTAGTTATGGGGTTATGGGTGTGAAATATACTCCTCAGCCACCCCAAGTCGACTAAATATGTTATATTCTATACACCATGCTGGTATCAGATTGGCCACAGGAACCTTAAGAACTTCAGCTATCGTAAGTCTCCTTGTTGATGGTGGAGAGTTACCTATGGACCTTTACCGAAAGTCTTCTATTGTTCAGTATTGGTTTAGGTTGCAAAGACTCCTTAATTCTTTAGCATTTCAAACAGCAAGCCTTGTAAGGCACTCAACATACTTTGAGATGCACCCAAAATCTCTTGAACCTTATGGCTTTTGGGTGAAACTTTATTGAACAGTCTTGATATTATTAAAAGTAAGGTGCTTCTAATTAAGATATCATGAACCCCTCTGTGGAAATTACCAGAGTTATCTTTTTGTAAATATTTTATTGGTGTTAAAAAGAATATGACTGACTTAGATGCCAGATCTTTTTTTATGGAATATGTTTCAAAACATAGGGAATCAATTTTTATAAATGCTGATGGCTCCAAATCTGATGCTGGCGTTAGTTTTGGAGTACATAGTAATGGTTTTGATTGAAGAGGTGCACTTCCTCTAACAGCTTCCATATTTACTGCCGAGCTGTATGACATACTAACCTCTATTGAGAAAATAGTGTTGGAGAAGGAGGGTGATATTACAATTTTTAGTGATGCAAGGAGTGTCCTTCAAGCTTTAGAAGTTTTTAATTTTAGTAACCCTTTAGTTTTTAAGATTTGAGAATGGCTTTTGATTATTGGACTGAGATATATAATAGTTCCATTTCATAGGGTTCTAGAACATGTAGGTGTGTCTGGGAATGAGAAGGCAAATTTACGGCCAAAGAATGCGGCATCTGAATTGCTACCCAGAAAGTATCCTATTTTCTGTAATGATTTCCTACCAACCATCAAGAATTGGTTTTATAATAATTGGCAACAATACTGGGATAATCTAGATGATAATGAAATGAGAGAAATAGCAAATGTCATATCTCCTTGGAGGTATAACATGATGCCTCGATAGTTGGAGACGTCTCTTTGTCGTCTCTGTATTGGTCACACTCGGTTGACACACTAGTTTCTGCTGAATGGCCAACACCAACCATTTTGCAACGACTGTTTGGTACTCTTGACAGTGAGACATTTGTTGATCGAATGCCCCATTTATAGTACTGAAAGTAATAAACATCTGTCTGATGGTCGAGATGCGGATGGCAGGCTCATTCTTGCCAAGATTCTTGGACATGATGTGTCGTACCATAATAGTGGTATTTCTATATCTTTTTTTATAAGCAGGTCTTTTTAAAGCTATGTAACTGTTATAAGGATATTTTGCTTTTATTGTTTTAAACTGAATTACCATTTATTTATTTATTAATTTACTTTTAACAAATATTATCGGCGTCAATGACCTTAGAATTCCCGATACCAGATATCTCATAATCAGTCAATCAATCAATCCATAATGAGAGCAAAGCCTTATATACCCTGAAACAACGAGTATAAACGCTCGCTCTGCCGATGTCCCTTTCTGAGCAGGCACCTCCTCAGACATGTTCTCACAAAGACAAAAACCTTTGAAATGACAAATTTGACCAATACTACCCACAGATGGCAGCAATCTTCCACTATCAAGTCGGAACTATTTGAATGACTCATACTATTGAACTGCCCATCAATCTTAAAAATACACGGTCAATATGATGGACAATCTAGGGTTTATTGTCAATTTTATGGACCGTGTGTAGACCCCTTAAGTAGTGGAATGATCTTCCTAAGTCGGTGGTTGAATAGGTAGCACTTCAAACGTTCAAATTTGTAACAAATGTTTTTTGATGAACTGGTTGACATATGTCTCTTTTTATAGTTTATATGTGGAAGATCTGTTTTAATGTTGTTACCGATATAAAGATCTGTTTTAATGTTGTTACCGATATAAAGATCTGTTTTAATGTTGTTACCATTCTTAAAACATTTCATTTTAGTTGTTCATTATTTGTCATGTGGTTTTTTCATTTCCTTATTTCCTTTCCTAACTGAGATTAATATGATCTTTGTAAATATTTTATATATTATTGAGAGTACACTTATTGGGCGGTAATTTTTCAGTGTTTTCCTTTTTGAAATTTAGTATAATTGCAATTTTTTTTCCAAGCTGTTGGTATATAGCTCCACATATTATTAAAGAAATTGTTAGGCCGTCATCTCCTGATGCTTTTCCTTTTTCATGCCTTTAATGCTATCTTTAATATTCTTACTGTTATGTTTGGTACCGGCTCACGTGTTTCATTGTTTCTATTGGCAAAGTTACTCCTTTTATATATACATGCATATATATATATATATATATATATATATATATATATATATATATATATATATATATATATATATGTATATATATATATATATATATATATATATAATGTATATCATAGACCAACTGAAATGTCAAACTAAAGTAATTTTCTAGTTCAGGACTGAAGGCTGCGTGTAAAAAGATGAGGTCGATATTAAGATGAGCTTAACAACGGTAAAAGCAATGGATCTACATCTTGAGGAAAGACCCTTTTAACAAGAGAATGCCTTGACGAAGTCACGTGGTTACTTCATATTGTTGAAGAATTGTGACGGGTAAGAGGGAAAAATTGTTCCCCAAGTTCGAATCTAAATTTCTCTCCCTTTCATCTATTTCTTCTCCTCAATATTACTCCGACCTATTCCTAATTTTATAAACTTTTCGTCTTACTGTCCTAACTCTCTGAGTATTATTTCACTTAAGTTTTTATATATATATATATATGTATATATATATATATATATATATATATATATATATATATATATATATATGTATATATATATATATGTATGTATGCAAGTATGTATATGTATGCATAAATATATATATATATATATATATATATATATATATATATATATATATATATATATATGTATGTATGCAAGTATGTATATATATATATATATATATATATATATATATATATATATATATATATATATATATATATATATATATATATATTTATGTTATTTTTTCATCTATTTGTTTATTTATTTTCTAATTTGTTATCTAAATTGCTTGGATATTTCCATATTCGTGGGAGAAGGGATCACGGTTGCGAGGTATTTGCGCTCAAAGCTATATGTGAGAGTACTGGATGATCTCAGGCATCCCGAAGATGGTTTGGACCTTTTTGGCGGAACTACTCTCAAGGGTTGGATTATCGGAATCCGGGGAGATCCAGTCCTTGAGGTGGGACTCTTGTTTTCTGCCTGGAAGCCCATCATTACAGATATGGGGAGGATGATTCCATATTTTCTTGGCCTCAGTCCTAACAGGCGGGTTTAGCTTACACCTGTGCCTATAAACCTGTTTTGGTGCTATCCTTCAGGTAGGGTATGGAGTGGACCATCTGGGAAGCACACTCTCATTGTGCCGATAGTGGAGAATGTAAATATCCTTTCCAACGTATTATAATTTCTTAATATTCTCAAGCAGGTAACCCAACCAACAAGGCAACCAACAAAAACCGAAAGAGAAAATCCCACCCTTAACTATGGACCCTTCAAATACTGACTCCCCATCCCCTGGATATGCTGACAACACCCCCCCCCCCCCACCCCCCACCCCCCACCCCCGCGGCACTGTTAACGACCTCCGGTAATTTGATTAGGGAAAATTCTGTTGAAGACCTCGGAACTGGAAAGGACCATTCTACTGATATTCTAAAACAGAGTAAATTGGGTAACTTTGAATCCTTCACATTACACAAATTCCAATAGACACAAATTATGACACTCTATATAAAGCATTTGATTGCTATGCATAAAAGAAATGAGAATAAAACTTGAACATGAAAAATGGGATTCATGGATATCTTACAGTAGTCATGATCTATAAGTAACATGAATAATATTAGGATGAATAACATGAATATCATGCCTGGTCTCTGCCATAAGGTACCAAAGGATTTGGAAGTATATAGGCCTGCCGACTGGTTGGAAAAAGACACTGATCTACTTATGCCTTCCCAGAGAAAGCCGAAACCACCAATGTGGCTTGTAGCTGAATCTAATGGGGTTCCAGGGAATCATTTCAAATTATGCAAATTAATTCAGAAAAAAAGTAGGAACTATTGCACTGGGAGATATAACTCATTTTGGAAAAAATAGTTACCTTATCCATGCCAAATCGGCACACAATCCGTAATACTGTTCAACCTAAAAACAAGTAATGATGATATTATGTTAGATGTCAAAACCCACCTAAATTTTTGGTACGGAAGGGGAGTTGTTTTTAACAAAGATTTATATGAAATTACAGCGGAGTTGATACTGGCCATGTGTCCAATAAATGTATGGAAAGTACACAAAATCCCAGGTATATCAATGATTATCCTTACTTTCCAGGAGGCTGATGTACCTATCCATATTATTATTGAAAATGAAATGATTAAAGTACGACCATTCAAGGAGAAGCCACTGAATTGTTTTAATTGTTTTGAGTTTGGACACCCATCTAAAGTTTGCAAAAATGAAAAAATGTGTAGTATTTGCTCCAAATTTTACCATGAAGAATGTGCACTTGAGGTCAGGTGTTTAAATTACAACTCGAACCATAAATCCAGTAGCAGGAGCTGTGAGCTGTATAAGTTGGAAGAAGCTGCACTCAACGAATCATATGTAGAACATATAAGTGTGTGATATGCCAAAAGACTATTAAATAAATCAAATACCTATGTTAAGGCATTAAAATAAACCCACCTAGTACTCCCATCTGATAAAAAGCTGAATTATAAGGTAAACATATCTTCTGAGGCTCTCTCACGGTGTAGTAACACTAGAGCATTGCCCATCTCTGTACAACCTTCGTCCCCCAATACAAAAAATAGTATAGATATCTCTCAGGCCATGCATGTCCTTGCCTGATTTGATGGAGGTTCCACTTAAAAACATCTTACCTGATGCACCTGTATTGGAAAAGGTGTGAAAACCTAGAATCTCAACATCTATTAATCGTGAAAGAGAGAGAGACCTCCATATCTCTCGCCCCCTCCATTAGAAACATTAAAGTTATGGCATTAAATAAATTTGATGTTTTGTCTGTTGATGTTTCTGATAAACCAGAATATAACTGAATAAATCAGAAATTATAGTAGAGGTCCACCATCTGCCTCAGCAAAGAGATCAAAAGGGCACAATGAAAAAGACAAAAGTAAAACCCAAAATTTCAAGACCATCTCTAAAGAAACCTACGGTAAATAATGTTAGATTAAAAACTGCCAATGGGAAGACCTCATCTAAGATGTCTTCCAGAAATAATCCATAGTTTTCTCCTCCATTTTGCAATGGAATTGTCAGGGTTTAAGGGTCAAATATGAAGAACTTAAGCTTTTAATTAATAGCATTCCCCATAATTGTATGTCTACAGGAAAGCAAGCTTGATGCTAACACTCCTTCTCGAGAGTGTGTTAGTTATAGAAGACCATATAATCAACAAGCAGGAAGTCTCATGCATGTTCGTTGAGATGTTCCCCAGATACCTTTATCTATTCATATACCCCTACAGGCAGTAGTTGTACTGATTAATATCGATAGAAAATATACATTATGCTGTCTATATTTGCCTCCAAATGATAACATTTCTTATTATGATTTATTAGAGATGATTCAACAACTACCTCAACCTTTTCTTTTACTGGGAGATATGAATGATAAACGTCTTTATTGGGGTGATGTTTTAGCAAACAGAAGGGGTAATATCATATCATCAAACGTGGAAAATGAGGATGTCGGCTCCTTTCATATCCAGACAGGTACCTTGTCATGTATTGACCTATCAATCGCAAGGTCTAATTGCTTTCTCAATTTCGTTGGAGGACATTATATGATTGGCACACTAGTGATCATGCACTAATCATTATAAACACCAATATTTGTCCATCTTTACAGAGATTGCCACGATGGAATCTTGACTGGGATAGATTTCGTGGGCTAAGCGAAATTGAAGGAAATGCAGAACAGTTTGAAAACATTGATGATGCCATAGACTTACTGAATGGAACCCTTCATACAGCAGAAGTTGATTCAAATTCTCAAAACAACAGGGTTATTCAAATGACAACCAGTCCCCTGGTGGTCTTGAGAACTAACTGCCCTGCACAGAGCCACAATAAGGTCTTTAACTCGTACTGAGGAGAATCTAATTATATACAAGAAATGTAGAGCACAGTTCCGTCGTGCCATGAAAGAAGCTAGTAGCCAGTCTTGGGTATCTTTTGTTTCCACCATTAACAGTAGAACACCACCATCTTCTGTATGGAGGAAAGTAAAAATTATAGCAGGCAAATTCACCCCCAACCCACTACCAGTGTTGAAGGTGAATGATCAGTATGTGACTGGAGAAACAGAGGTTACCAATAGCCTGACTGATCATTTCTCAAATGTATTACACAAGTGTGAAGCAGCTCCTGGTCACCAGTATAGGAGCATTGAAGAAAAGAAAATTTAAAATTTTGCAACTGGTAAGGGAGAGTCATACAATTCTCCTTTTACAGAAAGAGGGTTTGATTCCACATTTGCTAGGTAAAATGACACAGCCCATGGACCCGATGGAATTCCATAAGCAATGTTTAAACATGTACCCATTAATACAAAGTTATTTATTTTAAGCATTATTAACAGAATATGGCATGATCATAGTTATCCAAGTGTTTGGGAACTAGCCATTATTTTAGCCTTTTTAAAACCCGGTAAGGATCATTTTTTAGCAGCAAACTATCGACCAATTGCATTGACATCTTCCTAATATAAGATCATTGAGAAGATGGTCAATGCAAGACTGATGTGGTACCTGGTAATGAAGGGTATTTTATCACCTATCTAGTGTGGATTTAGAAAAATGCACTCAACGACTGATGTGTTGATACGACTTAAATCGTCTATTTGTGAAGTCTTTGCTTCCAAACAGCTCCATGTAATAGTCTTTTCTCACCTTGAATAGGCATGAGATACTGCATAGAGATATGGTATGCATAAAATATTCATAAATTGGGATTACGAGGAGAGCTACCTTTGTTCATTCAATCATTTATTTCGCGTAATTTTTTTCAAGTGAGAGTAGGGGAAACTTTATCGGAGAGAAAATGTCAGGAAGGACTTCCCCAGGGTAGTGTGCTAAGTGTAACCCTATTTGCACCTGCTATCAATGGGATATCCTCTGTCATTCCTCAAGATATTCTCCCAACACTATTTATGGATGATCTCGTCATATCGTTTGCTGAAGCTAGAATGGCAATGGTTGAGAGAAAAACTCAACTCTCAATTGACAGAATTATTCAGTGGGCAGATATGAATGGGTTTGAATTTTTGAAAAGCAAAACTACTATGGTCCATTTCTGTTGTATCTGGGGAGTACATCCAGACCCAGATATATACATGGAAGGTCAACGGATCCCATACGTAGGTGAAGCTAAAGTTTTAGGATTGATATTTGATTATAGGCTTACATGGGTTCGTCACTTAAAGGCGTTAAAAGTTAAATGCCTTGAGGCTCTGAATCTTTTAAAAGTATTGTCCCATACATCATGGGTGGCAGACCACAAAACTATTTTAAAATTATTCAAGGCCTTAATTTTTTCAAAAATTAGCTGTGGGTGTGAAATATATTCGTCTGCAACCCCATGCCAATTAAAGATATTAGATTCTATACATTATGCTGGTATTAGATTGTTCATAAGAGTGTTTAAAACTTCACCTATCTCAAGTCTCTTTGTTGATGCTGGAAAATAGCCTTTAGACCTTTACCAAATGTCTTCTATTGTTCAGTATTGGTATAGGTTGCAAAGACTCCATATCTTTTTAGCCTTTCAAACTGCAAGCCTTGTAAGGCAATGAACATACTTTGAGTTGCACCCAAAATCTCCTCAACCTTATGGCTTACGGGTGTAGCAATTATTAAACCGGCTTGATATAATTAGAAGTAAGGTGCTTTCATTTCAAATATCATCAACCCCTTCATGGAAATTACCAGATATATCATTTCGTAAATATTTTATTGGAGTTAGAAAAAACATGACTCAATTAGAAGCTAGGTCTCTTATAATGAAACATGTTGAAGAACATAGTGAATCGACTTTTATATATACCGATGGCTCCAAATCTGATGCTAGCGATAGATTTGGAATATATATTAATTCTTTTAACTGTAGAGGTGTACTTCCTCCAATATCTTCCATATTTACTGCCTAACTATAAGTATATAGCATACTTACTGCTATTGAGAAAATAGTGTTGGAGGAGGAGGGCAATTTTACCATTTTTAGTGATGCAAGAAGTATCTTTCAAGCTTTAGAAGGTTTTGATTCCAGTAACCCTTTAGTTTTAAAGATTTTATTGTGGTTTTTAATAATTGGCGGGAAAGGTATAACAGTTCGATTTTTCGGGGTTTTGGCACACATGGGTGTGTCTGGAAATGAAGAGACAGATTCACTGGATAAGAATGCTGCAGCCAAGTTGCTACCAAGAAGGTATCCCACTCTCTGTAATGATTTGTTACTGTCAATTAAGAATTTTATCTATAATGATTGGCAATAACATTGAGATAGTTTAACTGAAATTAAGATAAGAGAAATTGGGAATGTTATATCCCCCTCGAGGTATAACATGATGCCCCGAAAGTGGGAGACTACTCATTGTCATCTCCGCATTGGTCACACTCAGATGACACGAGTTTCTGCTGGCTGGCTAACACCAACCATATTGCGACGACTGTTTGATACCCTTGACAGTGAGGCATTTGTTGACTGAATGCCCCACTTATAGCATAGAAAGAAATTGATATCTCTGTGAGGCTCCAGGTGAGGATGGCAGGTTCATTCTTGCCAAGATCCTTGGAAATGTTGTGTCGTACACTGCTAGTTTCATTTTTAGATTTATTTCAGAAGCAGGTCTTCTAAATGCTATTTAACTCTTATAACATATTTACTTTTCTGGTTTTAATTGAATTTTCTTGTAGTCTTTATTTGTAATAAACGATATTGACGTCAATGACCTTTGATGTAAGGATGACAGAAAACTTCAAATCATTCATTCATTCATTCTTGAGGAAAGGAAAACTATCAGATTCAGTAAGAATATAGGAGGAGAGAATTCTAATGCTGGGTGATAAAATTAAACCCTCCATGAAACGTTCAATTCATTCACAAAAATCATGAATCTAAGTATTGTATAAAAAAGTTACAGTGGAGTTCCTTGGATATGGAGAAGAGTAAGGAGAGATGGATAAGATAGGACTAATTGATCCAATAAAGTAGCGTAAAGTCAATCTTATTGAGGATAGGGGAAGCAAATCAGTTTTGAGTGCAATGCTCCAAAACGGGACTTAGGTAGGCGACAACATGAACCATTTAGCGACTAGGATGAAGGAACGAATTTACAGCGTCTAAACTAAGCAATCTCTTCACGATGAATATCACGTAATCTGAACAACCAAAATATTGCTAGAAAAAAAAGGTAAATTAAGATTCATATCAAATATCTATAAAATTCCACTAGAGAAGAGAAAGCTTAAGTATTGAAACATATTGGCTGCTGGTGTTAGATTTAACTTGGGTTATTGAATGTCCTTTGGGTACAGTAAACTCGAGGTCAGCGTTGATAAATGAGCTCGTGGTGATTAAATACTGATTACGATCAAAACACTAGATATTAGCAAAAACATCAACAACAAAAGAGGTAGACTTGTGAAAGCTACTGATAAAAAAAAGAAGAGAAGTCAGTGCGGGAGCAGAAACAAATGCAACATCACATGTGACATTGAATTGAGCAAATAAATAAAAAGGTTAATGGATGAGCCTAAAATATTTTTGTATAGGGAAGGAGTGTAGTCACGTGTAAGAAGTTGGCTAGCGGAGCCATATGCAAAGTTCGTTTGGGTGTTTTAGTGGTATCATTAATGACAATGAAAGTTCGCTAACGTCTTTAGACATCTCCAGATATCAGTGAGATGAAATAAATCACCAATAGATTTTACTTTGAGGAGTAATATTGGGCATCAGACATCAGGCCCCCAAAAACCACTATCAATATACACCTTATATCAATTTCCTATTCATTTCTTCTATATTGCCAGATGAAGATCAATTCTATCTTTCCCTGCTATTAACATTCTAATACCCTATATGTCTTTAAATTTCTCATGGAGAGATCATATCTTACAGGTCTTGAAATTTACTGCCAAGAAATGTTTTCAAATTATGAATTCACCTCTTCGTTACCATTGATAAACTGGATTGAATATATCCATTTTAGTTTAGAATACTGTTATCATATTTTCTGGTCTTCTTCCTTGGTCACAGACAATTCTTTTAATCCATGACTAAACGATTACATCTTAACCGACCCGGACCCCCTTTATGTTTGGCAAAGGTGGCACCCGTCTCTCTTATACTGTGCCATGAATAGCAATAAACTGGAGGAGAAAGTAGTCAATTCTCTGGTGTGGCTTCGGAATATTCTGTTCGGGTAGTATCTAAATCTACTGCATTATTTCAAACGATAGATATATTATTTCATCTTGATTCAGACCACCTACTTTACCTATCAGCTAGCTTTTCCCATTTTCTGCAGGCTTATGCTTTGGCAAAAAACGATTTCGTAACATAGATCACATATAATTATTTTTCGTATATGCCATTTTATACACCACCTCTAGATTCATTAACCAAAAACGCTCCTGTTTCAAGTTATTACATAAAACGCAATATCTTTAAAGCCCTTTCTGTCTGTAAGTTTTCATGTGACTCCTTTTAGTCACAAAGATCCACTTCTACGCTATCGCTATCTAAAGAAGTGAACTGTTTTTCTCCCGACGCCTTTCCTCTGATATTCCTTACACTGCCTACAGCGACTGTACAACAACAAACTTACACAACTTGGTTAGCAGGGTTGTTCAGTAGCATCTCAAACAACCGTTACCACCATGCATCACTTAGGGAAGATGGAGTTCGGCCATTTTAATGGATTCCAACCACCCAATCATGTATATCTTCTCAATTCTATTTAAAGATTATCATGTCTATTCGGTGAAACCCTATAATATTCTTGATTTTGTACAGTAGAATAGATGCTTTAATAAATGAGTTTTAGCAATATGCATTTTAAGAAGGGCAACGGAAGAAACAATTTGGTTATTATTGTCGAAAACCTTTAGGAAAACACGAAAGATAAATTACAACTGAGAATCTTGAACTCTAAAGAAATACTGTGCTATGAGAATTTAATATCAGAGATATTAGGCTAATCTGACGAATGGTTTAACCTTTAAGGGTTGAGATTTTCATCAACAAATCCTACTGGTTTAAATAACTTATGGCAATCATCTATATTTATATGGTTACAATGACTAGTCAAGCTTACTTACATTTTCAGGCTACATTTGACTAAAAGCCAAGTACATAACTCACTGCTTAGTAGATAGTTATACAATGAACTAGTGTACGCAACCCGTCAAAAATGACGGCTAATTATTTAGATAGATATGCATACACACGCACACACATTCAATCCTTCCAACCCCCTCCCCCCTTCCCGAGGGACGAAGAGTTATACGTCTGGCAATACCAGTGGGCATGCCCGGAAAGATATATATATATATATATATATATATATATATATATATATATATATATATATATATATATATATATATATATATATATATATATATATATATATATATATCCAAACACTTGCTCTTTATTATATAAGGGAGATTTGGAGGAAACGAGATTGTATCACTCTTCTCCTCACATGGGGATCGAAGAAATAGAACTTAATGAACTTGAATTGTAGATTATATCAATGCTGAATAACTATAATATATTAATTGATTTTGTGGTTTCCTTTACTTCATTGCTTAAGTAATAGAGAACTGTACGGTGAATGCATCATGATTACATTACTAATCTTTCAAAGCGTCTTACATTAATTATCCTTCTATTTCATTTCCCAGTCAAATGATCTCCCCTCCTAATTTTTCATTTATATCCCTACATAAAGACAATGAGAGAGAGAGAGAGAGAGAGAGAGAGAGAGCGCGCAAAGCAAGGATTCATACAAAGCCCGGTTTTTTGCGCTGCAAATTCTTAAAATATGCTCTTTGAAATGAATTCTCACTTGTGCCGCAGTTCTTCTTTATGGGATTAATAATCTTTAAATATGGTGTTTTTTTCTTCTTTTTTTTTCTTTTTCTAAACCCATTCTTTGTAAAAATAAAGCAGAATCTACTCAAATTATCGCAAAAACTGCACCTTTATTTATAACCACCTAATTATCTTCAGATAAGGAGTTCTCAGAAGTAGGCCTCTCAAATTCTTTGTGATATTAAATTTCATAATAATAGTAGGGTGAGCTATAAAGAAAATTTGAGAAGGTATTACGCGGGACCAAAAGCATCATATCACCCTTGCTTTAGGTTGGACTTGAGGGTGATATCTGAATTGTTACTTTCACTTGCTTGTCCAGGCGAGACCTGAATATCAGAGAACCGGGTTAATATTCCAGCGTCAACCTACCGCTAAATTGATATTCACACAAGGGCATCATATATCCTTGTTCTTTGTTTGATGCTTTAGCTAATGATAAGCTAATTGCATTTAATAGAATGGTCTTCTTAGTGTTGATAGATATCGGTAGGAACGACACTAAGAATGCATTGCATTGATTTACAGACAGGTAAATTCTACTTTGATTTATTCTGATGTTTAACAAAAAAATTTGAAAAATAGAATGTAATTGAGAAGGATGTGAACAAGAATTTCTTTATCAGCATCATTTCTGGTAGGAATCATTATATAGAATTCGAGCAAGATTTTTTTTAATAAGACTTTCCTTAATTCTGAAATTTCGTTAAACAAACGAAAAATAAAAAAAATTTTCTTTACACTTTATTCAAATTAATTACATGTGAATCAAAAAGAATGAAATTAGCCCTATCATTACTAAAAACGTGGATCGAGATGAAAAAATAAGAAACAAGACTAATATGTGAATAGTCTAGTCATAAAATTTTAAGTAAAATTTCGTTGTCAATGTCCCGACCTCCCAAAAAATCTTTTATTCCGTATCTTATTAATTGATATGTTTAGCCAGGGAAAAATTGCTTCGTGTTTCGTTTACTCACCTGTAAAACGAAGAGACTCTTGACGAATCACGTCAAACAGGCAAATGAGTTCATGAAAAAGTAAATATGGAATATGTTAAGATTATGGAGATCATCTTCCCAAACTCAAAACTCCAGGCAAGTCTTTTATATAATTTCGTTCAAAATTGTACCAAAGCCTGAATATCAAAAAGGATGATACGAGGCTTTCCCATTCATCCGGGAGATAATTATGTAATATAATTTGACCTATACTTGAATATTGAACAGAATTTCACTTTGCAAATTCCCTTTTGGAATAGTAAGTGAGAAGTAAAAGTTAATCACAAATCATATAAAATCTAGTTTGCGTGTTATTTTCAAATGCCTAAGTTAGAGCAGAGTAAAGTCATCCTGACACTATCTTTAGGGCTATAGTGGTCCAAAAAGACATCTTCCTAAATAAATGAATGACCCTAGACACGAAATTCAAGGAAAAATATAATCAATGATACACATTACAAAATGTCCTGGAGTGCATCTTTTCACATGACTCCAAGTAAGCTTAAAAAGCCCTTCTAAGATCCACTCTAGTCTCAACCATTGCAGCGCATCTGAGCAGGTTTTCCTTTAATCTATTCTATGATTTTCCAAAGTATCTTCTTCTCACCAGTTTCAAGAAAAATAAATGCTAAAGATATTTAGCATAGTCCTGCTTCTTTCTTTATTCAAGGTAAAAAAGGTAATGTCGTTTGCACAATTTTCCGCTGTAGTCTTCTATGATATAACCCTTTCGAACAGGGCCATCCAAGTTGTTTAGTCTAAGGACCACTATTAAGGAAAACAGAAAGTCATTAGGCATACCTGTGTATGTATTACAGTACCAGCGTTCTATATATATATATATATATATATATATATATATATATATATATATATATATATATATATATATATATATATATATATATATATATGTGTCTATATAAACATACATGTAAATATATATTTTTGGGCTTAGGCCATGTCGTGCTGATGGAAGTTCCTTCATTAGTAGCTTCCTAAGTTATATGTGACTACAGTGATATATCCCAGAGAATTTACCGAAGGTACCCAGAATTCTAACTCCTGGAGCGAGTATCCCTTAAATTTCTCCAAGGGATATCGCGTAAGGACGTATCTTGACACATCTCATAGCTATTTACACCCCAAATAGCCTTTCACTTCGAGAGGGAAAGTGGCAAGAAAAATAAGAGAGTCGTTAAAGAGGTAAAAAAACTCGACTTTCCTAACGTACTGTAAATAGTTCGGCCAATCGCCACCCTACGGCGCCACCAAACCATTCTTTCGTTTGTAGCTTTGCTGACCAGTATTTTCCCTGTGTTATCTCGCTATTTTCGAAGCTTTTCTTCATTATTATGGATTCCCCAGCTTCATCAGCTTCTGGAAAGTTAAGTAATATCTTTTAATTGTGTAAATGTAAGCTCTTGCCAGTTTTTCTTTTCGATTGATATCGTAATTAATGTAACAAGAGCTGCTGCCGGCCGGATGGCGTCATGACGCGATCGTTCTTTCGTTCATTTAGTTAGCAAGAATGATATTCCCGGCATCTTTGCTTTAATAACTTTAGCTATTTAGTATTTTAGCTAGGGATTTTTATATTATGTCATTGTTGTCGTGAATTTGGCTATAATTTCGAGCCTCACGAGTGCTAGGCTTCTAGCCTCGGCACTTTCACACCTCATGCATGATATAACCTTCCTGGTAAAGGTGTATTGAAGCTCAAGGAAGTAATTGTCCTTGAGCTTGCTAAAGCACAAGCTATGTTTTCAGGAAAACTAAAAGAGAGGGCATTCACTAGCTCAAAGGTGCCGGCTTTAAGCAAAAAACATCCGTCGTTCATTGCTGACCCTCAACGTGCTTTTCCCTTTATGGATAAAGGGTTTAAAGCAGCTCTGAAGGCTGTAAGGGCAGGAAAACCCTGCCCCACGCTGGAAGAGAGCAAGCCTTTCTCCCTTGCTTTCCCTTCAGATGACAAAGACTGGAAGGACGTTCATGTTACCTTCTCAGTCGGGAAGCTGGAGGCCGATACCGCTGGACGTCGGTTCAACGAGGACCTCCCAAAGCTGTCAGTGTTTCTCCTGAAGAGAGAACATGAGATGAAGGAACGCTTGGTAGCGTCCATGTCTCTACAAAAAGGGCTAGAAACGATGGCTAGCATTCCTGATACCCCAGATATGTATATGGTCTTTGCCAAGGCTCACTTGGCTACAGTAACGAAGGACCTATACAACTTTATCAGAGCCAGGACAGCTTGTAGGGAGTTCGTGTTTGCTTCCGCTTCTGTAAAACACGAATCTAGGAAGCTGATAGCTTCTAATATCTGGGGAAAAGACCTCTTTCCTAGTGATGTGGTTAAGGAGGTCGTAGACAAGGCTGCTTCGGAGAATAGGAATCTCCTCTCTAAATGGGGCTTGTCCTCCAAGAGAAAGTCTTCCGCTGATGGGGGTCCCCAGCCGAAGAATAAGTCGAAGCGGCCTCACTTGCCCTCTCGGCCAAGACAGCAACAGCTTCCCGTGGCCACGGTGTCCCAGACGGTGGCACAACCCACCACCACCTTTCAACTGGTGCCCCAAACACTGGCGACTCAGTCACCAGTTTTCACCCCAGCTTACGAAAGGCAGTCGGCTTCTTCTAAGCCAAAGTCTAGAGGCTCCTTTCGGGGCTCATCTAGGCGCCCCTTCAGAGGAAGAGGCAACAAAGGTGGTACCGGCCAAGGTGGAAAGTCCTCCACCCAGCACTCATAGTGAGATGCTGCCGGTAGGAGGGAGACTTCTACACTTTCAGGATCGGTGGACCTTCGATCCTTGGGCCCACAGCCTGATCAAGATAGGACTGGGGTGGGGTTGGAACTTAACTCCACCAAGCTTTCCTCAATTCTTCCAACCTTCAACCCCAGTTCTGGAAGAATACGTTCAAGAACTACTGGACAAGAAAGTCATAATGAAAGCAAAGTCCATCAAATTCCAAGGAAGGCTATTCTGTGTTCCGTAGAAGGATTCGGAAAAGCTCAGAGTCATTCTGGACTTATCACCACTCAACAAGTTCATTGTGAACTACAAGTTCAGAATGCTGACGCTTCAGCACATAAGGACCCTTCTGCCCAAAAGGGCATTTACAGTCTCCATAGACATGACGGACGCGTACTGGCATGTTCCAATCAACCGTCAGGTTTCACCCTACCTAGTGTTCAAGCTCCAGAAAAGAAAATACGTTTTCAGAGCCATGCCCTTCGGTCTGAATATTGCACCGAGAATATTCACAAAGCTTGCGAATGCAGTTGTTTGACAACTACGCCTCAAAGGGGTTCAGGTGATGGCCTACCTGGACGACTGGCTGGTGTGAGCAGCATCCAAAGAAGAATGCATGCAAGCCTCCAGAAAAGTGATCCAATTCCTAGAGTACCTAGGATTCAAGATAAACCTGAAAAAGTCTCGGCTGTCTCCAGCTCAAAAGTTCCAGTGGTTGGGAATTCCCTGGGACTTACAGTCACATTGCCTCTCCTTGCCAAAAGCAAAGAGAAAGGAGATAGCAGGGGCCGTCAAAAGTCTGCTTCAATCACGAAGGATTTCAAGAAGACAACAGGAGAGAGTGTTGGGGTCTCTCCAGTTTGCCTCTTTGACGGACCCACTTTTGAGAGCACAATTAAAAAATGCGTCAGGGATCTGGAGAAAATACGCTTACAACGATCGAAGAGATCTACTAAGACCGTTACCAAATCGTGTGCGATCGATTCTCAAGCCATGGTCGGAAACAAAGAACTTAAGAAGGAGAGTATCCTTGCAACCACCTCCTCCTGCAGTCACCGTCCACACGGATGCTTCAAAGGAAGGATGGGGTGGTCATTCTCATCTTCGGAAAGTGCAAGGAACTTGGTCTCCCCTCTTCAAAACCTTCCACATCAACTATCTGGAAGCCATGGCAGTGTTTCTTTCCCTGAAGAAACTGAAACTTCGCCGCTCAATCCCCGTTCGTCTGGTCCTAGACAGCGAAGTGGTTATGAGATGCATAAATCGTCAAGGTTCAAGATCGCCTCAGTTGAATCAGGTGATAATAGCCATCCTTCATCTGTCCAAGAAGATGAAATTGCACTTATCAGCAGTCCACCTTCAAGGATTCCGCAATGTGACGGCGGACGCTCTATCCAGGTTCAACCCGATAGAGTCCGAATGGTCCCTAGACGCAGGATCATTCTCCTTCATATTGAGCAAAGACCCAGGATTGCAAGTAGATCTCTTCGCAACGAGCGACAACAAGAAGTTGGGCCGGTACGTAGCCCCGTACGAGGATCCTCTAGCGGAAGCGACGGACGCGATGTCTCTAGATTGGAACAGATGGTCCAGGATTTACCTGTTCCCACCAACCAACCTACTGTTGAAAGCCCTGGACAAATTGAGATCCTTTCGGGGGAGGGCAGCGATAGTGGCCCACAAGTGGCCAGGCAGTATCTGGTTTCCATTGATAACAGAACTACGCCTGAAGCTGATCCCGTTGCCGGAACCAGTTCTGACTCAGCTAGTACAGAATATGACTGTCTACGCTTCATCAGAGAAAACCCAGAACCTTCATCTCATGATTTTCTCGCCTTAGCGGTCAAGAAAAGGTTTGAGATTTCTGAAGACAGTATTAATTTCTTAGAAGAATATAAGTCAACGTCAACAAGAAGACAATACGAATCTTCCTGGAAGAAATGGGTGGCCTTTGTTAAGGCGAAGAAACCTCAAGAGATTTCTAGAGATTTCTGCCTGTCCTTTTTCATCCATCTTCACAGACAAGGGCTAGCGGCTAATACGATCACGACGTGTAAATCTGCCTTAGCTAGACCAATTCTATATGCCTTCCAAGTGGATTTTTCAAGCGAAATCTTCAACAAGATTCCGAAAGCCTGCGCAAAACTTCGGCCTGCAGCCCCTCCAAAGCCTATTTCATGGTCTTTGGATAAGGTTCTTCATCTGGCCTCGACCTTGAACAATGAAGATTGCTCGCTGAAAGACTTGACTCAGAAAGTGATATTTTTATTTGCACTAGCCTCAGGAGCCAGAGTTAGTGAAATAGTGGCCCTCTCGAGGGATGATGGCCACATTCAGTTTACACCAAACGGATAACTAAATCTCTTTCCGGATCCGACGTTTCTCGTCAAAAATGAGCTACCCACTAAGAGATGGGGTCCCTGGAGAATCTGCCCTCTGAAGGAAGAAGCATCCCTCTGCCCAGTGGAATGCCTTAAGGTCTATCTTCGTAGAACTTCAGACTTTAAGGGAGGTCAGCTTTTTAGGGGAGAAACTTCTGGTTCGACGTTATCCTTGAAACAGATAAGGGCGAAAATCACTTACTTTATTCGCAGAGCGGATCCTGACAGTACACCCGCAGGTCGTGATCCGAGAAAGGTTGCCTCGTCTCTTAACTTCTTTCAGACTATGTCGTTTGATAACCTGTGTGCTTATACTAGTTGGAAGTCTTCCAGAGTCTTTTTTAAGCACTATGCGAAGCAATTACAAGAAATCAAATTTCATGTGGTGGCTGCAGGCATTGTAATAAAGCCTGTAGTTTGATTACTGCGAAGGACAGTGCACTAATTGGGACTGTTAGTGAAGGGTGTGCATGATAGACTTAGGTATATCATGATATTTTTTTAGTGTTGATATGAACATTATAAACTGTCTTCCATAGTTAAGTGAACTTAAGCATAATATTTTGACATGAGTGCCAGCATGTTTATGCATAATGTCTTTTAGTAATAACATATATATTGAAATTTCCTAATTTCACGGAGTGGCAACGTTTTCTCTTTCAGATGAAACTTATTTATTTTGTTATTACTGGTATGCTTGTTATGTCTATGTCTACTATGTCTACATTGTAAATAAACTATAGAAGGAATCTTTGCGTCTCTCTCGCCTTAAGATTATTGGATTATATGCAGAGTATCCTTGATCCTCTTATGGACCTTGTGGGACAAAGTCTCCCTTACCATGCAAACAGCTAAGTTTGGTTGTGCTATGTTTGTTTACTGTATTATGTTTCCTACGTGAACATAAACTCGTCTGCTTGATCCAGACCTGGGAGGTACAGTACTCTATTCAGAACTCTAGTACAAACTACGCTTTACGTATATACGACACGATATACTTTCTGCTTGCTTATTGTTCCTTGAACTCACAATCTCGGGTTTTTTCCTAGAGTCTATACAGACTTTTCCCTGTAGGAGGCAAGAGGAGCTGGCATATGGTATGCTCAGTTGGTTGATGTATTGCGGTAACATAAAGTGTCTTTGATCTTTATGACCAATTAGGAAAGAGTCAATTCGAGATAACGGCACTATTAAAACCACAGATACATTAATGCTCTGGTAAACTTCCATCAGCACGACATGGCCTAAGCCCAAAAAAAGGATTTTGAGCGACGCAAAAAATCTATTTTTGGGTGAAAGAGCCATGTCGTCCTGATGGACCTAACCTCCTTTGGTAAAAGGATGTTAATCCCTCCCTTTTGGTACTGTACCTGTAATACTTACAAAGCTACGGAGAATGGTTTGGTGGCGCTGTAGGATGGCGATTGGCCGAACTATTTACAGTACGTTAGGAGAGTCGAGTTGTTTTACCTCTTTAACGACTCTCTTATTTTTCTTGCCACTTTCCCTCTCGAAGT
>NC_090729.1:143464375-143504375 GCF_036898095.1 Palaemon carinicauda
AATCTACACTTGTTGTGGTTTATCAGTAACCTAAAGATATAACATGGTGTCAGGTGATAAGATAAGGACCCAAGATTCAAGAAAACTACAGAAAAGTGAAGGACAAAGCAGAGAAACCAAGAGATAAAGCTTCCAAAGTAGAGCGATCCCGGCAGAGACGAAATACGGACCGATGACGTCGCCGGAACAAGATAACCATCCATGTAAACAATAACAAACTGAGAAATTCGCCAAGGTTTTTGTAGTGGGTAAGCAAAGACAGTGACAGTTAATTTAGTCCTGCCTACATTGTTATTTAAAATAGCCGTGTAATGCTGAAGAAATTTTACATTTTCAAATAAAAAAAAAAAAAAAAAAAAAAAAAAAAAAACGATTTTTGCCGGCCGTTTTCGACCTGGTTAAAGTTACAGGAGTGCCCCAGGTCCTGTCAGTGTAACTGTTATTATAAAGCCGTGTAGGATCAAAGAAAGTTGACAATTTTTTTTTCTCAAGTAAATCCGTCGATGTTTTAAGAGTAACTGCCGAAGTTTTAAGAGAAACTTTGCCAATGTTTTTGAAATTTTTGCCGATGATTGTGTAAGTTTTTTCTGGCATATAACCGGCTGGTGCTCCACAGCAAAGTTGTAATACACCAGTGGTTCTGCGTATATTAGGCTGATTTCTGAGGATCTTCCAGACAGCTCTACTAGACTATAATGACATAGCCAGTGTCCACTACAGTGCCAGTGTCTACTACAGTGATAGTCACACACCCTACCCCAAGTGACCTAGAGCCTATAACAGTCTACTGACAGTGCTGGTGTTTTGACAATTTTTCTTGTGTGAATTTCTGGTCAATCAACATTTTGTTCTCCTAGTATTTTTATAGTAACCATGGCGACCGGGTTCCAGCCTCCAAAGAGCTTCAATCCACCTCAGGGCAGCAACCATGTCCAAGCCTGGCAGGACTGGAAGGAACAGTTTGACCTGTACCTCATCACAGCGGAAAAGACGGGTGCGACCGACCTGGTCAAGATCGGTATGCTGAAGTATGCCATGGGTCCTGAGTGGATTAAGGTAGCAAAAAATTTTACTTTTACTGAAGCAGGAGATGACCAGAAATATGACATAGTCATTCAAAAATTCGATGAGTATTTCCAGCCAAAAAAGTTATTAAAGGCATATGTAACCATATTCCACCAAAGGGTCCAGGGTCCCACAGAACCCTTAAATGACTACATTGCAGCCGTTCGCGAGCTTGCCTCGCAGTGTGAATTCGGTGCTACAGTTGAATCTCAAGTGTGCATTCAAATAAGTAATGGGGTCAGGGACAAAAAGTTGAAAGAAAAACTGGGAAGATGATTTATCATTAAATGACATTATCAAAAAATGTAACCAGTATGACCAGTTGCAGGAGACAAGGCGCATAACCGGCGAGGCTCAGGTCAACGCAGCAGCGTTTGGACGAGGAGGCGGTAGGAGCCGTGGTCGACGAGGCCGCCAGGGACGCAGTCAGAGCCACGCGCCGTCTCAAGGTCGAGGTCAAGCCCACCAAGGTCAAAGTCGAGGTCAAGCCTACCAAGGTCAATTTCAAGGTCGAGGTAGAGGTAATTTACAAGGCAGAGGTCGAGGTAATTTTAGTAACAGTAACTGTGGTAATTGTGGTCGTGGTCATCCACCGCGCCAATGCCCTGCCTTTGGTCAGATTTGTAATGCGTGTGGCAGAAAAAATCACTTTGCAAGATGTTGTTGATCACAAGATACGCAAATAAACTATGAGCAGTTTAGTGACACATTTGATACATTGAATGTTGGTTCTGCTGTTTACGCTAGTAATTCAGTATACATGTCGCACCCTGAATTTTAGTCGATTTGCAGTTGCAAGGTTGTCAAACTATAAGGTTCCGTATTGATACAGCAGCAGCTACTTCTATTTTGGGTCGTAAGGCTTATAATAGTTTAAGTGTGAAACCCCCTCTGAAGCGTGGTGGTCTTCCTGTAAAAGGTTTGTTTGGTAAACCAGAATGTCCAGAGGGAATCGTTTCACTACCAGTTAAGTACAAAGATGTTGTGTATAATATTGAGTGTCAGGTGTACAATAAAGATGTTCCTAATTTGTTATATGTAGCAGACTCTACGTATGAACCTGGTGAAACGCATTTTTAATGTTAATACTACTAATCTTTTTCTGCAGTATTCTGATGTCTTTAATGGTACAGGTAAAATCCCAGGTGATTACAGTCTCCAAATAGCCCCTGATGCCCAGCCTGTAGCCCTCAATGCCCGCCCCATACCCGCCGCACTAAGAGAACCTACAAAGATTAAACTCGACGAGCTCGAGAAGTTGGGAATCAGTGTCAAAATTCCTGTCGGTGAGCCAAAGCCATGGTGTTCAGCGCTTCATGTAGTTCCTAAGAAGAAAAAAGACAGTGACAAAGTAAATGAGAAAGTGGAAGTCAGAGTAACTATTGATCCATAGCACCTCAACAGAGCACTAAAGCGTGAGTACCACCCGATCGAAACGATAAAAGAGGTCATGACAAGGATGGACTGGTCAAAGTTCTTCACAGTGCTCGACGCTAACCAAGGTTACTTCCAGATAGGCCTAGATCTTGCCAGCCAGAGGTTAACCGTATTCAACACACCATTTGGGAGGTACATGTATAAACGCCTGCCCATGGGAATCTCGTCAGCGCCCGAGATCTACCAGCATGCCATGAACGACATGTTTTCAGATATTGACGGAGTTGAGATAGTAATGGACGATATCCTGGTGCATGCAGCGACCAAAGAAACCCATGACCAGCGATTGGAACAAGTGTTAAAGAGATGCAGAGAGAAAAATCTGAGACTAAACCAACAGAAAACCAAGCTGTGTGCCGAAGAAGTCACATACATCGGACACAGGCTTACGAAGGACAGCGTGAATTTGATGTCTCGAAGGTTAAAGCAGTGACTGATATGCCGGAGCCGACGTCTATCGCCAACATCCAGACTCTACTAGGCATGGTGACGTACACATGTAAGTTCCTGCCAAACCTGTCGACTGTGACGGAGCCGTTTAGGAACCTCATCAAAGAAAGCAATGATGAAGGCTTCAAATTCTACTTCAACGATGCGCATAGTGCCGCCTTCAAAACTCTCAAGGAGATGATGACGAGTGCTCCAGTTTTGCGATACTACAGTTCAACAGAGCCCATAACGCTAAGCAGCGATGCGTCACAAGCTGAACTCGGTTCAGTTATTTTACAAGGATGAAAGCCAGTCGCCTACGCTTCCAAGTCCCTCACCGAGGCCGAGAAGAACTACAGCCAGATAGAAAAAGAGATGCTAGCCATCGTCTTTGGCTTCAAGAAATTCCACACTTATGTCTATGGAAGATCTGATGTCACAGTAGAAACTGATCACCTTCCATTAGTCAGAATTATGGACAAACCGCTACATCAAGTACCTCTACGGCTACAGAAAATGAGGATGGCTCTTCAACACTATGACTTCGACATCGTCGGAAATTCAGGGAAAGACGTCCCAGTAGCGGATGCCCTCAGTCGTGCCTTCTTGCCAGCAACGGATACAAGACTCCTAAACAGCGTCAATTATCAAGATGTATTTGCTATAGAAGTTAGAGGCCTGACAGCGTTCACCGAACCGAGGCAGAAGGAGTTTTGGGAGACGACAAAGAATGACAAAACACTACAAGAGCTCATAAAGGTGATAAAGCAAGGATGGCCAGAAAACAGAAAAAATGTGCCTCCAGAAGTATGTCCATATTGGGACTCACGTGATGAGTTAGCTGTGATGGATAAGCTCGTGTTCAAGGGCGACAGAGTGGTAATTCCTAAAACCATGCAGAATTTGATCTTGAAGATTATTCACGAGTCGTATCTTGGCATCATCAAGTGTAAGCAGATAGCACGCGATATAGTCTACTGGCCAGGAATGAATAGTCAAATCGAAGACATGATCAGTAAGTGTGCCGACTGTCAAGAAAATCGCCGACTACAGCAGAAAGAGCCGATTATTACACATGCTATACCTACAAGGCCATGGCAGACGATAGCAGCTGATTTACTCCAATGCTGCGATCGAGACTTCCTCGTAGTGACAGACTACTACAGTGATTTCATAGCATTGGAAGAATTACAGGGAAATACCCACAGCCAGACAGTTATTGACAAATTATCAAAGATCTTCGCTGTGCATGGTATCCCAGAGGTAGCTTTTAACAGACAACGGACCTCAGTTCCGGAGTCACAAGTTCGCTGATTTCGTCCGAGACTGGAGTATTATTCACGAAACAACAAGTCTTCTCTACCATCAGTCCAATAGGAAAGTAGAAAAGTCCAATCAGACTGTTCGCCACATGATGGAGAAAGTCAATGGAGATCAAAGTAAGTTCTACTACAGTCTGCTGATGTTTGAAAATACACCCAATCCAGACACTTCCCCAGCCCAGAAGCTGATGTCCAGGAGAACAGCGACAAAACTGCCAACTGTACCAGTACTGCTAAAGCCTAAAGTAGTTCCAAGTACACAAGTTACAGGTAACATACAACAAAGACAACAGAAGTACCGGAAAAACTATAACAGGAACGCAAAGGCACTTCCATCACTGAAACCTGGTGATACGGTTCGTGTCAGAGATGGTAAAAATTGGAGACCAGCACAACTAGCTCCAAACCAGCCCTCTCAGCCAAGATCACACAATGTGGAAACTGAAAATGGAAACATATGGAGAAGAAATAGACGTGACATTTTAAGGACGCAGGAGAAGAACATTTTCCATAGAGCTCCGAGAGACTTTGAGCCTGGTTCAAATAGTGCTGCTTCCCCAATCCCTCAAAATACACCTCAACCTGCTCCTAATCCAAATCCTAATGTCCAGGTTAGACAGGCCCCTAGACCTGCTCCAAGCCCCATTCCTCCAGGTCCCCAGGGTCTTCCACCAAGTTCTCCGCATGTTACGATACGCTCTGGTCGTGTCTCAAGGATGCCTTCCAGGTATCAGGATTATCAGATATAAGTCAGATAAAAATTGTTAGTGACTGATATTGAATGTAGGTCACAGCTAGCTTTTGATGTTTCATTTTAAAAAAAAAAAAAAAAAAAAAAACCCTGGATGGTTTTTACAGTAGTGTTTAATTGTGCTAAAATTGCCTAATCAAATATTTCTTCTCAGAATTTTGTTAAATATGTCATTTTTTCTGATATTAAAATTTGCTGATATATTACGTTGCGTCAATGTTCTAAATGATTGTTTTAAAGAAAGGGAGATGTATAGATATTTTTGGTAAATTTTAAATTTGCATAATAACTGTTCACATATCTATTTCTCCATGCAGTAATATGTAAGTTTATGTAATGTACGTCTATATGTAAACTACTATCTTTTTATAAAAAGGGGAGATGTTATGTATGCGAACGCACCCGCCTTAATGTAATAGAAGAACGCAACCGATTCTGCGCACTCCATAGCCACGCGCCATTGTAATAACTTCAATAAAACAGTATGTACTAGTTAATCTACACTTGTTGTGGTTTATCAGTAACCTAAAGATATAACAGATAGAACATTAAGGAGAGCACGTGAATCCTTCATTTGGTTAGGAATGAAAAAGTCTATAGAGAATTATATAAAAGGTTGTCATGCTTGTAACAGTTTCAAAGAACATAAAAACACTGTACCGGAACCCAGAAAGTGGCTGATTGTTTCCATCAAATTTTATAAAGTGCATATGGATGTAGTAGGACCATTTCCTACTGGGTTAACACAACATAAGTATATATATATGTGTATTTGTGGATGCATTTACTCGGTACACTCATACTTACGCAATGTTGGATAAATCTGCAAATTCATTAGCCCAGGCGCTGTGCTTTTTCATTACTATTTTTGGTTGCCAAAAATTTTGATAAGTAATAATGGTCTTGAGTTTATAAATATGGTTGTGAAATCGGTCACGGACTTGATGAAAATTGAACACTTTTCAGTGACCGCACATAGGCCTTCAGCAAATACCTTAGTAGAGTCGCATAATAGGGAAGTAGCGCGAATTTTGTGTTACTTAGTGGCTGATGACCCCCTTCATTGGCATGCCATGCTTCCTACAGCTGAGTTAACTTTGAACATTGCATATAATGCTTCGCTCAGGGACACGCCTTTCTTTTTAGTGTATGGACAGGATCCTGTGTTACCATATACGGTTCTCATTAATTCACAACAATTGCCAAATTATTTATCTGAGCAATACCGTGTATGTTTATTAAATTTATTGAGGAGAGTAATGAACACCACTGAAAGGTTTTGGAAAAGAGCTAATGAAAATCACAGCTCAAAGTATGATGGTCAGTTCAAAACCGCACCGGTAAAAGTTTTTATGGGCGATCGTGTGTATTTGAAACCATTACAAGCAAGGAAACACACACTAGAGCCAGCGTATTTGGGTCCGTACCGAGTAAAGATTGGTAAGTCTAACACAGTTGTGATACAAAGCATTGTTAATGACGCAGTGTCAGAACATCATCAGGCACACATACATGTGGTACCTGAAGAGGTAGTTTTCAAAAGTGTTCCTCCTTACCCCTGCATACGTGACATCCCTTGTGTTGATGAGTAAAAATTATTTTTTACCCTTTGCTGTTGTTGTTGTTTTAACAGACATCATTTCTTCTTTCTACGTGTTTTTAATAAACGTGATGATAACAATGCCTTATGTTGATGCTAAATTTATACGTAAAATGAGGTGGTAATTTTGCTGAGTGTGGAAATACGTATAACATTGTTGAGTGAACCTAAAAACAATCAGGGGTTAAATAGGTCAAGTGAGATCCGTCAGGCGGATGCTGTATTGTTCATGTATTTATATGATTCCTGGTTGCTGTGGTTGGGGCGGTTCCCAAATGGCAAGTGGCTGCGGGATTAAAGTTCAGCCTTGAGGATAGGCAGTGTTAGAGAATGTGTAGATGTGAATACCTTATACTTCATGTTAAAATAGAAGGGCGGGAAGATGAATGATTTTCTCGGGAAAACGGCTAGTGACCACTGGTTGCAAGTGTAAGTGTTGTAGTGATTTAAATAAATGGTAAAACGGTGGTAGTGAGATGTGTTGTGAAATTGTGCCGTAAACTCGGACAAGTAAAATCGAGGGATGAAGAAATATCTATTCCTACCCCTGTCCCGCCCAAGAAGCCCGTATTGATGAGGTTATATAGACCTGATGTTATGGTTTTTCTTTTTCACTTTGGGTATTCTGTGTTTTGGTCGCAGAGGTCTTAAGAAGAAATGAGTGGAATTATTTATATTGTTTTGTGTACATTTTAACATGCAATATTTTATTTTTAATTTTTTTGTGGAAGATGTGTTTTTTGGGGGTGATTTCTATATATATATTTTATGTTGCATTTCTATTTAGTACATGCCATGCCTATTCCGGGTTGGAGTGTCCTCCATATATCATTGCCTAGTGAGGGCGAGTGCTCACACCCTCCCGGAGGGAGGAGCTTGGGGGTGGGAGTAATGTCCTAATTCGTGTATGTAGATGTCTTGTATATCAAAGTAAATGAACTCAATATTCATGAGTATTCCACAAAAACCTGTGTCCGCATGTTTTTGCAATAGCTGCATTTTGATAACGAAGGCAGTAGTTAGAGGGTATTTGTGCAATGTGTACTTACGAACGAACCTTTTATAATAAATGAAGAAAACCCATATGCCGACGTCTCATTATCCGTCTGCACGGGTCATATATATATATATATATATATATATATATATATATATATATATATATATATATATATATACAGTATATATATATAAATTATATATATATATATATGTATATGTATATATATATATATATATATATATATATATATATATAGTATATATATATATATATATATATATATATATATATATATATGTATATATATATATATAACATGTACATATGAATGCCATATATGTACTTACATACTTACATAACATAACATAACAGAACGGCTTCAAATTCATAGTATATTTCTAATATCCTTCTACAGAAATTTCTCCTTTGTTTATTGAGAATGACTGCTTGTTTTTTTAATCTCGTGGTTAAAATGAACTGCCATAGTTTTTCTATAAATCTCTTCTTGGGTGATGGAAGAGGATTTAGAATATTGTAACTAAATTAAAAAATATATACTTCAGAAGTCACAAATCCTTATTCGTATTGAAAAATCTCTATGTGTGATTACTTATGCTACAACTGTGGACTAGTTTTTCATCAGAATACGTGATAGAGGAAAGAATTCAATTTTAGAAACTTGGAATATTTATGTACATTGGATGCTGCATACCTCTTGAATTAAGTTAATGTTGGCTGTTGTATGTGCTTTCATCTGTTTATCGTTATAGAAAAGCGACTACCTTCCATTTTAAATATTAATAAAGAATATCTTGATATTCCAGACTTAAACCGGTTTTTAGCTTAAAACCGACATGAAATACACGCTTTTGATGATAAAATTACATTTTCTGGTCTACGAAGCGTTAGGTATCATGAAGACCGTGTATGATGTGTCTTTGTCTGATGATATTGTTTTAATGCTATGAAATAAGAGTAATTTGGGCATTCTATTTCACCATTTTCATGCACATTTTTTGTAAAGTTCTTTTCACACATGAAGCTTCAATCTTAATAAAGACACAGTGATTGTAAAAGTATCTTTATCTCAATGAAGTTAAAGATCCAAGTATTTAGTTTTTACTTTTCCTAAGAATGGCTGCGTTTATATTGAACAGTTTTAATACAATTTAATAAGTAAAAGATTGATACGCTTTTGGTATTTAATTTATTTTGAACGATTTTCTTTTAACATCTTATTGCCTTAGGGAGAACTCAAACCAGGATGAAAAGTCCTAAACGATGGTAGTTTCGTAGTTAAGCTTTGTTCATTTTTTGAGGAGAATCTCATTCCAGGTATTCATCCCTTTGTCAAACACCAGTTTCACAGTAATTTAGTTTAAAGATTATTGACATTTCTGATCTTTATTTCTTATCTAGATCAACTTCATTTTATTGACAGCCTCATTGGAGTTGAGGTCACTCAACATCCTCTCTCTAAAATTATCATCTTCAGTATTGATTGCAGCAACTGTGTTGTCTCAAATGGCAAACAGAGATGCCACATAGCATACTTTCTCAAGATTTGTTTTGTGTCATATCATTTGTATACGGTAGGTCTCTAGAACATTGTGCTGTCCTGGGCCTCTGCCACTCACGAGTAGCCTTCAAACCTCAACTTTAGTCGTGAGTCGGAGATCCCTTGTTGTGAGATACTCACACACATCTTCAGCTGTTTGATTATTGATTTAGAATTATTTATAGATTTATTATTTTTCTTTATTCATAATTTTGTTGTTAATCATGTTAATTACATGTTAAAGATGTAGTTTTATTCATTTCTATTTAGTAAGAAATAGAGTTTTATGAATCAAGAATATTTGGAATAAGTATTAAATTCAGTTCATTTTCATTATACTCTTCAGATGTTTTCTTATTCCACAGTGTTTTTCTTCTTTCCCATCATTATTTCTACATTAAGGGGTCAGTTGCCTGATGTGTCCTCTACAATGTCTTCCATCAAAGGCATCCTCTTCCACCAAACCTCTTCTCTCCATATCATCCTTCACTTCATCTTATCATCATATCTCTGTCGCCCTCTCGATCTCCCCTCGCCCACTAACAGGTTCACCCTAAGCCCTTCACTCCTGCCCCACCCTCCATCCACACATCATCTTAGTCGTGACACTTTAGTCACTTCTGTATTCTTTACAACTCCTGCCATTATTATTTTATTTCCAATCTTTCAAGAACTGCTACTCCCATAATCCACCTGAGCGTTCTCATCTCTGCTCTTATTCCCTATTATTTCACCATAATTAGATACATTCCGGGGATTAATCATACCTGATGTATAAAAATAGTGATATTCCTGTATCATCAAGAATGCTAATATTAATGATGATATCAACAACAGTGATAATAGCTATTCATACGACCGTATACAAAAGCGTATGCAAACAGAAACACAAAGGTTCAACAATACAGTGCAAAGCCCCAAAGGGAATGGCCGAAAAGAGGATATTGGATGGGGTTGGCAAAGATAGAGGAAAAACAAGGGAAAAGTAAAAAAAAATAAATAAATAAAGGGAGACCTCCAAAGGCATCTCCAATAGAGATCAAATACTCTTCTTAACTTGCTGCATCACAAGAAGTCTTCAACGAGTTCAAATTTCTTTTCATCTTGGAAGGAGATCAAAAGAATTGAAAATGGAGCAACGAAGATAGGAATGGGGGAGACTGTTGAGAGGAAGTAAATGACTGAGAATGTAAACAAAGACTCATTGCTGGAAAAACGAGCCATTCCTTACGGCTTCATTCAAAGGTCATTTAATTTAAATGTTGAATCTCTCAAACCGGATTAATAAAAGACTCTGCGTTTATCGGAGCGAGTGATTGTGGGGATATGGCATGAAAGCGCAGTTTCATTTTACAAAGACTTAGAACAAATTACTGATTGCATCTGGAGGGGAATGCATTCGCTACATGCCAGAACAGTTTTAGATCAATTTATAATCTACACAAAGGTGTGGAAAGGGGAAGGATATATGCTACATACAAACCTAGTCAGTCAAAAGGAATATGAGAGAGAGAGAGAGAGAGAGAGAGAGAGAGAGAGAGAGAGAGAGAGAGAGAGAGAGAGAGAGAGATTCCCTTGCAAAAAAAACTAAAATGTTTATCTAATTTTTGTGTATTAGTCGTGGATAACTTGGAATTGAATCTTTCTTTATGAATCACAAAAGGAACCAAAATCACATATAGTAAAACATATATAAACTAAACGCAACAAAGTAAAATGTCCAGTTAATATTCGCTCTTTGAGAACTTTTTCCATCATAATAGCTGAAACATGAAACCCTTGTCAGTTTTAATATGAAACTGTTTAAACAGTAAATAAATTTAGTGAATCAGAAATAATTGTTATACGAAAACAAAGTCAGTAAAGAAACAAGAATTGAAACATAACTGTCCCACGTAAACTTTCACCTAAACATTTCAAATCTTTGAAAATGCTGTCGAAGCTTCTGCTTGGAAACCCAACGGATTTGCAAAATTCCTCAAAAATGAAAGGCCTTAAAAGAAATGAAGTTATAGCTGACTTTCAAATAATTTGCATCTTGTAAATAAATAAATTCCTATTTCTTTATCTTGATTACCTATATTCTTATCGCATATGCAAAATATAAAAAATATTTTTATATCTCTTCAAACTCATTATGAAACAGTGACTAAGGAAGGAGATATATAACAAAATGAATCTGATATTAAACCTATCGGTCACCGTTTACATTGTTTAGAGACCTGTGTCTATCAAAGGATTTCAAACGAAAAATAAAAACTCAAACAAAGTGCTTACCTCCTCAGGATTGCTTTGTACATTTTGCCAATTTCAGATAAATTATAGGCTTCACTATATGCGTTATAACTCATTCAAATAAGTATTAAAAAAAAATCAATAATCGACATTACGATATCACAAGGGAAGTATTGGAGGGAAACATTTTATAACCAGTAACTAGCAAGTCAAGAAAAATTCAGAATAACAATATTTCACGAGCAAAATCATAATTTCCCGAAATTACAAATGGCATCTTAATACAACAAATACAAAATGAACCAGTGCTATAAAACTTGGTGTAAAATCTGTATATATACTCGAATACAATATATATATATATATATATATATATATATATATATATATATATATATATATATATATATATATATATATATATATATATATATATATATATATATATATATATATATATATAGTATAATATATATAAGACATAATCCATTACGGGAAAAAAGACTGAAACTTGAAATTAACACTTTGCCAAACCTATAAGATATAACAAAATATGGAAGGTTGAGAAATATGAAAACAAATAGAACTGCTGATAAGCTTAGCGTATGTAATAGTATTTGTATGAGTGTTTTGGGATGTTTATTATTATTATTATTATTATTATTATTATTATTATTATCATTATTATTAGCTAATTCCAAGGACTCCACCAGAGAAAAATAGTCTAGTGAGAAGGGAAATTTGGAAATAAATAAACTATAAGAGAAATAATGAACAATTAAAATGAAATATTTTAAGAAGAGTAACAACATTAAAATAATCTTTCATCTATAAAATATGAAAACTCCAAAAAATGAGAAAGATTTCAAATAAAATATTGTGTTCTAGTGAATATTTAAGCAAAAGATCTTCCTCCCAATACAGTGTAAGACCATGGTACAGAGGTTATGGCACTACTCAAGATTAGAGAGCAATGGTTTAATTTTTGAGTGTCCTTCTCCTAGAAGAGCTGCTTACAATAACTAAAGAGTCTTTTCAACCTTTACCAAGAGAAGAGTAAATACTGAACAATTATATTGCAGTATTTAACCCCTTGAGCGAAAAAAAAAGAATTTTTTAATAATCTTCGTGTTGTCAGGTGTATAAGGACGGTGAAGAATATGGAAAGAATGAGCCAGACTTTTCCGTGTATGCGTAGGCAAAGGAAAAAATAGCCGTACTCAGAGAGAGGGATCCATTGCAGCACTGTCTGGCCAGTCAGAGTACTCAATAATTATCTAGGGGTAATATCTCAACGGGTGACTGGTGCCTGAAAAAGTACTTAGTTTCAAAGTGTTAAGGGGAGAAAGAGGAAGGTCGGAAAATAGAGATAAATTGTGTAGAGACAGAAGTATTAGAAAGGAAAATTTTTTTTTTTATCCAAGCTATTATTATGCAAGTTTTCTGCAAAAGGACATCAGCCTCACTTATCTTCTTTTTTTTTCTCTCGCTCCTTATCAAGCAACAGAGGCCCCCTCCCGATCCCAGGGTGGCTGCAGGACTCTCCGGAAAATTGGCCGGTACACACCATCAAAGGCTTTTCATAGTCCTCAAATGTCAACAAAAGTGGATTTTTATATTCTACACATTACTCTACAGCTTTTATCTTTTCTAAATCCTATTAGCTTATCTCTCAGCTTTTCATCGATCCCTCTCTCTAGTTTTTTTTAGAATAAGCATACTTTATATTTCCATGACAACTGACGTAAGTGTGATGCCTCTCTAATTATTGCAATCTGTCAGATTTCCTTTTTTGCCATTTTCACCAACACTCCCAGCTCCTATTCATCAGGTTTGGCAGCTTCAAGCCTCATTTTTACAAAACACTCTTGTAAGTATTCTGGGGGTCACTTCATTTTCTCCCAATATAATCTCGGCAGTTATTCCATCGTATTCAGGGGCTCTCCATCTCTCAAGTTTTTTAATGATAGATTAGACTTCAAACACACTGCATTCATCAGCCCCAGTCGCTGTTTGGTCCCAGTCATCATCATTGTCCGCCCAAATATCCTGTGTTGACTCTTGAATATTTATTTATATGGGGTTTCTCTATAGCCCGTGGGATACCGAAGTCCAGCAATCTACCACAAATTATTAATTCCTCACGTCATACAAGGTACAGTTAGAAATCTTTCGTCAGATATCTCTAGTCTTCCCATGACAAAACAGACAAGGTGTTGGTCTTCTTACTACTAAGAAATGGGCGAAACATTCTCCAACCTTAGCTAATCAAACACAGTAAAGGGCTGTCTTTGTTATAGTGAAAGTATTAAAATGTTACAAATCGAGTTGCCATATTTAATTTTGTGTTATCACTTGACGTTTCGAATATCCACTGCAAATACTGAATACACACACACGCACACACACACACACACACACAAACACATATATATATATATATATATATATATATATATATATATGTATATATATATACTGTATATATATATATATATATATATATATATATATATATATATATATATATATATATATATATATATATATATATATATATATAAAATGAATCCGCAAAATCATGTAGAAACTAATGGATTGTGAAACCTAAACAATTCCCTCCGTTTAGCGCTTCATTAGAATATTTCGACATTTGTCTTGTTCAAGTCACTGATGAAAGAAAAAGTAGTTTCAATTATGGTTCCATGTTGTAAATTAATATGAAAAAAAACCATACTTGAGTAATACCGGCCTAAAGGACATTCGGAGAGAGAGAGAGAGAGAGAGAGAGAGAGAGAGAGAGAGAGAGAGAGAGAGAGAATCAAATTGTTTGAGTTTATTGTTGTTAATGAAGTAATCTACCAGCCCATAAACTTTTTTTAGACGTTTATGCATTTCATAATGTTGTTTACCGTTATTATGCAATGTTTCCAATAAAAATTATCGTATTATGCTTCCAAATGCTTATTGTTATTTTTAAAATGCTAGATTGACTGCTAAAAAGTTTTCTTTTTTTTTTCATAGATTGCAACTCTGTGTAATACGTAAGGATACTTTGCTGTAAAATATTTCCCAATTTATTCAGATTCAAAGGGATGCGCCGTATCAGTCTCTAGACCCTAAACCACTTACCCTTTAATCGTCATTTTTTTTTTTCTTTTTTTTTTCTTTACATTCCCTTTTCGTTGAACTTTGCCGTCTCACCGTCTGTGATTGTTGCCAAGAATGGTTAGCATTGACATTTGAGCTGAAACTTTAAACATATGCAGTAACATCTTTTCTACATTGCTAATTCAATCTTTATCCCAAGAGCTGTATTCGCTTGATAATTATCGAGGCCAAATGGAAAAATTGGTGACATTAGTGAGTCGTTGTCCGTTGTGTTTGGAGGATTTGCTTCCTTAAGGATCCGTATACCAACATTTGTCTGGATTGATATATTTAGATCAATATATTTTGTAAGTTTTCATATACCTTAAGTGCTCTGCAGAAAGATTTTCTCGTTTACTTTAAGATCAACGAAGATATTTATGTTAACTGGAATAATGATAAAATAATGGGACATATATTGTATAAAAAATATGAGTGACACCACTTATTCAAGGAAGCATGCTCAGTGCAAGTTTTTTTTTTTTTTTTTTTTTTTGAGATTGTAAAAACGAAGATTGGGAGAAATGAAATACAGTGCTCTAAATGCCTTATTTCTGAATGCAGCTAAGGAATATGTTGTCTTGGACTCACATAAATATCAAATAGTTTCAGATTGGGATGGTCAAGTGAAGGTGTTTCATGCTGCCGCTCGGGAGAGCTTTCTTTTCTGGGTGGATAGTGAGAAGCTAACATGCATTTCTGGCAAAATATAGTGTTTTTTCTTTAATATCTCCCATACTAATTATTAATCAGAATGATACTTTGACACAGTACTCTATGGACCTCCCCCTAATTTTTGATACTTTAATGCATTAGCAAATCTCGTTAATTAAGGCGTTTAAATCTCGTTAATTAAGGCGTTTACGCATGTCATAATAAAGCCCAAGCCAAGAGAATCCGGTAAGTAGGAAAAGTAATACCTACACGCCCCCGTCCCTCCCCTCTCCTTCCTCCCCTTTATCTAGACCAGGGGTTTTTAACCAGGGGTATCCATACCCTATGGGGGTATGGGACCCAAATGCTGGGGGTATGGGACTCGATCTCTGGTAATCAGGTAGTTTTTTAGTATCTCGCGTTATTTTCTTCTCTTTTGTACTTATTATTGTTCACAGGTTATTGTTTGTAGTTATGCTTATGTTCTTGTTCACTGTAGTTATGCCTGTATGTAGTTAAAATCTGACAATCTGAAATGAACGTAAAAATCTGCAGACCTAACGATTAATCTGTAGAGTTGGCAGCACTGACAGCACAGGCAGTGGATGTTGTGGCCATCAGCTGAGCTCTGGCCGGACCACAAGCAGCATAACTGACCACAACACCACTGTAGCGTGAGGTAGTAGGTTGTTGCTGCTGCTGCATTTTGTTTACATCACAAAATACATATACATGTATATTTTTTTTCAATGGGGGGGAGGGCTGGAATGAAAGTTGTTTTTAGAATACGATTAAATCAGTTCATGAGCTCGGTGTTGGAACGAATTAAACTCGTATTCCAAGCTTCCAATATACATAGGCTATATATATATATATATATATATATATATATATATATATATATATATATATATATATATATATTCTTTATTATATTATGTTTGTTTATTATGTTCATCTTATGTTTTCTTTATTGTATTGAGAGCAGTGGCTGTGTTTGACAGTTTTTCGTTTTCCTTTCACAGATTTTGTGTAAAATGTCGTCTGTCAAGAAAAGGAAGTGGAATGATTCATATGTTGGTTTTGGCTTCACCTGTCTGACAGAACAAGATGGAATAGAAAGACCCGAGTGCATGCTGTGCAATTTGGTAATGAGCAATGGAAATTTGAAGCCATCAGGACTGAAGGAACATCTTGAAAGCAAACACAAAGATCATGTCGGCACATCGATTGAGGCTTTTAAGTTGAAAAGAGTTCGTTATGATCAAAAAGCAACTCTTTCATCATATGGGTTTTCTGCTCCAAGAAAACCTCTTCTAGAAGCCTCCAACAAAGTTTCGTACATGATTGCCAGCGAAAAGAAGCCACACACAATTAGGGAGACCCTCGTGAAACCCTGTGCGCTGGAGAGGGCTAAAATTGTGCTGGGAGAGGATACCGCGAAGAAATTAAGTCAGGTATCTGTGTCCAACGACACTGTGCACCAGAGAATTAAAGACATGAGTCAGGACATAATAACCCAAGTTGTCAGCGAGATAAAACAAAGTCCTGCAAACATCAGCATGCAAATCGATGAATCAACTGACGTTTCAAACCACAGTCAATTGCTTGTATTAGTACGATATGTACATGAAAAGAACATCAAGGAAGAGTTTTTATTTTGTGAACAACTCGAAACCACAACCAAAGCAGTTGACATATTCAAGCTGATCCAATCTTTCTTAGATCGTCATGAGCTGGCATGGGATTTGATTGGGTCTAATTGTACGGATGGCGCTCCTGCCCTGATTGGCAAGAAATCTGGATTCGTTGCTATAGTCAAGGAGAAAGCTCCACATGTGCTCACCCCCCACTGTGTTCTACATCGCCAAGCTCCGGCATCCAAAACCTTGCCAAAGATACTGAAAGAAGCGATGGGAATAGTTGTGCAAACAGTCAACTTCATTCGTGGACGTCCATTGAATCACCGACTGTTTAGAAAATTCTGTGACGAGATTGGAGCGGAACATGGAGTGTTACTGTACCACACAGAAGTACGTTGGCTGAGTCGTGGTAGTGTTCTCACACATGTAGTGGAACTTCAGGATGAAATTCTCGAATTTCTCATGCATCAAGAATCCCCTTTTGCAAAGCACTTTGAAGATGAACATTTCATTGTTAGCCTGGGATATTTGGCTGATATTTTCAGTCTTCTCAATTATTTGAACCTATCAATGCAGGGAAGAGATGTGGACATCATTCAAGCCAGGGGAAAGGTCGTCGCATTCACAAGGAAACTACCTATCTGGTGTCGCCGTGTTGAAAGTGGTAACCTGGCAAATTTTCCTAACCTTGACAATATCCTTACTAAAGATGGTAAAACACTACCTGTAGAAATACTTCAAGAAGTCAAGAATCATTTGGAAATTCTAAGTACAAATTTTGAGGGTTACTTTTCAGATACTAATGATCTTTGCATGGAATCAGTTTGGATACAAAACCCTTTCTCATTTGATGTATCAAGACTGAGTGATAACGATATAGCAAAGGATGATTTCATTGAATTCCAAGAGGACCCAAGAAAGAAAGCTGATTTCGAAAGGGCTGGGATGGATGTCAAGCAGTTTTGGTGTGAACAAATCTCAGCTTACCCAAGCTTGTCAATGAGAGCAATGAACGTTTTGGTTCCCTTCACAACTACGTATCTCTGTGAAATAGGATTCTCTGCATTATTAAATCTGAAATCAAAGTGGAGAAATAGACTTGATGTGTCAGATGAAATGTGAGTAGCTTTGTCAGCAACTGTACCACGATTCGATGCTTTGATTGCAGGAAAACAACAGCAAATATCTCACTAAGCTTGTAAAAGTATGTTTTATGTTGTCAATTTGGAAAAAAAACTTGTACATTTATGTTCTCTTTCTTCTTTTTTGTTATAAAAATGGACTGTAACTTTAATTTTGCTTTCACTAGAAATGTAAAAAAATTATCAATGCTTATGATTTTTTCATGTTCTATTCCTTGCAATCCATATCTGAAGTACAGGATATTCAAGGTATTGACATATTTGGATGACACACTGGCATATAATAGGATTGGTAATAATTACTTCAACAGTCAAGTGAAGGGGGTATGGCACCATATTGGACAATCCATTGGGGGTCTGGAATCATCCGAAGGTTAAGAACCTCTGATCTAGACCCTCCTCCTATCCCTCATGTAACCCCCTTTCCTAGTCCTTCCAGCGTCGCTTACTCTACCTTTTCTGTAACCTGTTATATTTGTTAATAACTGATAGAATTGATATGTTGGATTTTTATTATAATCATTATCAACACATAATGATATTGCATTTTGTCAGGGTGTATAAGGAGTTTATAGCCTTTAGCCTATTTATCCAACTTGAAGAACCTGTCCTGAGGGCTTCTTTAAACTGTGTAAAAATAATGAAACACTAGTTTTCTAAAGAAAGGATTGGTGGGCTTTACCTCCTTGAGAGGCCTATGTTGAATAAACAATAGCTGTAGAATACAAACGGAATTATACTGTGACACAAATAATTACAGTATTTAAAACTATAAAAGAAATCTACGAACTATATAATTTGTTAGATTGATATGCACAATTACACACACACACACACACACACACACATATATATATATATATATATATATATATATATATATATATATATATATATATATATATATATATATAAGAAGTAGTTTTGGGGGTAAATATTAAGATTTACTTATTCACTAATATGCATGTGTTTCTTATGCCACATTGTGTTATTGTGTATGTCCAACAAACCTGAAGTTTCTCCTTACTGTTATGACTAATCCTCAGTTTATTGTTAGCCTGTTCCATTTTGTATATGGAATGGAGACGTAATGCAAATGAATTTCTGCATTTACTAGGGCATGCCAGTCATGAATATGATGGGAAAACCTCCTCGGTAAAACAAACACTGAGACAACAAACTGCTTAGGCATAAGCCATAGCAGATACCCAAATTAAGATTGTTAATGGTAAAATTAGCAAATACGGCATAAAAATACTTGGTAAACTTTTATATTATGTTTGATTACATTTACTCGACCTTTCAAGGAGGTAAAGCCCGTCAATCCTTCCTTTGGACAATGCGTGTTTCGTGATTTTTCACAGTTTAAAAAAGACCTCAGGGCAGGTTCATCAAGTTGGATAAGTAGACTAAAGGCTATAAACTCCTTTTACACAAGACGAAATACAACAATATCATGAAATGTTAAAATTAATTTTAACCAAAATCCAACATATAAATTCTATTAGTTATTAACAAATGTAACAGGTTACAGAAAAGGTAGAGTGAGTGATGCCGGAGAGACTATAGGGAAAGGGGTTACTGGAAGGATAGGAGGAGGGTCTAGAGTACAGAAGGAGGGAAGGTGATGGGAGGGACAGGGGAGTGCAGGTACTCGAATTGCTTCAACTACTACCCAATTGACTTGGCTTGAGCTTTATTATAACAAGAGTAAACGCATTAAGTAACAAGATTTTCCAATTCATTAAAGCATCAGAAATTAGGGGGAGGTCTATAGAGTGCTGTGTCAAAGTACCATACTGATCAAGTAATTAGTATGGGAGATATTAAAGAAAAACAGCATTTTTTGCCAGAAATGCATAGTAAGAACTAATACTCACGGTCTAAGACAAGCACCGGAGGGAAAGGCCATTCATTTTAAAAATGAGAATGTTTGATAGATGTATGATTAAAGAATGAAAGAAAGGAACACAAATGCTAAAGAATGAAAGGAACAAACATGTTAAAGAATGGAATAGGGGAACACAAATATTAAAGAATATTTGCTTAAAGAATGAAAGAAAGGAGCATAAATGTTCAAGAATAAAGACCTAACAAGACATGTCAGGGGATAAAAGAAGCTCAGAAAATTAAATCTAAATAGAGAGAAAATATTTAGGAATCCAAGGGTATAGTTCCTAAACTGTGTGATTTAGTGATTAAAAGGACAATCAAACATTTATTTTCGAGATATTTTAATATTTGGTTTTTACCTTTCCCTGCCTATATTGCATTAGTTGTAGAAATTACTACCTTGATAGGTTGAGGAGTGGTATGGATGGCTATTGCTCAAACGTTCCGAACTAGAGCTTCACAGATAGTAATGAATTTTTCGCTCATTAACCGGCCATTTACCTGGAGTATTCCAGCATCTCATAGCTGTGCTAATTTGTGCTACGGGCACTTGATCACTGTAAATAGGGACATTATCATACAGAGTTAAGCCTATTTGAATCAAGATTGTGGGAAGGTTATGCCTGAAATTGATAAGAAGTCAGTATGATCTCCAAGCAGAGTAATTTCTCAAGATAAAGCTACTAGCAATTATATAACCATTTGTAACTTGCAGTCAGGATATTAGCATGGGGAATAATTTTGTGCTAACGTCATTGGCAAATGTATTTTCCCACAATTTAGAGGAGAATACATTTTGGAACAATAGATATATCATAGCTTTATGACGAAATTTCGGAAAATTACGTCATGCTGAGACTGAAAAGATTGCTTTTGTATGTTTTTTGTCAATAAAACAAATTTCTAATAGCTATTGCCAGAATGTAATAATATCCTCATTTACCTCAATATAACTTATTTTAGATGCGAAATAATAAATTCTGATTGTATTCAAGGTGCTATGAAGTTATCAGTATCTATTGTATCCATCACTGATTAGCTATTATGCAATGTTGATACTTAAATTTCGTTTCTTATCAAACTTCCAACAACAGCAGCTAATTTATTCTACTGCTGCTATCTTTTACAAATCAACTAATAATGAGTACAGTTAGAAATATTTGCTAGAACATTAACGGTTATCAAATAATATTTAGGCAATGATACAATATCTTACAGGCTATATCAAGAATACTCACTTAACTTCTCTCCACACCCCTTAAAATAGAAATCACTTTATCAATTCCACAGTGTCGAACTGCCCGGGGAAAGGACCCCACCTACGAAAAAGTAGTTATTGAAAAATAATCATATATATATATATATATATATATATATATATATATATATATATATATATATGTATGTATGTGTATATATATATATATATATATATATATTTATATATATATATATATATATATATATATATATACACATACACACACACACACACACATATATATATATATATATATATATATATATATATATATATATATAATTATTTTTCCATTATATATACATATGTATATATATATATGTATATATTTGTATATATATATACATATATATATATATATATATATATATATATATATATATACAGTATATATATACATATATATATATATACATACAGTATATATATATGTATGTATATAAAGTATATATTTGTGCGTGAGAGTGTTTTGTATTTTCAGTGGATAGTTGAGACGTCAAATGATAATAGAGAATTGAAATATGGCCACTCAATTTGTAACATGTGTATGCTTTTCTAACAAAGACAGACCTTTACTGTCTTTGATTCGCTAAGGTTGAAGAAGGCTCCGCCAATTTCGTAGTACTAGAAAGAAGAGCAATACCTTGTCTGTTTGGTCATGGGAACATTAGAGACACCTGATGAAAGATTTCCCTTTAGTGTCTGCATTCTTTTGATTCTAACTCTACTTCGCCAAATGCCACTGTTCCTGCCAAGCACAGTATTTATCACCATATCAGGTAGTAGGTTGGCCAAGGCACCAGCCGCCCGTTGAGATACTACCACTATAGAGGTATTGGATCCTTTGACTGGCCAGACAGTAATGCATTGGATCCCTCTCTCTGGTTACGGCTTATTTTTTCTTTGCCTACACTTACGCAGAATAGTCTGGCCTATTCTTTACATATTCTCGTCTTTCCTCATACACCTGACAACAATGAGATACTAAACACTTCTTCACCCAAGGGGTTAATTACTGTACTGCAATTTGTTCAGTGTACTCTCCTCTTGGTAAGGGTAGAAGAGACTCTTTAACTATGGTAAGCAGCTCTTCTAGGAGAAGGACACTCCAAAATTAAACCATTGTTCTCTAGTCTTGGGTAGCGTCATAGCCTCTCTACCATGGTCTTCCACTGCCTTGTGTTAGAGTTCTCTTGCTTGAGGGTACACTCGGGCACACTATTCTATCTTACTATTATTTTTTTTTTCTTCCTCTTGTTTTTTTGAAATGGTGTGTTGGGCAGGCTTAATAGAAGGGCCATGGATGCCTGGTGGTTTATCAAGAGGTTGTTTTTTACTTTTCTGATTCTTTTTCTTCTCAAAACCCTCCTTACTGTCCTCCCTTCAGTTGAAGTGGCTATCCTGGAGAGTATTTAGCCTTGCATGGTGTATCAGCTCCTCCATGTTGACCAGTTTTTCCGACTTTTTACTATAGTCTATGGGTTTCATCAATCACTTTATTTATAATTCTGTACATATTGCTTTTGTTATAATTCTTGTTAATCTAGTTTCTAAGTATGATGTCTCTTTTTTATTTATATTAATTCTTATGCTGTCTGGAGACATTGAGCGAAATCCGGGACCAGTACGTCCAAGATTTCGTCAATGTCATCTTCTGTATTGCAATATTCGTGGTCTTCATGAAAATATCCAAGACCTTACAGTTGCGTCCAGATAGTATGATATTCTTTTGTGCTCAGAAACTTTGGTTTCTAATATGAGGCACTTATCTGAGCTCCTTATAACTGGTTTTAAGAAGCCAATAATGTTAAAACGTGATGCCATCCCTAGGGCCAGGGGAATGGCGGTCTATATTAGGACCGAGTACCCTGCTTCTCATAAGTCCTGCTATTAATGTGGATGTCATGAGATTCAGGTAATAAAAGTTTGTGGCAGGCATAGCAACTTGTATTTGTGTTCCATCTACTGGAATCCAGACATGAATGATTCTATCTTCGATTGTCTTCTTACCATTATGGCTAAGATACAAGAAGATGATAGAAAGGCTTCTTTTGTCTTTGTTGGTGATTTTAATGCTCACCATAGAGAGTGGTTAAGTTCTATCTCTCCTACCGATCGCCATGGCTTAAGAGCTTTAGACTTTGCCTCTGAATCAGGCTATGAGCAAATCATAAATGAAGCTACTCACAGGTCAGGTAATTGCTTGGGCCTCGTATACACTGACTCCCCTGGCGTTATAACTAGTAAGGCTGGTTCTCCAGTTGGGACATCTGAACATGCCTTGATTTCATTAGTAATGAAGACTGAGCAGCCTGTCCCTGATATATCATACTCTTGTAAAATTTATATGAAATCCCAAGCAAACTGGAATGGGATTTTGCATGATCTTTTGTGCTCGAATTGATCACAGTTATATAGTAGTGTAGATCCTGTTGTCCCTTTGAATGAGAATCTAGTCAACATAATTAATAGGTGTGTCCCTTCTCGTGTGCTAAGGTCCCGAGTGAAGGACAAACCGTGGTTCAATGATGATTGTAGACGTGCTTATTTGGAGAAGCAGGAGGCCTATCATCTTTGGAAAGGTAACAGATCAGATTTGACCCGGAACAACTATACTCAGATTCAAGCTTTTGCTCAGAGAGTTTGTGCCTCAACTGAAAAGGAGTACAATTTAACCATAAAAGAAACCCTTTCTGGTACACTCAGGAACATAAATGGTGGTCTACCCTTAAATCTGCACTCTTTGGTGTAGATGCAACAGTTCCTCCTTTACTTAAACCAGATGGCCCAGTCACTCACTGTCCAAAGGAAAAGGCAACCCTTTTGGGTGATGTGTTTGACAGTAAACAGAGTAATGAAAAACTTGAACTTCCTCATTCCTGTTTTCCTGAGACTAAACTAACTAGTTTAGCTTTTCGATCTCGTGAGATTAAAGCTCTGTTGATGGACCTTGATGCTTATGGAGGTGTAGACCCAAATGGTATTTTTCCTTTGTTCTTTATAAAGACAGCAGATTTCTTAGCTCCAAAGTAATCTGTTATTTTGCGCAAGTTAGCAAGAAGAGGAGCCTTTAGCACTTGTTGGAGAATTGGTAATGTTACTCCTCTATGTAAATGTGTTTGTGGTAGCTCAAGTCCCACTGATTACCGCCCAATTTCCATAACTCCCATATTATCTAAAGTTTTTGAACGTCTTCTGGCAAAACGTCTTAATAGGTTTGCTGAAGGTAATCATCTATTCTCTAGTTTGCAATTTGGTTTTCGTAAAGGCCTTGGAGCATGTGATGCCCTTTTTACAATCTCCAATGCTGTACAAAAATCCCTTGATTGTGGTCAGAAAGTTTGTATGATTGGCCTTGATTTTAGTGCTGCCTTTGACCGTGTTAATTATGAGGCCCTTGTTTTCAAACTCAAAGAGTTGGGAGTGGGAGGATCATTTCTTAGCATTATTATTGATTTTTTAAGTAATAGATCTCAAAGAGTTGTTGTTGATGGGCACCATAGTGAGTATAGGGATGTGATATCCGGTATTCCACAGGGTAGTGTTCTTGGCCCATTACTTTTCATACTATATACACAGGACATGTGGTTTGGCCTAGAAAACAAGCTTGTTGCATATGCAGATGATGCTACTCTCTTTGCATCAATCCCATCCCCTGAATGTAGAGATTTAGCTAAAATTAGTGCATGGTGCAAATTATAGAGTATGAAGTTGAATCTTAACAAAACTCAAAGTATGATTGTAAGTAGGTCAAGGATGGTGGCTCCTCAACATCCTGATCTTAGTATTGATAATGTTTCTTTAAATTTGTATGACTCTTTTAAAATTTTAGGTGTGATCCTCGACAGCAAATTTACTTTTGAGGAACACGTTAGGTCTGTGTCTTTTTCAATTGCGCAAAAAAATTGGCTTATTGAGAAAGTCTTACAAGATTTTTGGTGATCAATCTATTCTGAAGAAGTGTTTTAATTCTTTCATTCTACCTTATTTTGAGTATTGTTCTCCTGTCTGGTCTTCAGCTGCTGATTCTCATCTTAATTTGTTGGACAGAAACTTACGGTCTATTAAGTTTCTTATTCCTGATCTAGATATTAATCTTTGGCACCGTCGTTCAATTAGTTCATTATGCATGTTGCATAAGATTTTTCATAACTCTGACCATCCGTTGCAGTCAGATCTCCTTGGACAATTCTATCCTGTTCGTAATACTAGAGGCAGGCAGTTAATTCTAATAGCCAGGCCCTTTGCATCATGAGGCTCAATACTACACAGTATTCTATAAGTTTTATTCCAGCTGTTACCAAGTTGTGGAATGATCTTCCTAATCGGGTAGTTGAATCAGTAGAACTTCAAAAGTTCAAAGTTGGAGCAAATGTTTTTATGTTGACCAGGCTGACATGAGTCTTTTTATAGTTTAAATATGACGTATCTGGTTTTGACGTTGTTAATAGTTTATATAGGACATATCTGTTTTGGCGTTGTTACTGTTTTTAGAATTATTGATTTTTAATCTATTCTCCTCATTTATTTATTTCCTTATTTCCTTTCCTCACTGGGCTATCTTTCCCTATTGGAGCCCTTGGGCTTATAGCATCTTGCTTTTCTAACTAGGGTTATAGCTTGTCTAGTAATAATAATAATAATAATAATAATAATAATAATATCAAGACAATGCGGTCCCTGGTTTTTGCCAGATTCAGGCATCTAGCCCCACATTGTTTGGTAGCTACCAGATAGATATTTGTCGAAATTGGAGAAATGAGCCTTTGCCAAAAGCTCTCATGCCCATGGTCGTCACCCTTACATATCATCCTGAAGAAGGATGGTTCCCTATGCTCTTGTGGAGATTACAGGCGTCTGAACATGTAGACAGAACCAGATCACTACTCCCTCTCCAACATCGCTGATGTTACCTTCTACTTGCACAAAGTGAAGATTTTCTCCACTCTCGATTTCCTGAAGGGGTATTATCAGGTGCCCATGATTCCAAAAGACATCCCCAAGACTGCCATCACCACACCCTTTAGTACATTTACATTCAATTACTCTCGCTTTGGCTTTCATGATATTAGGGGCACTTTTCAACACCTAATGGATGATATTTTAGCGGACCTCCCCTTCTGCGTATGTTACGCTGATGACATACTTGTGTTCTCTTGGTCTAAAGAGGAACACCTGTCACATACTCATCATGCAATAAGTGTACGTTTGGCGTCAATGAAGTATCGTTCTTAAGGTATCGCATTGTTTCTTATTGGGTCCACATCCTCCCTAAGAAGGTATCAGCTGTTCAGGACTTCCTCACGCTCTTGACCATCAAAGCACTGCAAGAATTCTTGGGCCAGATAAACCATTATTAAAGGTTTGTGCCAACCATCACCACCACTCCTGCCCCTCTCAATACCTCCCTCAAGGGCAAGACAATAGACCAGAAGTGTGTTCTTCTTCAAGAAGTAGTCCTTTGCAAGGCAGAAATGTCCTATCAACTGCTGTTGCTCATACTTTTCCAGTGCCACATGTCCCTCTCCTTCTCCTCCCCACCCCCAATGCCAGGCACATCACGATTGGTACATTACCTGAGCATGTGGTTAATGGCTTGCCCCACCCATTGGCCTCTTCGTTAGAAAACTGTCCAAGGCGGAATTTGGCTACTCTACCTTCACTTGACAGTCCGATACCTAGTCTGCTCATCAATGCTGACATCTCTCTGCTGTGACTGAATACAATTACACCCTTGAACATGTCCCTGGGAAAGTGGACCGTTGCCTATGCCCTGTCAAGAAACACATTGGTTGCCATTCAGAAGCCTAACAAAAAGATCCATTGTACCAAGCATGCAGGACATCCTGTACATCCCTCTGTTTGGAAGAGGTCGCTCTCAACGACTCAAACGCCATCTTCCTCTGTGATGTCAGCACTGGTAGGCCATGACCGTGGAAACTTGACTCTATGCTCCAACTGTTGTTTGATTTCATCCATGGCCTCTCACATCCCTCATGCTGATCTACTGCACAGCTCCTGAAGCGAAATTCATTTGGAATGGAATTACTAAGGATGCTAAGGATTGGGTCCAGGCATGTATTTCATGCCAAACTTCAATTGTACATTGACACACGGATTCAGGAGTGGGCAGCTTTCCTCAGCCTTAGGGTCGTTTTGCCCACATTCATGTTGACATAGTAGATCTCCTACCCACATCACAAGGACACTGTTACCTGTTTACTGTCATTGACAGCTCCACTCGTTGGCCGAAAGCCATCCCCATACAAACTCTAGAGTCTGCCTTACTCTCAGGGTGGATAGCAACATTTGGTATCCCTGAGCATATTACTTCTGACAGGGTTACCACTTTCACCTCTCAATTATGGACATCATTAGCAAATCACCTGGGCATCACTCTACATCAGACAACTGCCAACAACCCTACAGAAAATGGAATGGTTGAACGTTTTCTTTGCAGCCTCAAAGCAGATTTGATGTCTAGCTGCAGTGACTCCAACTGTTTACCCAGCTTCACTGGGTCTTCCTTGGATTAAAGACCTCTCTTAAGGACGACCTATATTGCAGCCTCAAAGCAGCTTTGATGTCCGGCTGCAGTGACTCCAACTGGTTTACCCAGCTTCCCTGGGTCCTCCTTGGATTAAAGACCTCTCCTAAGGACGACCTATATGTCTCGACAGCTGAAATGCCGTATGATGACCCGCTGGTTGTCCCTGCTGATTTTTTATTTTTCCGTCTGTAACTTCCTCCAACAATCTCCAGCAACTGCTTCCTGCCTCCAGACTTACAAGCCCCCAGCAAAATAACATATACCGAAAGATTTTTAACACTACAACACAGGTTTTTGTAAGTTACTGCCACATGCGATGCCTTTTTTTACAATTTCTGATATTATGCAGGAATCCCTTGATCATGGTCAGTAAGTTCGTATAATTGTCCTTTATTTTAGTGCAGCCTTTGGCCATGTTAATTATGAAGCTCCTGTTTTCAAACTACGACAGTTGGGAGAAGGTGGGTCTTTTCCTAGCATCATTATTGAACTTTTAAATAATAGATTGCAAATAGTTGTTGATGGGCTCTATAGTGAGTATCGGAATATATTATCTGGTATTCCTTTGGGTAGTGCCCTTAGCTCATTACTTTTCCACCTATATACGCATATGTGCTTTGGCCTAGAGAACAAGTTCGTTGCCTATGAAGATGATGATACTCTCTTTTCATCAATTCAATCTCCTGAATATAAATATCGGTTTATTGAATCCCTTAATAGTGATGTAGCTAAAATAGTACATAGTCCAAATTATGTGTCATGAAGTTGTACCCTAAGAAAACTCGGAATAAGATTGTAAACATGAGTCGGGGATAGTGGTTCCCTTACATAGACTCTGCATTGATAATGTTTCTTTAACTCTATACAACTTTAATATTTTGTGTGATTCTTGATGGCAAATTTTCTTTTGAGAAACATACACTGTTTATTCTTTATTGTACAAAAATAGGCTTGTAATATTTTCGGTAATCAATCTACTATGAAGAAGCGTTTTAATTCTCTCATTCTACCTTGTTTCGAGTATTGTTCTCCTGTTTGATCTTCTGCTGCTGACTTTTTTCTTCATTTGTTAGATACAAACCTGCAGTCTATTAAATTCTTTATTCCTGATGTGATTTTAATCTCTGGCGAGTACATTCTAATTATATCGAATAGTTAAGAAATGCACTAAAATGTGTTAATAAACTAAATTCTTTGTTGCATTCTTTATTATAGATGAACAGAAGAAAAACTATATGGAGAACGATGATAACCTACTGACAGATGAACACTATTAAAAGTATCAAATATGAAGAGAAATGTGTCTCGTGTATTGAATTATTCCTTCTCAGTCATTTACTTCATTTTCGTTTTTAAAGTTGTGACGGCGCCGAGTAAGGTTGTGAACTCAAAGGCAGGTTGGAAACGACTGAGTTATATTATTGTAGAACTCTCTCCTTATATACAAAACCTCAAGGCAACAGGACATAACAAGTTCACAAGACAGACAATATTACAGAGGAAAAACCAGACATGAATTTTCATGTTCGTTATAGTGCGAGGGAAGAGCGAAGATACAAGCATAATATATACAAAAGGAATTATGTACAATTGTGTGAAACACGGTTGGTACATGGCTCCCCCCCTAAAAATGACATACTGTATATGTTAAATAGGGCGCCCTGATCTAGAGAGGCAAACTGTAGGCGGGTCATCTGGCAAAAGATAAGCAGGTTTTAGACGATCAATGGAGACCCAGTCTTCTTTGCCCCGAACGTTTAGGAGGAATGCTTTCGGACTGCGTCGGATCACAAGGAAAGGGCCCGTGTAAGGGGGCGTTAGTGGTGGCTTGCTGGTGTCGTTGCGCAGGAAGACGTGCGTTGCAGAGTGCAAGTCCGTTGGTATGTGATGCTTCGCTGGGGGCTTGTAAGTCTGGCGGCACGGAGTAAATATTCCCACGACGTGACGTATGCGCTGGAGATCGTCGGAGGAGGTTGTAGAAGGAAAAAATTCGGCAGGGACAACCAACGGGTCGCCATACACCATTTCAGCTGCCGAGACGTCGAGGGCATCTTTAGGAGTGGTCCTTAGTCCCAGGAGGACCCAGGGAAGCTGAGTAAACCAGTTGCAATCCTTGCATCGGGACATCAAAGCTGCTTTGAGGGTGCGATGAAAACATTCAACCATTCCATTGGCAGCGGGGTTGTAGGCAGTTGTCTGATGTAGGGTGATGCCCAGGAGATTCGCTAATGACGTCCACAATTGAGAGGTGAAAGTGGTTCCCCTGTCAGAAGTAATATGCTCAGGGATACCGAATCTTGAAATCCATCCAGAGAGTAAGGCAGATGTACATGAGGCGGACGTTGCAGTTTCCATGGGAATGGCTTCAGGCCAAAGCGTGGAGCGGTCGATGACAGTAAACAGGTAACGATGTCCTTGTGATGTGGGTAGGGGACCTACAACGTCGACGTGAATGTGTGCGAAACGACGCTGAGGTTGAGGAAAGGTGCCCACTCCTAAATCCGTGTGTCGATGTACTTTGGAAGTTTGGCAAGAAGTACAGGCGCGGACCCAATCCTTAGCATCCTTAGCAATGCCGTGCCAAATGAACTTTGCCTTCAGCAGCTGTGCAGTAGAACGGCACGAGGGATGTGAAAGGCCATGAATGAAATCAAACACCTGTCGGAAAATGGGAGCAGGAATCCAAGGTCGCGGTCTACCAGTACTGACGTCACAGAGGAGGGTGGTGTTGGAGTCTTCAAGGGGAAAGTCTTCCCAACGGAGGGACGTGCAGGATGTCCTACAAGCTTGATACTCTGGATCCTGTCGTTGGGCTTCAGCCAGGGCGTTGTAATCCAATCCCAGTTGAACAGCAGCCAACGTGTTTCTTGACAGGGCATCGGCAACGGGATTCATTTTCCCAGGGACGTATTGGAGGGTGCAATTGTATTCAGCCACGGCGGAGAGATGTCAGCCTTGACGGGCGGACCAGGCGTCAGACTGTCGAGTGAAGGCGTGCACCAGAGGCATGTGGTCTGTGCGAATGACGAAGGGCGCACCTTCTAAGAAATGGCGAAAGTGACGGACAGCCAAGTGCACCGGCAGTAATTCTCGATCGAAGGTAGAATAACACGATTCTGCCTTGGACAGTTTTCTGCTGAAGAAGGCCAATGGGCGGGGCGAGCCTTTGACCACCTGCTCGAGTACTGCACCAATAGCGATGTCGGTGGCATCGGTGGAGAGAAGGAGAGGGGCATGTGGGATAGGAAAAGTGAGAGCTGCAGCAGTTGATAGGGCCTTCTTTGCATTGCAGAAGGCTGCTTCTTGAAGGGGACCCCACTTCAGGTCCTTCGTCTTGCCCTTAAGGGAGGCGTAGAGGGGAGCAAGAGTGGCGGCAATGGCTGGCAGAAAACGGTGATAATAGTTGATCATGCCCAAGAATTCCTGCAGAGCTTTGACGGTAGAGGGCACGGGGAAGTTCTGAACGGCTGCTACCTTCTCAGGGAGGGGGTGGACACCTTCAGGAGTGATGCGGTGCCCTAAGAACGAAACTTCGTTGGCGCCAAAGGTACATTTGTCGTACCGGACTACAAGGCCGTTTTGTTGCAGGCGGTCGAGCACGATGCGTAGGTGACGGAGGTGTTCCTCTTTTGAGGAGGAGAACACAAGTATGTCGTCCACATAACATACACAGAAAGGGAGGTCCCCTAAGATGCCATCCATGAGACGTTGAAACGTTGCCCCAGCATTACGAAGGCCAAAACAGGAGTAATTGAAGGTGTATGTACTGAACGGAGTAGTGATGGCAGTCTTGGGGATGTCTTCTGGGTTCATAGGCACCTGATAATACCCCTTCAGGAGGTCGAGCGTAGAAAAAACCTTCGCTTTGTGCAGGTAGGAGGTCACGTCGGCAATGTTTGGGAGGGGGTAGTGATCCGGTTCTGTTTGCATGTTCAGGCACCTGTAATCCCCGCACGGATGGAGGGAGCCGTCTTTCTTCAGAACGATGTGTAAGGGCGACGACCATGGGCTGGAGGCCTTTTGGCAAAGGCCCATTTTCTCCATTTCGGCGAAGATCTGTTTGGCGGCTGCCAATCGTTCCGGTGCCAGACGTCTGAATTTTGCGAAGACTGGGGGTCCCGTCGTCTTGATATGGTGATAAATACCGTGCTTGGCAGGAACCGTGGATATTTGGCGAAGTTCTGGACGGAAAACTTCCGGGTACGACGTGAGGAGGTGGGCGTAGGCATCCGTGGGTGCGCTGATGTGGAGAGCGAGGTTAGAGGGGGCGGGTTGAAGAGGTGTCGACAAGTACGAGTCTGCGTTGACCAATCGTCGGTGGGCGACATCGACCAGAAGGTGGAAATGAGAGAGGAAATCCGCACCGAGGATTGGCATTGTGACGTCAGCAACGAGAAACTTCCAATTGAATTCACCGTTTCCGAACGATAATGTGAGGTTCTCGTAACCCTAGGTGGGTATCGCACATCCGTTGGCAGCTACTAAGCGGACGTTGGCAGATGTAGACAGACTACGTCGTGCCTTGAAGAGTTTCCTAGGCAAAAGAGAACGACAAGCACACGTGTCTACCAAAAATCGCACGCCCGTTCCTGCTTCCTGTAAAAAGAAAAGATTAGAAACATGGGAGGCCACCGCCACAAGCGATGGCCTACTTACACGTTTTTTGGCCACTGACAATCCTTGGCACATTTCTTCGCGGTTGCCCCGAATATGAAGTGGTAGTAGCAAAACTGCGGCGGATGGGAGGTAGTAAGTGGCTGTAGAAGTCGTTCGTTGGGGCGCGAGCGATTGGTGGGTGGTGGGCGGCTTTGTCGCTGCTTCGGCACGTCACGGGGTAGGCGTGTATGTCCTACGGCATTCATGTCAGCTTCGGTTGACGTTGAATAGGCATCCTCGTCGTCAGGGGTGGAGGCGTTGATGGAGGTCTTGAAGTGGCTGTCCATAAGGGCGTCGGCTTTTGTCATCAAGTCCTTTATGGGTAAGCTATTGACATCGGGTATGGCAGCGCGTACAGGTTCGGGTAATCGGCATATCCAAAGGGCACGAAGTAGGTTCACCTCACGAGGAGAGCCGTCTGCGGCAGGTTGAAGGCGAGCGATACTGGTCATTTCCCTGAGGGCAAGCGAAGCCCTTTGGTTCCCCAACGGTTGTTGCGAGAGCTGAAAAAGCTTTGCTATACGGGTGGCTGGCGATGGCGAGTACTGCTGCAGAAGGTATGTTTTGAGGGCGTCATACGCTATTGGGGTGTCTCCTTGTTCACAAAGCCAGTCGGATATTTCTAGGAAGGTGTCCTCGGGTATCGCCGCGAGAACATAATCCGCTTTGGTGGTTGAGCGAGTCACGCCCCTGATACGGAAGTGGACCTCAGCGCATTGAAACCAAGCAAACGACTCTCCGGTGGCGAACGGTGAAAGTTTCAATGGTGTGGTCGCAGCGCCAACTGCTGTAGTAGAGTCCGTCTCCGTCATAGTACCAACGATGGAGGGGCGAGGGAGGTGGGGGTGGAAGGCAGTGGGAGCGAGTCGACTTCCGGGGTCAACAATGTGACGGCGCCTAGTAAGGTTGTGAACTCAAAGGCAGGTTGGAAACGACTGAGTTATATTATTGTAGAACTATCTCCTTATATACAAAACCTCAAGGCAACAGGACATAACAAGTTCACAAGACAGACAATATTACAGAGGAAAAACCAGACATGAATTTTCATGTTCGTTTTAGTGCGAGGGAAGAGCGAAGATACAAGCATAATATATACAAAAGGAATTATGTACAATTGTGTGAAACACGGTTGGTACAAAGTTATATGGCTTCACTCACTATTTCAAACGCCATATTTACCCCTTGCACAAACTTTCTTTTATATTATTTATTTTTTATGATTTGATATTGTTGCAGCTCCATAAAGAGCATTTCATCATAAAATCGTTTGAAAGATAAACACGCTCAAACTTTTGGTTTCAAGATGCGAAAAAGAAAAATCATTAGTTTACTGTTTTTAGAGATCAAGTATACTACCAAGAAATAAACATTCTTTTTACAAATACAACAGATGTACAATTAAATGGTGATTTCTAAACTTATACTCATTCAACACATCAGTCAATATACCAGGTTGTTCTAGGTTCTTTGAGAGCCTAAATAATACAAACCTTGAAAACTTATCCATATCATTTAATAGTTTTACATGTTTTATCTAGAAAAATTCCCACCATACTTTATACTATAATTTTTATATAAAATCGTTGATAGCCTTTCGGTGTAGTAAGAAAATCTGAAAAAAATGTGATAACAAATGATGACTACTAGATCTTGTTTAGGTCATCCTTGAATTCGCAAGAGGTTTGCAAATGAAATGGCTTATAAAAGCTGGTATACTATACAAGACCTTCTCTGTAGTCTTTTCAGTACTATGAAAATATATCCTTCTCATTTTAATCAACTAATGGAACAAGAAGTCTTATTTTTTGATGGAGTTAAAATGTTAAAAACAGTAGTTTTTCAATCATCTTGTTTAGCCTTTATTTATAAAGAACTAGGAAACGTGCATCTTGATTTCTTAATTTCAGTTTTTACATCAGTGATGTTTCCAAATTGGCATGACCTAAGGTCTTTTCAGTCAGGCTAAGCAGAATAATTTTAATTTCTCTGCACCTACAAACAATATATTTATTGCACTAGTCCTTGCATATCATTATTCTCCCAATTGATGGAATTTAACGTTCATTTTGCTCATCTTACTCGTCTTGGAAGATCGCAACACAAACCAACCTTCCTCAAATTTACTTAGATATCTTGATCTTTCCTGGTAGTATCACTGAAGATAGCAAATAATCTCTTACATCGACGGGAGAAAATTCCACTAACCCTTTTTAGGTTATCTGAAATGTCGAAATATTTCCCCTGATGCCGTTGAAATTTAAGGCCTAATATTAGATAGCAATATATAGTCTGGACTTATTAACAACTTTTTTTCTTTATTAATGTCCTTTTTATTGCTAATAGTCATCGTCATAATAATTCCCCAGTTATTTGCATAAATGGTTCTTTCAAACTTGTTTTTGGCTAAGTGAGAGCTATAAATTCCATTATATCAGTATCGTAGGTTATATATTAGATCAGATCTTTCTTTTTTTTTTACTATTAATTATCATACAGTATTTGCAAATGATTTTTAGGGGAAGAACTGAGAAACCGACAAGATATCGAATGAAAAATTTAAAAGAACTGAAAAAAGTATTTCGGAAGAGGAACTGCATGAACTCAGTAGTGTGGGAAGCCCTATGCATTTATGAAAAAGTATGTGTGATAATGTCATTCTTGAAAACCTATTAAATTTACTAAAGAATTTAGCGAAGAAATAACGATAATATTAAAAAAAAATCATTCTAATGAATAGATGTAAATAGTAAATTGTAAGATGTCGGTAATAAAAGATAAAAGCAAAATCTAAATGTGTTTTATTTCAGACTGAACATTTCTTTTTACCAAAGATGATTTTGGCAAAGAGTAAGACACTGCGAGATTAAAGTGGAAACTCGCACCGATGGGTGCATTGTTTCCCTCAGTATAATTGCTCCTATTGTAACTATTCGCTCATCCTCGTTCCCAAAGGTTAACTGGCGCAGTTTCAAAAAGTGGATTACTTGGAATAACAACACCGCCTCCAGTAAGCGGATTTCTTGCAAGCACTGAAAGCGGAATGAAACTCAGCTGTTGAAGGCTTTGCAAAGTTTTTGTTTGCGCTCCTACTTCTAATGCCTCATCTTTATCCAGCTCATGTTTAATAGGGTCGTTGGTATTCAGCCATGACAAAGGTCCGAAAAACAACTCATAGTCTGGCATTCATGATTTCATTGATTTTATGTCTGTGATCTTTCGCATTTTTCCTTTTTGTCATTATCATGTGGATTTTATGAAAGGAAACATGGGGCTGCTTACGGAAAAGCTTGTTATGTTCAATTAAAAAGAGTTTTTCAATCTCTGCTTGTTGCCATAGTTACTCCAATGAATATCTGAATATATCATATAAGTGGTGTTAGCACATAATAATTTAGCCTCGATTTACAGTGAAGTATTAGCCTTTAGAATGACAATCGATTTTGTTTTATTTAAATATTAAATTATTTCACTGACCTTTTTTACACTTATTTTTCACGGATGCTCCTATGAAACATAAATATGATTAGGTAACTTATTTTGGGATTATGTTCTGATATAGCTAGCGCCAATTGACATCTAAAAAAAAAAGGCTCGTGAATGGAAAAATATAAGAATGAATAAATGATTGCACAGAATTCGCTTTATCTCGTGATAATGGAACATTTCTTTATAAAAAGAAAAAAATAATCCAAACGCCTAAAAATTTTCCTCGACTTTGATGTACATTCGAGTTATTTTCCTCTTTCAACTATTTTCTTTGACAACTTTTATTTTTGGACGAGTTTCTTTTCCCTGGGGTTTGCCTTTTGTACCAAGTAAGAGGTCAATAGATCTTTCTTTTTCATTATGTCTTTTGTTCCATTTTTCTGGGGTTCTTATCTTTCTTCAAAGACTTCATGTAAACAGTTGTGGTCCAGACTACTTGTTGATCACTTTTTTATTAATTAAAACTTCAAAGACAATGACATTGCTTTGTTTGCCTTAGAATTGTTGATAATTGATACAATGGACATTATCTTTGCAATTAGTGTTTCATAATATTTCATCCGTGGCTTGTATTCTAAGTCTTAAAACTACCCTCATTATGTTTGGAAAGATCTTTATATTTTAACATATATCTTTTATCATTTCAATGTGTCTTGGCATTTTCATACATTTTTGTATTTGTATTTAATTATTCCTCTAATGTATTGTATATTTGTTTTAGATTTTTGCTATTAAACAATATTTAGATTATATCTTCAAAACATTATATACATTGCTGGGAATATCACGAAAAAAGACTATTACAATGAACTCTGACGAAAGAGAATGGTTTTATGATTTCATGTCGTCTTGATGATTCATATTTTCCTGTAAATGACAGACCTCCCTATGGAACACTATATATGCAAGACTGCTTACCTATGAAAACGATGTGTTATTTTAAAACAGATTAAAAATACTTAATACCTTCATAAAACTTTATTTTGTTCTTTTTATTCTTGAAGCTATGGCTTACAGGCTGGCAACTTTATGAAGGTAGAAATGCTGTAGGAATTGTGACAAATTAAAGAGGAAAGCCGTGGAATATAAATAATTTTACAAACGACTAAAATGACTCTAGAAAAGTCTTCCTGCCATAATTGTCTGGCGTTGGCTAATCTGAACTCCTTGAGATGTATAGAAGTATATAAACTTTGTCTCAAGTGGTACCAAGAATGTTTGATCTAGCCTATTTTTAGGCCTAGTTTTTTGTTTCTGGCGGGCCTAATGCAGCAGAGATTTTGTCTGGCATGGACCATTTCTGACTTAATCAGTGTGATATGTACGTTACCCTGAAATACATTGTGATTGGTACGTATCTACATCAGATCAAGGTGGGTTTTTTTCTCCCTCTTTGCCGGCCTTCGGGGATCTAACGCGGCAGGTGGTCCCGGGCAGACGTCCAGGTCTTCATATACCTTATTAGCTAATTTTTTACATGATGCTATACTTCATAATTGGTACCATTTTCTTATACCCAGGTTGTGGTGGGCTGTTGGTAACGTCCTTGCTTGGTGATCGCGAAACTGGGGTTCGAGTCCTGCTCAAACTCGTTAGTTCCTTTGGTCGCTGCAACCTCACCTACTTGTGAGCTAAGAATGAGGGTGGGGTGGAGGCTATAGGTCTATCTGCTTAGTCATTAGCAGCTATTGCCTGGCCCTCCTTGGTCCTAGCTTGATCATATGTACATATTGTCAGTCTCTAGGGCATTTCCCTGCTTAATAGGGCAATGTGACTGTCCCTTGTCTCTGTCATTCATGAGTGTCCTTTAAACCTTTAAACTCCACTTGGCTGCTGTCTAGTATACATTACCGAGGGAGAAGTTCAATCGAAATGAAAAGAACTTGCCTGAGAAATATAGAGCTTTTAGTGTTGAAGAAATATTTAGTTATTTTTAAGGATCATGGTTGATTGAATTAGGAACAAAATTGAGAGTAATAAAGCAAGTAGTGCATAAGAGGCCTATAAAACTTGGGCGAAAGAATGGAAAAGAGGAATTTGTGATTACAAAATAAAACACGTATGCCGATGTTTGATGCTCGATATATTTTACAGAGAAGAGTACACTAATGTCATTAGTTAAAGCAAATGCAGATTAGAGGGTGGAAAGGGATGAATAAGATATTATGAGACAGCTTCACACGCAGAAGAGCTTCTCATTCAAATTATTCTCTCAGTCATACTTACTCAGAAAGATATTCATACAGGGTATCGGACTCGGACGATTAGAAAGGAATTATACAATATGCTTGGGTTGCTGAATCGTTACCCTAAAATATATAAATAGAGAATATTGTTGTGGGTTTGGTTAAATGGTATATATATGATTTCCATGAAGCTGTGAATTCAGCAAAATGGTATTCTACCAGATGAAAGGTTTTTTCAAAGTTACATATGCAATACCGCATATTTAACTATGCAATACTCCATATGTATTACGGTAATATATGAATATATTTTCGGCAATGTACATGTTAAAAGCATTGGAATCCTATTCTAATGACGTCAAGAACATTTAGGAGTTTAACAAATTAGTCAGTTTCATTAAAATGGAAAATAAATGGAGCCTATTAATTAACCCCTACATCAATGTTGGCAGCGTTGAGTAGCCCCTTCATGATAATCACTGAAATCTTTCACGTGGGGAGAACTGACTACTTGTGAACAAGGCAAAAGGAACTCGACACGAGGTAAGGTAGTAGAAGCTCGAAACAAGTTTGTTGCTTGATGTCAAAAGTGGGAGCAAATAAAATAGCAATGTTGGGAAATTCTTGTCGGATAATATAACGGTAGTGCCATTTAGTTCTTAAACATAGAAAACTTACATTTAAAGCTAAGGCAGAGAAATAACTGAGAAGTAATGCGAGGAGGATTTCTGAATTACCTGGCTTCTAAAAAGAGGATATATAATGAGGTATTACAATAAGGGAACATTCAAAACTAGTCCACGAATACTTTGAACTTTAGAAAAGAGAGGATAAGAGGCGGTTCAACCTTGGATTACAAAGTTTATTCTAAACCTACGTCCATCAGAGCACCAAAAAGACCTCGTGAAATTTGGAAATTCTTCGCGCATCATATCTGATGCAAGACTGTATTTGTTAACTTTATCTTCACATGCCAAACATTGTGTAGTAAAACGCAATGAAATGTTTGAACAAAATCTAGCACTGTAAATGCGTTCAATATTTTGGGAGCAGAAGATATTGTGCAAGACTTTTGAAAGTACATTTTGGAGAAACGACTTGTAAGAGAACCAAGATCTCACTATGATTCCCCATCCTACACAGAAGCAACTGACCTCAAATAGCATCACTTCATAAGTGATATGCAGCACTAACTAATATCCTCTAATTAGACTCATATATCAAGCTGCATGATTAATGCATCTGTTCTATTGAGTATTGTTACGTATTTAACTCTGATTATTATAGGATAAAAGTAAAGGTTAGCAGAGCTGAATTTTCCTTTTCCAGTGGTCCAACTTTTGTGCCATCAGAATTTATGTTAACCTTTCTCTCCTGTAATTTTCTGTACCACAGTCCTTATCTGCAATTTAGTCATGGACTAGTTTCCATTAGACCGTCGGTTTCATTTAATTTCCTTATAGGTAACAAGTCAAGTTAAACAAAGAGATTAGGTGTCTCCAAATTCATCTTATTAAGCACATTTAGTTTAAAACAATATCTGCTTTTAAATGAGAAATTCTAGTTTTTTTTTCTCCTGTTCATCACAAATTAGCATGAAAGTGTAAGGATATGCATTATTTCCCAATAGCAGGACCCAAGTCTTAAGTTTGGTAATGACATTAATCTCCAAATTTAAATCCTTAAAAGATATGATATAATTCATGTCTTCCTTAATTCTCGGAGAAAATAATTTAGCTAGAAAGTCTTCTATGCACTTGCTGAGAAAGCTACCTCTAGTTAGAAAATATTTATTCAACCAGAAAATTAGATATTGTTCTAAATAATTTACATAGAAAGTCTTCTATGTACTTGTTAAAAAAAAAAAAAAACTCTTGTTAAAAGATATTTATTCAACACAAACAATTACATATTGTCTTAACAGACATAAAATACGCTTGTTAGTATTTATCCTCAGTGGGTGTCTATGGATCAAT
>NC_090729.1:143509375-143514375 GCF_036898095.1 Palaemon carinicauda
GACAACTCTTTAACAAGCCATTTTGATAGGTTATACACCGATGGGGTCATCGGTGTATAACCTATCAAGATTTTCTCTAATTTCGATTTGTGGCCCCTCCCCCCTAGCCTGGCCTAGGTGGGGGAGTCTGCGCTAGACGGTGGCGACGGTGCTGCCATCTATTGACTCTTTTAGTGACTATTTTCAGTGTAATAGTATGGGGTCATACTCAACACCGTTTAGGAGAAAGGACTCCTTTGGGCTGCAGTTTACTGCACACCCTACTATGGATATTGTTAGCAAAATGTTGTTTGATAACATGAAATTGGTTCATAACTCAATTATAGGAGTTCAGTTTATAAATAAAAACAGAGTAATTGTTAAAGTAGTACCAAACGTGTTTAATGATCTCATGGAAAATTATGAAGGCAAAGAGGTGTGAACAGACCAGTTAGGAAATGTAAAGATAGTGAATCTTAGCTCCTCCATTACGTATGTTTCAATAAGGAATGCTCCTTTCGGATTCTCAGATGAAAAGCTGATCGAGGTTTTATCAAAATATGGAAAAGTGGAAGGAATCAGGGTAAACAGGTATGCTGACGGACCATTCAAAGGGCTATTGACGGGAGTCAGGACAGCCCGCATGAGACTAAAAGAGAATGTCCCATCATCAATTACGGTTTCAGGATTTACCTTGACCATCTTATATAATGGGCAGCCACGGACATGCTTTCGGTGTGGTGAAATAGGTCACTTAGCTAAAGACTGCAGTTACGAAGATGTGAGATATAAGTTTAAAGAAGGAGAGTTCCCTCACCTACCGACGGAAGGAAAGTATGAGACCAGCGTAAAAGCAAATGAGTTGCACAAAGGCAATGTAGAAGAGGCAACAGTTGAAGAAAGAGGAGATAACCAAAGTTATCAAAATACTGATATAGTGACCGAAGGAACGGATAAGGATGAAGGACCCAATTCAATAGAAGAACAGGATTTAGATTGCACAATAGAAGAAATTGTTAAGGATATCTCAAAAAATGATTCTGAGAAAGAAAAGGATGAAGGTGACTCGATAAAACTTGGGAAAGGCACATCAAAAAGGACTGCTGGAAGTGAGATAGGGAAAGAACCGGACGAGGAAATTATATTGGGAGAATCTGTGGACTGCATAAGGGAAGAAAATGTTTATGGAAAACTGGAGAAAGGGGTAATCGGCAGTGGGCTAAATTATGGAGATGAAAGGGATCTTTTTGTGGACAACCTTGATTACGAGCAGGATGATGATGAAGGAATTAGGGTTTCCCAACCAATAGGTGTAAGTGAATTGCGTAGATCAAAAACAAAGGTTGAGATTCATAAAAATGTTAAAGAAAACGAGTTATCAACAGGAAATGAAGCAGCGAGTATAATAAAAGGTATTCAGGAGGGAAAAATGGATTGTGAGGAAACATATGAGTTGCTTACGGCCCAAAGAAAACTTTACAGTACTGATTTGGAAATGGAAATATGGCATACGAAAACAGACTCTGGCAATAAACCCAAGATAACGTTGAAGAAAGACCAGTGCCAAAACATGGAAAGGACAAACCAGAATTTATCATCAGACGATGAAACAGGAAAGTGTACAAAGAAGCTTAAAGCAATTTAATCTTGTATTGTAAATGTATTTTACATAATATAAAAAATTCATTTCATCCACATTATATGTAGCTACAGTTAACGTAAATGGACTTAATACTTTGAATAAGCAAATTAAAATAATAAACTTTATGTTTCTTTATAATCTAGATGTAATTTTCGTCCAAGAGCACAATATAAAAGGGGAAAGGAAATTGGAATATGTTGAAAAATACTGCAAAGTGTTGATTAATCATACACAAATTCTTAAGGGTGGAATAGCAATCTTTTTAAATAAAACATCTAATGTGGAAATTTTGAATTTTGAAAACGATACTGATGGCTATGTAATGAGTATTAATTGTCGCTATTCAAACGTTACTGTTCAATTATTAAATGTTTATGCTCCAGCTGGGAATAGTAAGAGGAAAGAAAGGGAGAAATTGTTTAATACAGATATTTTATATTTCTTAAGGAACAATATAAGTAATATCATAATGGGGGGAGATTGGAATTCTATTACCTGTATGAGAGATTGTTCTAATTCCGATAGTGAACTTCTATCAAAGTCATTAGTAAACTTGAAAAGCAACTTGAAACTCATAGATGTTTGGAATTCATGTCATCACCAGGTGGAGTATACTTATGTTAGGGAGGATTATGGTTCAAGGCTGGATAGGTTTTATCTAAAAGATTTACATAACCATGTGGCAAATATTCAAAATATTCCTGTCAGCTGGACTGATCATTGTATTATAGTATTAGCTTTGAAATTAGAAAATGTAGCGTTGCCAGGTAAAGGGTACTGGAAACTTAATAGTAATATTCTAGATACAGATATTGTAAGAGACAATTTTCTTATGTATTGGAATAATATCAAGAGGAGCAAAGATAGAGTTGGAAATATTTTGTGTTGGTGGGAATATGCGAAAGCTCAACTGAAATCTTTCTTTATTACGTGTTCAAAGCAGATTAACCAAGCAAAATATGGGCTATTGAATTTACTGAACTACCAGTTGAAAGATGAAATAGGAAAAAGGGTATTGAATAAGGACAGGTTTTCGTTAGTGAACTCTTTGAAATTAAGAATAAATAGTATTCAAGACGAGATCTGTGAAGGAGTCAAAATTAGAGCAAAGGTGGATGATAAGTTAAAGGGTGAACAAGTTTCAGCGTACCTATTAGGGAGGGAGAAAAACTCTAAATCGTATGTAAATAAGATAAAGAGGGACGATGGTACCGAAATACTAAATCCCAAAGCTATTGCTTTAAATATAAGGGAATATTTTGAAAAACTTTTCAAAAAAGAGAAATGTCATAAGTCTTATCAAGACCTGTTTTTTAATCTAGTAGATAAAGTTATTGATGGGAATGAGAATGATATTTTAACCTCAGAAGTGACAGAGTCTGAAGTACTGAAAGCATTAAGAGGGATGAAGAACGGCAAAAGCCCGGGAATAGATGGTCTCACTGTTGAGTTTTACAAAAAGTTTTGGAAAGAAATAAAAAACGATTTTATGAGCTTAGTAAAGTTTATTTTCAAATATAAGACCATCTCTAAAATAAATAAAGGAATAATAACGCTTATACCGAAAGAAGGAGACTTAGGTTTTATTACAAACTGGAGGCCAATAACAATGCTAAACGTGGATTTTAAAATAATAGCGAAAATAATAACTAATAGATTAAAGGATGTGTTACATTTAATCATTTCCCGCGAGCAGTTTAGTTGTGTTGATGATAGGTCAATTATCAACTTGAATTCCATCATGAGAGATATTATGATTTATGCAAATGATAATGATAAACAAGCTGCGATAATAAATTTAGACTGGTCTAAAGCTTTTGATCGTGTTGATCATGACTTTTTATATGCTATATTGAGCAACTTTGGTTTTGATCCTAGTTTCATTCTGCTAATACAAATGTTATACAAAGACGCTGAAAGTGTAGTATGCATAAATGGTAACATCTCTGATCCATTCCCTATAAAAAAAAATCGGTAAGGCAAGGGTGTCCATTATCCATGATTTTGTTTATTATCTACCAGGAACCCTTTTACAGGATGATGAAGATTAAGCTTGTAGACATGTCATTGAATTTGCCAAATAATTTAAAGGTTTCTGTTCTAGGATATGCTGATGATTCTGTTATCGTAGTTACTAGTGACAAAGGAATATTAGAATGTTTTAATATAATTACAGATTATGAAAAGGCAAGTGGTGCAAATTTAAACAGAAAGAAAACTTCAATTTTAGGCATTGGGAAATGGAGAAATAAATCAGAATGGCCAATAAATGGATGTCATTATCTTCATAACTCCTGTAAAATACTAGGTGTTTATCATAGTAATAATTATCAAGATAGTGTTAATCTAAATTGGAATAATCTAGAGAGTAAGATAAACAAAGTTATAGGTATATTTAGGAATAGGAAGCTGACTGTGTTTCAAAAATGTATTGTAATTAATTGTAAAATTTTAGCAAAAACGTGGTATGTGTCACATGTATATATAGTTCCACAGGATTGTGCCAAACGAATACAGAGGAGTTTATTAAGATATTTATGGAATGGAACCTGTGAACCCATTGCAAGAAACACCGTATTTTTACCAAGGGCAGAAGGAGGGCTAGGAATGATAAATATTGTACATAAATCGAAAGCTATTATGTTCAGAACTTTTAACAAGATTTCTATGAGTAAGTGTTATGGTTTTGAGATTATGTATTATTATTGTAAAATAAAAGCTAGTGTTTTAATGAAAGCTGATAAAACTTATAGAGATTGTACTATTTTTATCACATCATATTATAGTGAGATGATAGATGTTTTAAGGAAAGTATATAGTTTAAAGAATTATCCTAAGGTGTCTGTTAAAGAAATATACTGGTTACTAATTAACTGTAAAGACTATAAACCAAAGATAGAGTTATTGTACCCGCTTTTTAATTGGAAACAGATTTGGAAGCATGTAAATAATAAGTATATTGATAAGAACAGCAGAGATACAGTTTATAGATACGTTAATGAAATACTTAATACCAAAGATAGGCTTCATATGATGAAAATCTCGAATGAAGATAAATGTCTCTTTTGTGGATGTATTGAAAATAATATGCACATATTTTATTTTTGTCCCTCGTCAAAAAACATTCTGATTTGGTTAAAGTCAATACTAAATAGCTGTTGTAAAATTGAAACAGATAGTTTACTAAGAATTATTAAGTTTGATTTTAAGACACCATCGAAGAAAGACGAAAACACTGCAATGGTGTTACTATCAGATTTTGTAGCAGGAGTGTGGTTGGGTCGATCTTTGGGTCTTTTGGCAGACGACCCAAACCTAATAACTTATATAGTGAATAAAATGTCAAAAACCAAGTTTATATTGAGTAAAGTTTATGTGA
>NC_090729.1:143519375-143554375 GCF_036898095.1 Palaemon carinicauda
GTTTCCTCAATTTTGGTCTGTTTTGGGTATACAAATTTCTTGTGTTTTTAGTTTTTTTATTGTGTTTAATAATTATGTACCAACCGTGTGTAACACAATCGTACACAGTAACGACATTTCTCTTTTTTGTATATATTATGCTTTGTATCTTCGCTCTACCTCGCACTGACAGCAACTTGTAGCAACTTGTCTGCTTTTCTTATTGATAACTGTTAACAGAACCGGTTGCTGGTTGGACATGAAATAGCTTGCTGTATTTTCTGACCTTCTTACCTGGACTTGTATATATAGACTGGATGTTCTGTAATAAAGTTACTCAGTTGCTTTCATCTCGCCTTTTGAGTCACAACCTACTTTCGGCACGTCACATTGGTGACCCCGGGGGTCGATTCGCGCCTCTCCTTCCCCCCCCCCCCCTTCATCAGTACTATGCGCCGCCCCATTCAAACTTTCATCGTTCGCCAGCGGAGAGGCATCTGCTTGGTTTCAGCACTCAGAAGTCCAGTTCCGCATCAAGGGCATGACTTGCTCAACCACCAAAGCAGATTATGTTCTCGCGGTGATACCCGAGGACACCTTCCCAGAAATCTCTGACTGGCTTTGTGAACAAGGATTCAACCCAATAGCGTATGACGCCCTCAAAACATAATTTCTGCAGCAGTACTCGCCGTCCCCAGCCGCCCGTATAGCAAAGCTTTTTTAGCTCTCTCAACAACCATTTGGGGACCAAAGGACTTCGCTCGCCCTCAGGGAAATGACCAGTATCACTCGCCTGCAACCTGCCGCAGACGGCTCTCCTCATGAGGTGAACCTACTTCGTGCCCTGTACGCGCTGCCATACCCGATGTCGATAGTTTACCCATAAAGGACTTGATGACGAAAGCCGACGCCCTTATGGACAGCCACTTCACGACCAGCAAGACCTCCATCAACGCCTCCGCTCCTGACGAAGAGGACACCTATTCAACATCAACCGAAGCTGACGTGAATGCTGTAGGACATACATGCCTACCCCGTGATGTGCTGGAGCAGCGACAAGCCACCCATCATCTACAACTCGCTCGCGCCCCAACCAACAACTTTTACAGCCACTTACTGCTGCCCATCGGCCGCAGTTTTGCTGCTACCACTCCAGATTCGGGGCTGCTACGAAGAAATGTGCCAAGGATTGTCAGTGGCCAAAAAGCGTGTAAGTAGGCCATTGCTTGTGGTGGTGGCCTCCCGTGTTTCTAATCTTTTCTTTTTACATGATGCAGGAACAGGCATGCAATTTTTGGTAGGCACAGGTGCTTGCCATTCTCTTTTGCCAAGGGAAATCTTCAGGACACGTCGTAGTCTGTCTAAGTCTGCCGACGTCCGCCTGGTAGCTGCCAACAGATGTGCGATACCCACCTACGGTTACGAGAACCTCACATTATCGTTTGGAAACGGTAAATTTAATTGGAAGTTTCTCGTTGCTGACGTCACATTGCCAATCCTCGGTGCGGATTTCCTCTCTCATTTCCACCTTCTGGTCGATGTTGCCCACCGATAATTGGTCATCGCAGACTCGTACTTGTCGACACCTCTTCAACCTGCCCCTCCAACCTCGCACTCCGCATCAGCGCACCCACAGATGCCTACGCCCACCTCCTCACGTCGTACCCGGAAGTTTACCATCCAGAACTTCACCAAATGCCCACGGCTTCTGCCAAGTATGGTATTTATCACCATATCAAGAATCAAGACGACGGGATCCCCAGTCTTCGCAAAATTCAGACGTCTGGCACCGGATCGATTGGCAGCCACCAAACAGACGTTCACCGAAATGGAAGAAATGGGCCTTTGCCAAAAGGCCTCACGCCCATGGTCATCACCCTTACACATCGTCCTGAAGAAAGACGGCTCCCTTCATCCATGCAGGGATTATAGGTGCCTGAACATGCAAACAGATCCTGATCACTACCCCCTCCCAAACATCGCCGACGTGACCTCCTACTTGCACAAAGCGAGGTTTTCTCCATGCTCGACCTCCTGATGGAGTATTATCAGGTGCCTATGAACCCAGAAGACATCCCCAAGACTGCCATCACTACTCCGTTCAGTACATACACCTTCAATTACTCCTATTTTGGCCATCATAATTCTGGGGCCACTTTTCAACGTCTCATGGATGGCATCTTAGGGGACCTCCCCTTCTGTGTATGTTACGTGGACGATATACTTGTGTTCTCTTCCTCAAAAGAGGAACACCTCCGTCACCTGCGCATCGTGCTCGACCGCCTGCAACAAAAACACCCTTGTAGTCCGGTACGACAAGTGTACCTTTGGCAACCCAACAAAGTGTCGTTCTTAGGGCACCGCATCACTCCTGAAGGAGTCCATCCCCTCCCTGAGAAGGTAGCAGCCGTTCAGAACTTCCCCACGCCCTCCACCGTCAAAGCACTGCAGGAATTCCTGGGCATGATCAACTTTTATCACCGTTTTCTGCCAGCCATTGCCGCCAGTCTTGCTCCCCTCTATGCCTCCCTCAAGGGTAAGCCAAAAGTCCTGAAGTGGGGTCCTCTTCAAGAAGCGGCCTTCTGCAATGCAAAGAATGCCTTATCAACCGCTGCTGCTCTCACTTTTCCCATCCACATCCCACATGCCCCTGTCCTTCTCTCCACCGATGCCAGCGACGTCGCTATTGGTGCAATACTCGAACAGGTGGTCAACAGCTTGCCCCCCCCCCCCCCATTGGCCTTCTTCAGCAGATAACTGTCCAAGGCAGAATCTGGTTATTCTACCTTCGATAGCTAAATGCTGGTGGTGCACTTGGCTGTCGTCACTTTCGCCATTTCTTAGAAGGTACGCCCTTCATCATTCGCACAGACCACATGCCTCTGGTGCACGCCTTCACTCGACAGTCTGATGCCTGGTCCGCCCGTCAACGCTGACATCTCTCTGCCGTGGCTGAATACAATTGCACCCTTCAACACACCCCTGGGAAAATAAATCCCGTTGCCGACACCCTGTCAAGAAACACGATGGCTGCCGTTCAACTGGGATTGGATTACAACGCCTTGGCTGAAGCCTAACGACAGGATCTAGAGTATCAAGCATGTAGGATATCCTGCACATCCCTCTGTTGGGAAGACGTCCCCCTCAACGACTACAACACCACCCTCCTCTGTAACGTATGTACTGGTAGACCGCGACCTTGGATTCCTGCCCCCATGCGCCAAGAGGTGTTTGATTTCATTCACGGCCTTTCACATCCCTCGTGCCGTTCTACTGCACAGCTGCTGAAGACGAAGTTCATTTGGCACGGCATTTCTAAGGATGCTAAGGATTGGGTCCGCGCCTGTACTTCTTGCCAAACTTCCAAAGTACATCGACACACGGATTCAGGAGTGGGTACCTTTCCTCAACCTCAGCGTCATTTCGCCCACATTCACGTCGTTGTTGTAGGCCCCCTACCCACATGACAAGGACATCGTTACCTGTTTACCGTCATCGAGCGCTCCACGTGTTGGCCTGAAGCCATTCCCATGGAAACTGCAGCGTCAGCCTCATGTACATCTGCCTTAATCTCAGGATGGATTGCAAGATTTGGTATCCCTGAGCATAATACTTCTGACAGGGGTACCACTTTCACCTCTCAATTGTGGACATCATTAGCGAATCTCCTGGGCATCACCCTACATCAGACAACTGCCTACAACCCCGCTGCCAATGGAATGGTTGAACGTTTTCATCGCACCCTCAAAACAGCTTTGATGTCCCGCTCCAAAGACTCCAACTGGTTTACTCAGCTTCCCTGGGTCCTCTTGGGACTAAGGACCACTCCTAAAGATGCCCTGGACGTCTCGGCAGCTGAAATGGTGTATGGCGTCCTGTTGATTGTCCCTGCCGAATTTTTTCATTCTGCAACCTCCTCTGATGATCTCCAGCGCATACATCACGTCGTGGGAAAATTTATTCCATGCTGCCAGACTTACAAGCCCCCAACGAAGCATCACATACCAACAGACTTGCACTCTGCAACGTACGTCTTCCTTCGCAACGACAATAGCAAGCCACCGCTAACGCCCCCTTACACGGGCCCTTTTGTTGTGATCCGACGCAGTCCGAAAGCATTCCTACTTAACAATCGTGGCAAAGAAGACTGGGTCTCCATTGATCGTCTAGACCCTGCTTATCTCCTGCCAGATGACCCGCCTACAGTTCGCCTCTCTAGATCAGGGCGCCCTGTTTAACATGTACAGTATGTCATTTTTAGGGGGGTGGGGTGACCCATGTACCAACCGTGTGTCACACGATCGTACATAGTAACGGCATTTCTCTTTTTTGTGTATATTATCCTTTGTATCTTCACTCTCCCCTCACACTGACAGCAACTTGTAGCAACCTGTGTGCTTTTCTTATCATTAACTGTTAACAGAACCGGTTGCCAGTTGGACATGAAATAGCCTGTTGAATTTTCTGACCTTCTTGCCCAGACTTGGTTTATATATAAACTGGATGTTCTCTAATAAAGTTACTCAGTTGCTTTCATCTCGCCATTTGAGTCACAACCTACTCTGAGCTCGTCACAGTTATGTTAATTCTATTTTATTTCACTTTGTTTTACCCTTATTTCCAATCTTTTAATTGTAAAATTGTTGGTGTTTCTGATAATTTACCTTGATCTTGTTTTAAAACTTCTCAACTGATCTCTTGTGCTAATTCCAGTACAAATTTGGTTAAATTACTGTTCATTTCTAATTCATATGCTTTCATTTCATCACGTAGCTAGAAGTACTAATTTTGTATTGCTAAACTAAACTCATCATACTTTTCTATTATTACAGGAGTTTTTTTTCAATTGTTTTTTTTTTTTTTTTTTCTTTTTTTGTCCTTAGATCTAGACAAGTTTTAGTTCACACATTTCTATGGTCACTTGACTTTAATTTTAATTTGTTCAACACTATTAACCCCCAGATGCTGAAGCCTTGACGAGGATGGGGGGCTTAGGGATTAGCAGCTGGGCTCTAATGAACAGTGGGAACTGCTTTCCCACTGGACCTTGGTGCCCAATTGTTGATCCAACTAAATTACTAAGCACTTTCCCTTTTTCCTTTGGTTATTTCTTTTACTCGCCCATCTCTTAGAAAGTATTGGGATTAAAATGAGGACAGCATAAGAAGGGATTACTTTCGGGAATAAAAGTTATGTAAGAACGGAAGTGTGTTAATACCCATGGGAGTTGTTCTTTGGTGTGAAAAAACTAATAAGTGGCCAGGTCCATAAGGTTTGACAGTTGAGATATTTAAGGCGAGAAAGTTAAAGTTATTGCTCATATTGAGACAAAAAGTAAAAAAGACAGTATGCAGAAATGAATAAAACTAGTGTTAACATGTCTCTGATAGATGAAGATCTATAGACGGGGCAGCACTATATACATTCTCATAAAGGCACAATCGATTGTTGAAAAAGAACACAAGCATTGGTTAACGGATTACAAACAAGACTGGGTGTGGCCGGCGAAGGTTTGTGAGCGAGTCACTGGCAAACGATCCACAAATCGGAAAGAGAAAGAGTGAAAAAGAGAATATAAGTTATCACTACTTCGAAGATTATGTAACGCATATCAGTCTCAAGTCATAACGTCTACTCTTCGCTGCAAAAAAAAAAAGAAAAAAAATGATATGGCCACCTAGAGTACGGGTTTTACATGATGAAAAAGTAATTTTATATCATAGGTTAGTGAGATCAGTATAATTAACATAATCAGACTACTGTAGTAATGACTAAGACTTTTTTGGGGTTGTGTTATGCTTTTGTCTATTTCTGGAACCAAACTACGTAAAATTTAAAAGAAACTAATATCTATAACCAACAATTAGGTTTAAAATTTTTTTACAATTACTGGATAATTTTTATACATACAACAAACCAGTATATAATTCTTGCTAACGAACAGTATCATCCTTCACTATGAAAGTAAAGGTAATCTAAAGCGTCCTTGAGATTTTGTCACTAAATTTAAAGCTATTCATACATCGCTTGAACGCATGCGTAAGATGTCTGAATCAGACAATGCCTGTTTTTGGAAAATTCTATCCACCATTGGCCAAATGTTAAGCTTAAATACTGAATCTTTATTTAAAAACGTTCCAGTAAACAGAACTGAGAATTTCTTGCATGGGTTCGACTTGACTATATCCTTTGATATAGCAACGTTTATTGACTACTGAATTGTGTTGAACAGATAATGGGTTGCAATGTTATTGCAAGACATTTCATTGAAATATTGGTTTAAGATCGATGACTTCACGTCGTTTAAGTTGTATAAAGTACTCAGCAGCGAAATTGACGAAACAGTGTTCAAAATTTACAGATATTTGAGGAGTTTTGAACATACAGCATAATTTTTTCTGTAGCCTATTATTTAATAAATCTTTATGTTCGATTTAGACTCATTATGATCGACCGTGAACATATGAGAGAGAGAGAGAGAGAGAGAGAGAGAGAGAGAGAGAGAGAGAGAGAGAGAGAGAGAGAGACTTAACATCAGTAGCGGCTCGTAGCTAAAATCAGTGGGGGTGCTGCTCCCCCCCAAAATAGTAACGTTTGTGTTAATATTATGTGGAAGGAAACAAACAGGCATAAGAAAATGTATACAGAAACTTGATAGAACCCTAAAAGACCAAAATCAAACAATTTTTACATACCGTAACCTAAATGTTTACTGTTCAAGCTTGATCCATTCGTTTAGAAATTAAATACATTTTCTTGTTTTGATAGGAACGAAAAGATCTATTATTTTCTCCTTTATCTCGGGATGATAGAAAACTGAGGAATGTTTTTCTCCAATAAAAGCGCTGCAAGTGCATTTAGTCTTTCTGGAGTCATAGTGCTTCTTAGAAAAGTTTTGATTGTTCTGTGTTGAAAAGCAGCGTTCTGCCTCTGTTGTAGTCATGGGCTTTATCATGAAAACCGAAAAAAATGCAAAAGAAGCGAAAAAAAAATAAATAGAATAGCGGGAAGCCAGATAATCAATTCTACATTTTATTGCATTTAAGAATATAATACACAGCTTTCGTAGCACAACACCAGTGGAATAAAAAAATAACTACCCTTCACAGACACTCCAAGGTCATCACTGTGGGAAATGACAGTGCTCGCTCTCCCTCTCAGCCTGCGGCTCAGACGCCTGTAGTTTCCTGAGCTGGAACTGTGAAGTATATAGTTCCATACAAATTTATTTATTTATATATTTATTTTTTTCGCATAAAGTGAAGAATGGCTAGTAATATTAAGTTTAAGGATGATATATTCTATAAGTATAAAGAAAGAATTAAAGAAAAAAGCAACTTATTAAATATCAATACCAAATGAAAATAGCGGGTGCTGCAGTTATTATTATTATTATTATTATTATTATTATTATTATTATTATTATTATTATTATTATTATTACTAGCTAAGCTACAACCCTAGTTGGTAAATCAAGATGCTATAAGCCCAAGGGCTCCAACAGGGAAAAGTAGCCCCGTGAGGATAGGAAACAAGGAAAAATAAAATATTTTAAGAATAACACCACCAAAATAAATATTTCCTAAATAAACAGTACTTATCACGAGTCGCCGCTGCTTAATATTCTATTCTTTACATAAGATTAAATTTGACCACATATTTCAAATTATTTTTATAAGAAATTTGTGAAATTTGTAACTTACTCTTGAATTTGTTTAATATTCTGAGAACGTTAACCGTAGTGGATATTTAATTATCATAAACGTGAGATAAAAATCAAGTTAGGACTATTGTCATTCTTATTTACATTAAGTAGCTTATCAAGAGATTTGAAAATCAATTTTAACCAGTAAAAAGTTCATTGAAATGCTGTCTCAAAAAAAAAAATATGGAGGAAGGTAAGGTAACTGGAGATCAAATGCAGAGTTGATAAATGTTTTATATGTTGTGGTAGTGTATCAGTAGTGTTCGACATAGGCTATAGTTTAACTGTGGATGGTCCAGAAAAGGAGCAGCTAGAAGTTCTTTAGCTGAAAAACTACAGTAATCTTAATTAATAAGAATTAACTTTTTCTTAGAGTAAGTTTGTTAACTCCTTCTATCAACATTTTAGAAAAAAAAAATCATATAAACTGGATGAACATCAGATTTATAGGAAAATTTAACTGGAGATTTCTGTGAAAGCATAATTCTAGGGTAAAATATGAGACTTATACATACTCTTAGAGTGGGGTGACACATATGTGATTCGTGTGGTCACACATTGGTGGTTCCTAGCCCTCACATGATATAACGGTCAAAATTTTGCTCATTATAACACCTTGCATCACTAACAATCAAATCACTATTATTCGTGTTGAATCGTGAATCAATTCTTGGAGTTTGACAACGTGAGCCTAGTCTCTAAGTATGTTCTTGCATACAAAAAAATATTTCTGAACTCACCGCCTGTCATTTGTCTTATCGTGGCGTATGAGTAAGGATTTATGTAGTGATATTTACGTAAATTGCCATGACAACAAACATCAATGCGCTACCCTTAACTTAGTGCAAGAGGTTTGTCAATGTGCATAGAAACAAATTACAACTTGGCAGCTCACCCGCAGACACTGCAGCAATCAGGTTGGGTCGAGCCCGTGGTCCACATAGATGCGGTCCAATCTACATCATATCAGGTAGAGTCATTAGTCTCCTTTGAGACATCTAACGTGACACTGCCTTTCCTCACGGTAACCTTGTACTTTCATTTTTTATTTTTGCCAATAGTACATAAAGATTCCACGCAATTCTCAAGGAAAGCAGATCTCCAGGAAGAAGGAAATGATGAAAGTGGCCTACAAGAATAGCTATGATCCAGAAGAATCCCCTTGGTCTACTTCAGCCTCCACCACTCTGTCCTCTGTATCTATAGAAGGTGACAATCAGGAGAGTTTTGCACATCCATGCAAAAAAATCATTACATCAACGGCAAATATCAAATAACAAGAATACGCAGCAGTTATCATCCAGCATGGAGAAGAGGTCCACACCTTTTCAAAGAATGAACAAATAGTTGACTATGGAGATGACATCCTTTCTTCTGTGGATGTAGTGAAGACAAAAGATGGGAGTACTTTTCAAGTGTGGAGGAAAACAAGTCCCTGTGTCCTCCTGATGAATATTTATGAAAAGGTCTTGGGCGAGCATTTGCAGAAACACCTTCTTTTGTAAGATGAGGGCCTTGTGGAGATCAAGGAAACAGGCAAGAAAATGACGCTCCTAAAATGAAAATCTCCAGTCCCTTCAACTAACGAAATTGAAAAGTGGCTAGGCAGTATAGGGAGATCTGACAAGAAAGGAGAAGGGAATCCTGAAAGAATATAGTTTCTTAATGAAACACATTGTCTGACAAAAAAAAAGTCCAAGAGTCTTGGATTGAAAAAGGTATGAAATGAAATAGTTCAACTCTGTAGCTGCTGACCCACCTCAAGAACCTGTACATCTTGTGTCTGGGGATGAACCTGAGGTCATCCCATCAATCGAGGAAAGAAGACCTAAGAAGAAGCTGCGTTCTGAGTTCGAATATCAGCATGGCGAAGGTTTTATCCTGGAAAAGGTAAATATTTGATTAATTTATTTTTGAACATTTATACAACATTGCTAAATGCATATTGTAGTAATAAAATTATATATATACTTTTTTGTAAGTATTGAATTCATCTTTTTTAGAATTTAGAATGTTAATATTCTATATATATATATATGCAACAATCATTGTTTTGCATGACTAATGAAATGTGCTAATATTTTCATCATCATCTCCTCCTATGCCTATTGACGCAGGGGGCCTCAGTTAGATTTCGCCAGATGTCTCTATCTGAAGCTTTTAAATCATTACTTCTCTATTAGTTATTACTTACTTCACGCTTCATAGTCGTCAGCCATTTAGGCCTGGGTCTTCCAACTCTTCTAGTGCCTTGTGGAGCCCAGTTGAAAGTTGTTGAATTAATCTCTCTTGGGAAGTGTGACGAGCATGCCCAAACCATCTCCATCTACCCCTCACCATGATCTCATCCACATACGGCACTTGAGTAATCTCTCTTACAGTTTAATTTTTATTCTTGTCCTGCCATTCAACTCTCATTATCGTTCTGAGGACGTTGTTCTCAAATCTACTAAATCTGTTGGAGATTGTCTTACCATGACTCATGTCAATACACTAACACCGATCTCACTAAACTGATATATAGTCTAATTTTTATATGTACTTTTGGGTGATTTGATTTTCAAATTTTACTTAACCTAGTAATTGTCTGATTTGCTTTTTTCAATCTTTCATTAAACTCTAATTCTAAAGATACTGTATTAGAAATCATAGTTTCTAAATATTTAAATGATTCTACCTCATTAATCCTTTCTCCTTCCAATTATATTTCATCTTCCTTTAAATATTTCGTTCTCATCATCTCTGTCTTTCTTCTATTTATCTTGAGTCCGACCTCTAATCAGTGTGAATTTCCTCACCAGTTTCCACCTCCTTTTAGATGTCCCACATCAACGTTCAGTCAACGGCAGCTCTTACTCGTCCAAACTTTTATCACCTGCTCCCTCCAGCCTTGTTCTCCACTTCAGGAGACCCATAGAACCCTATACCTATCTTCTCACTTTATATCCCGATGTCATCATCCCAGAACTTCGACCTATGCCCACAGTTCCCGCCTAGCATTGTATTTATGGCCATATCAAGAAGAGAGGCACCCAGGGTTTGAAAGATTTGGACGTTGGGCACCAAACACGACCCCCTACCTACATCATCTGCACGTTGTTCTTGACTGCCTGCAGCAAAACAGCCTTGTTATCAAATATGACCAGTGCACCTTCTTGGGTCATGACATCACTCCTAAGGGCATTCACCCTCTCCCTAAGAAAGTATCAGCTGTAGAGGACCAGTCCCGTGGTGGTCTTCAGAAGTAAACTGTCTTGAACAGAGCCACCAGAAAATCTCTGACTAGATTGCATAGACGCCATACTGAGGAAAGTTTGATAACATACAAAAAGTGTAGAGCACAGTTCCGTCATGCCATGAAAGAAGCTAGGCGCCAATCTTGGTTATCTTTTGTTTCCTCAGTCAACAGTAGAACACCACCATCTTCTGTATGGAGAAAAAAAAAATATTTCAGGCAAATTTACCCCAAACCCACCACCAGTGTTGAAGGTGAACGGTCAGTATGTGACTGAAGCAAATGATGTTAGCAATGCCCTGGTTGATCATTTCTCAAATTATAATGCAAGTGTGAAGGAGCTCCTGGTCACCAGTATAAGAGCGTTGAAGAAAAGAGCATTTTAAATTTTGCAACAGGAAGGGAAGAGTCGTATAATTCTCCTTTTACTGAAAGAGAATTTGATTCTGCACTTGCTACTTGTAAGGATACAACCCCTGGACCCGATGGAATTCCATATGCAATGACTGTATTATACTTGTATCTTTTATTACAAAGTGATTTATTATGAGCATTATTAACTGAATTTAGTATGATCATAGTTGTCCAAGTATTTGGGAACTAGCCATTATTTTGGCGTTTTTAGCAACAAACTATCGACCAATTGCATTGACATGTTGTTTTTGTAAAATCATGGAGAAGATGGTCAGTGCAAGACTGATGTAGTAGCTTGAAAAGAAGGGTATTTTATCACCTATTCAGTGTGGATTTAGAAAAATGCACTCGACAACTGATGTGTTGATATGACTTGCGTCCTCTATTTGTGAAGACTTGGCTTCCAAACAACACCATGTAACAGTCTTTTTTTTATCTTGAAAAGGCATATGATACTACATGGAGATATGGTATACTCAAAACCATTCATGATTTGGGATTACGAGGAGAGCTACCATTGTTCATTCAATCATTTATTTCACATAGATTTTTTCAAGCGGGTGTGGGGGAAGCTCTATCTGAGAGGAAATGTCCGGAAGAAGGAGTTCCCCAGGGTAGTGTGTTAAGTGTAACCCTATTTGCAATAGCCATTAATGAGATATCCTCTGTCATTCCTCAAGATATTCTTTTAACACTATTTGTTGATGATCTCTCCATATCATTTAGTGGAGCTAGAATGGCGATGGTTGAGATAAAACTACAACTCTCAATCGACAAAATTATTCAGTGGGCTGATATGAATGAGTATAAGTCTTCGACAAGCAAACCTGTTGTTGTCCATTTCTGTAGTTTTTGGGTAATACATCCAGACCAAGATATGTACATTAAAGGTCAACAGATCCCATCTGTAAGTGAGGCCAGATATTTAGGATTGATATTTGATTGTAGGCTTACATGGATTTCTCACTTAAAAGCATTTAAAGCTAAATGTCTTGAGGCTCTTAATATTTTAGAAGTATTGCCCCATACATCATGGGGGGCAAACTGCAATACTATTAAAATTATACAAGGCCATGATTTTTTTAAAAATTAGTTATGGGTGTGAAATATACTCCTCAGCCACCCCAAGCCGATTAAAGATATTAGATTCTATACATCATACTAGTATTAGATTGTCCACAGGAGTGTTTAGAACTTCGCCTAGCCCAAGAATATGACTGACTCTTTTTATGGAACATGTTGCAGAACATAAGGGATGGACTTTTATACATACTTATGGCTCCAAATCTGATGTTGGCGTTGGATTTGGAGTACATAGTAATAATTTTAATTATAGAGGTGCACTTCCTCTTTACTGCCGAACTGTATGGCATACTAACTGCTATTGAAAAAATAGTGTTGGAGAAGGAGGGTAATCTTACCTTTTATAGTGATGCAAAGAGTGTCCTTCAAGCTTTATCAGTTTTCAATTCTAGTAACCCTTTAGTTTTAAAAATTTTATAATGGCTTTTTATTATTGGACTGATAGGTATAATAGTTCGATTTTGTTGGGTTTTAGCACATGTAGGTGTGTCTGGGAATGAGAAGGCAGATTTACTGGCAAAGAATGCTTCATCTGAGTTGCTATCAAGAAGGCATCCCATTCCCTGTAATGATTTCATACCTACCATCAAGAAATTGTTTTATAATAATTGGCAACAGCACTGGGATAGTCTGAATGGAAATAAAATGAGAAAAATAACAAATGTCATACCTACTTGGAGGTATAACATGATGCCCAGAAAGTTGGAGACTTCTCTTTGTCGTCTCCGCATTGGTCACACTCGGTTGACATGAGTTTCTGCTAAATGGCCAACACCGACCATATTGCGACAACTGTTTGGTACGTTGACGGTCAGACATTTGTTGATCGAATGCCCCACTTATAGTACTGAAAGTAGTACACATCTGTTTGAGGCTCAAGGTGAGGATGGCAGGTTCATCCTTGCCAAGATTCTTAAACATGTGTCGTACAATGATAGTGGTATCTTTAAATTTATTTCAGAAGCAGGTCTTCTGAAAGATATGTAACTGTTATAAGGATGTTTTTAATTTTATTGTTTTAAACTGAATTGATATTTATATATATATATATATATATATATATATATATATATATATATATATATATATATATATATATGTTTATTTATCTATTTATTTATAACAAATTATATCAGCGTCAATAACCTTGGATGTCAGGATGCCATATAACTCATAATCAATCAATCAATCAATAGAGAAGTATCCCACGTCCTCTACTGTCAAAGCAATGCAGGAGAACTGTTTTCACCAGTTGTTGCCAAACACGCCACTACTCCTGCCACCTCTACGATTCCATCAAGGGCAAGCCGAACGCCTTCAGGAGGTAACCTTCTTCAATGCAAAGAAAGCCATATCAACTGCTCCTGTTCTCAATTTTTCTATGCCAACTACTCCTCACTGATGCCAGTGACATTGCAGTATGGGCAGTACTCAAACAAATGGCAATAGATTATCCCAGCCATTAGATTTCTTTAGTGGAAAACATTCTAAGGTGGAATCCAGCTGCTCTACCTTCAACCACCAACTACCAGTAGTGTATTTGGCTATCCGTCATTTCTGTCATTTCTTATAGGGTAAGTCTTTCATTATTCACAGGGACCACATACCCCTTATGCACCCCTTCACTCAACAGTTCAATGTCTGGTCCACCTGTTAACGCCCTTATATCTATTATTTGGTTATGAAACTGCACTATTCAACATATCCTAAGTAAACTGAATCATGTTGTAGATGCCCTTTCCAGAAACATACTGGCAGCCTCCCACTTGGGGATAGATCACATTGCCTTAGCAGAAGCCCAGCAAAAGGACCCCAAATACCAAACTTCCAGAACATTTTGGATATGTCTCCGTTAAGGAGACATCACCCTCAGTGGCTTCAGCATCACCCTCCTTTGTGGTGGCAAAGATGGTAAAGCACAAAAGCACTTTATCTTAACCTGGAAACTGTCATCTGTGTTGTACCTATGACTTTCACCAAGTGCACAGATCTTTCGCCAAATAGATTGCCTAAGATGAAAAACACAGCCAGCTACTTTAGAATGTGAAAAATTGGAAACAAAGAAATTATGGAGAGCTTGTTCAAAATCCATGAGACAGGTTGCCGGTTGACAATTCACTCGCAAATTACGAATAGAATAAAAAAGACAATATCAAGAGGATTCTTTTTTGTCAGGCAGTAATGCAAATAGCCTAGGCACACATGATCCTCCTATAATTACATGTAGAGTTATTAACTGACACCACAAACTATGTGATACTTTGAAAGTTTCATCACAGGCCCAATTTCTAGAACTTTTTAAATCATCCAGGCCTTTACCTGAAGAAAAAACTAAAATTCTGTCTGGGTCGTTAATACCACTATCAAAGGCCAAAAACAAAGAACCATTTTTCAAGTACTTCACCGTAGAAGGAATTTCAAATCCTGACTTAGAAGTTGGAAGGACTGGAATTCCTAAAGAATGTTGCCTCCAGTTATGTATGTTACGTGCAAGTCCGGAAATAGTTTGCAACTCTGACTTTGCTTCTTCATCAAGATTTCGTACACCATTAGCTATCACTTCACGAGTTGACAATGTGCCTGTTCTCATTACCTCGCTCTTCATTAAAGAAACTACCTTTCGAGTATTAACGCTTGCTCCGCTTGCCTGGTGATTATGGGATCCAGTTGAAAGAATGACTTCTGGTTCAGTACAGTTAAAAGTTGTATGTATTCTGGCCCGGCAACCTTTATAAAAGTGTTCAAAATGCCAGTATGTTTTAGTTTTTCTTCTGTTATCTGCATGCTTTTCATAAATATAATTTTTTTCATCAAACAGCTTTCGTTTATTTCTTTTCGTATGAGATAAAGGTTGCCATTTTGAGGGCTTCCAAAGTTTAACTAGATAAGAAAATTTAGCAGATGCTCAAAGGAAATTTTCTTGAAGTGCTTTGAAAAGAACAACTAATTGTCAGTTTGAAAGAAACGAAAAGGAGAAGCAATTGGTATTTAAACAAATTACTAAACAATTTTGTTAAAAAGTCGTAAACAAGAAGAAGCGTAGTTGAAAAGTTGTAAACAAGAAGAAGCGGAAATACATTCGTGGTGTGTGTGTATGTGTATGTGTGTGTGTAACCTATCATTCAAGCTTGGTTGTTACAAACAACTAAGTCACGGTAATATTCCAATATTCTCCTTGGTGGAACTTACCATGGTGGAATTTACCTACGGTGGAATTTACCGTGGTGGATTTTTCAGGACCTAGGTATGATGATGTACCACCTGATGCTTATCTGTTAATGCATCCCGAGGTTGATTATATAAAGGATAGTTTGGGATAGAGAACACATCTCTCGAACTTCACCTATGACCATCCTTAGGAAGGCAGATAAAAGTTAAATTTGCATTAAGCTCTGATATCTGTTCTCTATGACATCTCTGATCTCTCAGATAATTATAACTCTTTGATTGTGCTTGAACTGTTATTTGAAAATGAAGTGCTAATAACTGTCTAAACCTAGTGTAATTTTATGTTTGCATTGCTTCAATGAAATGAAGTGTTGAGAACACTGTATAATCACTGTATAATTGCTGTGTAGTCACTCGTTGTAACTACTCTGATGCCCAAAGTGAAACTTGCCGGTAACTTGTTATGAGATGAAGTGATACTAGATCACTTGATGGAATCCAACTATATAATTTAGACCCGTGCTCTCTGTTCTGCATGTAGCAGCGCATAAACGTCTTTTGTATTTCTTATATAGTATTTTTTGAGTTTTCACAATTTAGGAAAGGTGAGTGTGGATTGATATTTAAATTATGTAATTATGTAATCTGTTGAGTGAAACGACTGTAGAACCTGGTACCACTAATTCTATATTAAATTTTTTTGTAATGAAATTATATTTTTTAAGCAAACTGTATTATCTAATCTTTTGTCCTATTATTTAACTGCTACCTCGAGTCGGGTCGCTATTACTCTTAAAACTAGTTAAGTCATAGATCTAAAAGAAGGCTTAAGTTAGAGTATTTCAGATAATGAATCATCACAATACCCTGTATGAACTTGTAAACTAAAAAATCTAACAAGCCGCCAGCAAAGCAGCAAATACCGAAAGACCTATACACCGTAACACATTTCTTCATGCTCTCTGAAGCTTGCAAGTCGCAGTACCGCTTGTTCCCCCATACACGGGTCAATCCCTTGTCATTCGTCATACTCCGAAAGCTTCGCTCCTCAACATTCGTGGAAAAGAGGATTGGATCAACATTGACCGGCTAAAACCAACGTATCTCCTTCAAGACGTCCTGCCAACAGTACGACGCTCTAGGGCAGGTGGTAGCTATGAAATGTACGTGAAACAAGCAACATATATAAATAGAGAAGAACTCTCTCTCTCTCTCTCTCTCTCTCTCTCTCTCTCTCTCTCTCTCTCTCTCTCTCTGTTTCTTCAATGCAGCGTGCATAGTTACTGCCTTCAGACTCAATTTAGGCGTCAAAAGCCGTTCAATGTAGTACTGTACTCGCTAATGTCAGTTTTTATGCCAATGACAACCTTATTGTCAATAGCCGTTGAATGCACGTGCGCAATTGTTACCCTTGTGTGACTCTTTAGGAGCATATTAATACTAGTGTTGTTCATTGATGTTAGTTATTAGGGCGCTGGTCATTGATTCATACTTCCTTCAGATATGTCACATACTACCTACCTTATTTCTGTATATGACTAAAGTCTTCATTTACTTAGACCAATTACAGCCAGTGAGGTAAAATTCCTCTTTCGGGTAATCCTCTTAAACTAAACATGTTTAACAATGTTTTGCATGTACAGCTCTATCCAGACTTGCAAAGTTCTATGCAACTTTTTAAGTCAGGAAGAAAATTTTACATTAAAACTGAAGAGGTCTGAGGTCTAAAGCTGACTAACTCAGGGCTATGCATCATGATCATAATCCGGGAATTATGAGTTTTCGGGAGACTATAGTATACAATTATCCTTTCAACCCTGGCTTATGTTATTAGAATTTTTGACCTAATATTAATAACCGATCTAATCGGGGTAACTGATGTTATTAACCCTCACAACTTTTCATACTGAAATTGAAAATTAGTGGTTTAATCATCTTCTTAATACCTATGGTAAACAGGTACCTGTCATAGACTAAATTTTAATTCATATAATACATAAAATCCGTATTAACTAACTTTCCTCTGAAATAGATAGCTGAAAAGGCCATAAAATTTGACTATTTCCATTCGTGCTTTGACGTCTATAATATATTTTTCTTGAGTAAGCTTGATTAGCGCTCTTCATGCAATTCCAAACACTAAAATAAAATTTAACAACGCAAGTCTTCAATTCGTTTTATATTATAGAAGATATGCTCTTCTCAAAAGTGAAATGTTTATAGAAGTACCATTGCCAAAAAAAAAAAAATAAATAAAAAAAAATAAAGAGAGAGCGTCATGACTCTCAAAATATGAATTGGGCAATGCATACATTTAATGCAATATCCTACGACATATTTTTTTTTTTTTATAAAACGTATACGTAACCAAAATTAAGTAATGAGGAAATCAAATTTTTATTTTATATCGATGATGATAATTTCAGTTCTATGGATTATAATACGAGAATTTCCTTGACACTGCCACGTAGTTCTAAACCAGTGGTTCTTAAACTTTTTTGCCTTGCGCCCCCCTTCTGCATTAAGCATAGATCCCACGGCCCCCCCCCCCCTCCCCACCCTTGAAATTTTTGCCAAACTAGAAAGTACCGTATGCATGTATGTGTTGTTTTTATAAACAATATGTTGCGTTTTGTATGCTAATATACTTCGTTGATTATGTGAGTATATGGATTAATGGTAGATTTTTATTTAATTGCTGTTGATTTTCTATGGGAATGCACTTTACTATATTTCAATGAAATAAACATTGTTCATAAAAAATTGGTAAAATAAATATTTTATGATGAAACCAAATTTTATCTTAATCTTATTTCAAACTGTTTTAGCATTATACAGATTACAGTCATTACATGGCTAGAAAATACTAGAAAAATACCGATTACTGCAAAAATGAACATAATTTTTACTCTTAATACAATCATTCATGGATCATGACCACATCAAAAAAATGCTACACATCTTCCTTGGTGATTAATTTATCCATATTTATGTAGTATTGTAAAACAAAAGACATCATAATTACTACATTTCTATTTTCATTGTTACTATTTTAACTACTTGTAATATTATAGAAAAAGTGGATTATAGCCAGTGGCCTTTTTGACTTAGTGCTACTCATCAGTGGGATGGGTGATACTGGCTCTTTTGAGCAATTAGTCGGGGAATATTTGGTGGTGTTTGGCTCAATGAACATCGGAGATCACTGGCCACATCAAGCTTATTTCTGTTCTTCGTTTTGATTCCAACTAATGCTGAGAACCCTGCTTCACAAAGGTAAGTAGACGAAAAGGGGACAATCACTTGTAGGATTCGCTGACTGATTTTCTGGTAAACTGAAAGATATTTCATCCAAAACTTTCTCATACCAAGAGAGGTAAAACCATCTTTTGCCACAGAATTAAACTTCAGTTCTAGGGAACTGCTCTTGTGAATCTTCTGGAACATCATTAACTGTAGTAATTACCAGTACTTGATAATAGTTGAAATATATTATGCAGGACTTGAAAGCCATCATTACTTCGTTTGACAGACTGAGCCAGACGACTGCAACCCTTTGTTATTATAAGAGCGGGTGAGGTGAGCAATAAGGTGGTACGAGAAAACATTTCTCTGACCACTGTCATCTAAGGGTTAGCCACACGTGTCACTTTGATAACTTTTGGCATTTATTAATTGAATTTTTGGCATGCTTCGAGATGATAATTAAAAAAAAAAACATATGGAAGCAGTGATAATGTTTTTGACTATTTTGCAAATAATATTACAAAAAAAAAAAATGCCACCATCTAGCAGCCCTGCTTGCGCCCCCTTGGAAGCTCCTGGCGCACCCCTAGGGGGGCGCACCCCCCAATTTATGAATCACTGTTCTAAACCATTAGTGAATTATCTTAAACTTGTTGTGTTTGTATAAATATCAACATTATCCTCTCATGGAAGTGAGTTTCATATCTGCAGTCGTCAAGAGAAAATTTCTTTATTTGATTTAGGAGATATACTATTAAACTTGGATTCTTCACGAGTTCTTTTGAATAGTTAGTAACTGAAAGTTACCTATAAGATCCTTCGAGAAAAGTTAAAATTTCCATTTTCTAGATTAGTATCTATGTAAGCAATAAATATTCAATTGTTTTCATATTAATGGAATTTTTATCACATATTCATAAAATAAATTTTCCACCATCACTCTAGGCCCAATGAGAGCTGTTTGAAAAATGACTGAAAAAATTAGAGGCAAGTTTGCCTCCTCTCCTTCGCCCACCTTACAAGTGAATGATATTCTAATTAGTGATCTAAATTTCACAAGAAATTATTTCTAGTATTTAATGTCAGTTAACCATTCTTTTGGGTTTCAAAGACTTTATGACTCCAAAATCACCTGAAATTGAGTATTCATTACAAGGATATATATATATATATATATATATATATATATATATATATATATATATATATATATATATATATATATATATATACACATATATATATATATATATATATATATATATATATATATATATATATATATATATATATATATATATATATATGTATCTATATATATTCATATATATATATATATATATATATATATATATATATATATTATCATTAAACATTATCGTCAACCCTAACCAGTCCACTGGGGGACAAAGGCCTGAGGCATGTTATTCCACTCGCATCTGTTCATGGTCTTTCTATGCCAGTCCACATCCGCAAACTTTCTTAGTTCGTCAATCCATCGTGTTCTCTGTTTTCTCCTGCTTCTTTTGCAATCTCCATGGACCCTTTCTGTTATTCTTAATGTCCATCTTTTATCTCTAACTCTCATTATATGTCCTGTCCATGTCCATTTCTTTTTTGTATATGTTGTTAGCTTGCTCTCGTATCCATTTTGCTTTTTTCTGTTATTCCCATTATCATTCTTTCCATAGCTCTTTTAGTTATAACTAGCTAATGTTCTAAGGCTTTAGTAAGGCTCAAAGTTTCTAATGCTAAGTTGATACTGGTAGAACCATCTTATTAGGTACTTTTTTCTTTTCAGAGAAAGTGGCATTTCACTTTTCATAATCTCATTTTATTCAACAAAAGCTCTCCATCCCATGCTTATCCTTCTTTTAATTTCGCTCTTATGGCCCTGGAAAACACTTACTTTCTGTCATATTGTTGCGATCTTAAAATTCTTACAGGTTCTTTTAATATTTAAACTAAAATTGTACAACAGCCAAATGAAATATGGGGAATGAATATAACAAGAAACTCACAAAAAAACACAACACGTTTATTCACAAACTTATAAAGAAAATCAATGTTACTTCTCCGGTTACTTTCACAGACAAATCAAATCAATCAAAACACGTATAGAAAAGAGGAACAGTCAGTAAGGAAGAAATACTTTAGGAATAGTTTTCTGCAGCTGATGAGACGATACTGGTACGGAGACTTCAGGCTTGAGAACGTTGAAGAAGGGCGGCTGAAGTTCAAATGAAACTGGCACGATGACTTTGGATCAGGAAAGGGTGGCATCAAAAGTCTTCTCCAAAAATTTGATGATAGTGTTGAACTAAAGCCAGGCTGCAGGCAGTGTTGGCTACTTCTCATCACAAGCAGTGAGGACTGGCTGATTCACTTTGTCTCTTCTTTTCAGCCATAACAGGATTTTGGAGATAGACATTTGTTGTCTGAAGGGAAGGTTGGAAACTGGTTCTATCAAACTTTTGGTCTTCTCTGCTTCTTATCTCGTCAGGACAGGGTTCTCATCTGCTTCGAATATAGTTCCTCTCTTGTCTTATAACCTGTCCCATCTCCTCTGGACAATCTCTACTTGAAGTTTATATACCCATCTATGGGCGGAGCTAATTACAGTGGGCAGTCGTCATTTCCTTATAAGGTGTTTTTTGACAATTCTACTTCTCAATTGGCCTCCTCAAAAACGCCCACTTCGATCATGCCATGGAACCTTCTAGAACAAATTTCTAATGCAACCTAGACCGCATATCATGTCGTAACAAGAGAGCAGCACGTGTCCACCCATGATGACATATTTCATAAACAAGGATATCACTTAGGCTGGTTTTCTCAAAATATGATGTCTCCACTGATTAAGGCGATGACATCTTGGTAAAAGAAAAAAAAAACAGTTCCCTTATCGTTGCAAGCAAGCGCTTGTCGAGGCTCGGTTTACTTCCAAAATGCTGGCGAAAGTGAAGTGATAACAAGTTTAACCAAACAACATGGTAGTCGAATCTCGTCTCCCTGCTTACACTTTGGGAATAGATATTTTTATCCTTTAAAAACATATCGCCTTAATAGTATTGTATCTACCCATGACACCTATGTACGTATCATCTTTAACAAGTTCTAGAGGTACGTCCATTACCTTTATTTGCTGTCTTTGCATTTTCATTGAACATTATTGGCTTTACTCATATTTATTTTCAGTCCTACATTTTTTGCTTTAGCCATTCAAATCTCTTATAATCTTTTGTAACTCGTCCCATGATTCACTAAATAGAACTTCTGCATGTCATGTGCAAATCTCAAGTTGTTAAGGTATTAACCAATTATGTCAATTCCTACATTTTTCTAATCTAAATTATTAAAAACCTCTTCTAGCCACGCTATGAATAATTTACAAGGGATATGGTCTCTCTGTCTAATTCTGTCACTATCGTTATACATATATATATATATATATATATATATATATATATATATATATATATATATATATATATGTATATATATATATATATATATATATATATGTATATATATACATATATATATATACTGTGTATATATATATATATATATATATATATTTATATATATATGTATATATATATACATATATATGATCATCATTATCTCCTCTTACGCCTATTGACGCAAAGGGCCTCAACCATAGAGAATTCATTGGCTAGATCCATCAAAGGATATCCAGTTCCTTATGATGCGTAGTGCCTATCTCAAGCAAGTGACCCCTGCTAGTCTATACTATATACGTATATATATATATATATATATATATATATATATATATATATATATATATATATATATATATAAATATATATATATATATATATATATATATGTATGTATGTATGTATGTATGTATATATATATATATATATATATATATATATATATATATATATATATATATATATTTATATATATATATATATATATATATATATATATATATATATATATAAATGATACAATCCAGCAACTCTACAGGACGGCCTTTCTTGTAATCAGTTAAACTGCTTTTCAGATACTTGATGGTATGAGTGGGAAACACAACATCTGGACCTTTTATTCACGATGAGGAAAGTCCACAGGGAAGCATCCTTAGTACTACATAATTTGGGGTACCTGTTAAAAGCTTTGCATAGACAGTTATCTTTCAAGTATAGAGTTCTCTCTTTATCAACGACTTTGTTATCTACTGTTGCAGCTGTAATGCTATTGTGGCGGGATGTTGCAACGACAACCCCCACACCCTTGATCACACTAAACAGACTTTTGTCTTCTCAACACAAACTTTCCCCTGACGTTATCATAAACTGGACTCTTAGACAAAAATGACATAGAAACACAACATAACCTTAAAACTATATTTCTTAAAACTAAAATACTCATCACAAAACCATCCACAACCAAAATAATAACACTTAAAACTAATTATAAACTTCAAATAAACAAAAAAACAAAAAAAAACGCCTAACAAATCTTAAAATTTACGTGAACACCAACACAATATATGTGATTATTAATATTATGGGACACCAACCCTGTCGCCACACACAAGCCGGACTGTCTTTAACAACAAATTACCACAGCCCTGTGGGTAACCCACACACTGTTGGGCTATTTGCCACAACTGCCTCCCTGATTGGGGTCATCATCATCATCATCATCAATCGAAGGTCCACTCAGTCCAGGTCATCAACGTTTATCTAAATCTGAGCAGTCGAATCAAGTTCCTTAAACAATCCAGGTCATCAATAATTAATTCCACAGTCAAGGAAAAATCTCTTTAAAGGAGGAGTTACGGCTCAAAAAAATAAATCAACACTTCCACGCTGGTCGAAATAATATAATAATGATAATAGTCCAGCATTCACACAACTGCCTCTGGGTGCAGTCAAATCAAAATAAGCATTTACCCAAGACATGCAGCACTGTCCTAACCTAGCTAAAACATAAACAAACAATCTCATTTATACCAACAGTCTTTCTCACAACAACAATCAATACACTAACTACCTCTCACTCGCTGACACTCTCTCTATCTCTCTCTCTCTCTCTCTCTCTCTCTCTCTCTCTCTCTCTCTCTCTCTCTCTCTCTCTCTGGATTTGGCAAACAAAAAATAGATAAAAATAAAAACAAAAATTAATCCTCCACATTCCTCCCCCCGTTACTTTGCCAAATCCATCTTAGACAACACTTACCTAATTTTTTTCCATAACCCAGTCACAGTCGGGAACAGGACCTCTACTCTGAGTAACTGGGTCTTCATACACTCTCTCATTCACTTCTTCCTTATCACAATCATTCGCTACATTAACACTATTCCTATCTAAATCCTTATCATCTAATATATCATGTACAAAGTCATCTACCTTGTTCTCATCTGGCCCTAAAATTACACTAATTTCTGTCAACAGCTCATCCATTTCATCAAAAACATTCTCAACTTTAGCAAAAGATTCATTCATGCTACTTATCCTTCTCCTATCTCTCATTCTCGCATTCGTCATACTTTCTTTTACATTATCTAAAGAAAAACCACACACACAATAGGTATCATTCTTACTCAGCCATGATTCATCTGTATTAACACATTTATCTTCCATACTCACCTGTACATTTACACCTTTGTCATGCATATTCAGATTCCTACCTATACCAATAAATTTCCTTTGCACTTTCTCCTCACTTAAAACTTTCAAACGCTTCTTTTTCCTATATTCAACTAACACTAATGGTTTACTTTCTAGCCCTAACTTCTCATGCAAACTAGGTTCATACTTACTCATTTCCAACCAATTATTCATCCCATTCTCACGAACATTAATCCTATTCCTACACACACAGGACTCACCCAGTTGAATCCTCTGACTACCTAGTTTCCCGAACGTCCTGGCTGGCTTAATCCCTTCTTCTTTCAAACTCTAGCTACATGTCCATCTACACCACATTCAGTACACCTAGCAGCTGTTCCCTACACATCCTCGCATAATGCCCATTCTGACCACAATTGCCGCATATCACATTCGTACGATTACTCCTACATCCACTCGTTATATGCCCAGTCATACCACACCCATAACACTTAACCACTTTCTCTTTCTTACACTCACTAATACAATGCCCTGTCTCTCCACACCCAAAACATGCTCCTAATGCCCATCTACACTCATTCTTTTTATGCCCCATTTTCCCACACCTATAACACTTCTCTTCACGGATACAACTACCTGACCTACCTCACTGCGCACTAGCACTCGTATCCTTATTGCACCAATTACCCTGCCTAAAGCCACCATTTGCTTGTACAGTTCCTCCGTTACTTGCCCTAACACTCCTATCTATTACCTGATCAGCTATCCTCATTGGCCCCCTCAAAACTCCATCCTTATGATTACCAAATTCTATTACGCTTTCTTCCATTCCAGTTCTTACACTTACAGATTTACTTTCTTTCATGCACCTATCTAACTCATAATCCTCAAGTATCTCTAGTATATCATCCCATGTCAATCTCTCTTGCATCCACCTCATTTTCTCCTTCCGTTTCAATTTAATAAATTCACACACATTCGCAGGTACTGTCGCCAAGAACTTCCTCATTAACTCCTTACTCTCATTTATACCTTCATCTCCATACTTCTTCTTTGCTAACGTTTCTAACTGACATACATAAATAGAAATAGTCTCACCCACATTCTTTCGAGCCTCATCAAAATAATTTTTACGCCTACACTTAACACTCCCTTTCATACGTTTTACCTGCTCAATTATCCTACTTTTCACACTATCATATCCAACATCCCCCACACTCATTATCACACCATACACCGTCAACAAATACCTAGTCAAATATTCTCCTAACTCCCTAGTCCAAACTCTCTTACTATCCCCATACTTATCCTGACAATACCTCTCATACTCCTTGAAAAACTCGTATACATCCCTACTACTATGCTCATTGAACCTTTCACACTGAGGTACATCTCTCATAAACATAATCTTACACACATCACGTTCATTCTCATTGCTATCATCACTACTACCTTCCTTCTTGTTTCCTACTTCCTCTCTAGAATATAAAGAATCTAATTCCACACTCATACTCCTATCCTAGATTATACTCTTCCTAGCCCTTTTCTTACTCACCACTTTCTCCTATTCACGATCATCCTCACTCTCGGCATGACAATTTTTCTTCTCTTTCTTCACATAACTTTTACCTTTCCTTTCATCCTTCCTCTCACCTTTCTGTTCATCCTCACTATACCTAGTCCCTTTAACTTCACTATCACTATTACTATCACTATCACTTCCTTTCCCATTATCACATACCTTAACCCTTTCATTCCACCAGCAACCCTTTACCCGTAGCAGAGGCCACTCCTCCAACTGCGCCTTCACCCATGAACTTCTTCTTTGTCTACATCTTTTCCCATATTCATTATTTGACCTGTCATCACCCCAAACCGTTTATCAATACGCTCATTCATTCGCCTCTCATTCTCTTGTATTCTAATCTCTAACCCTTCTTCCACTCTCTCTGCTGTTCCTTTTAACTCCCTAAGCTCCTTCTGCATCGCCTCATTCTCACAGTTCAACCTCTCAATATTCTACTAGCAACGTCTCTTTCTCAACTATTAACTTCCGCTCCCGTTCTTTATAATGCCACACTTCCTTCTCCGAAGCCTTTAATTTGCTTTCCATTATCATCAACTTGTTCTTCAACCTTAAATCTAATTCCTAATCATATCAGTCCTTCGTCCAAGAGTCCAGCTTCCAATCCCACCTCGGCAGTCCCTGTTCGGGCGCCAAAATAATGTGGCGGGATGTTGCAACAACAACCCCCACACCCTTGCTCACACTAAACAGACAATTGTTTCCTCAACCCAAAATTTCCCCTGACGTTATCCTAAACTGGACTCTTAGACAAAAAGGACATAGAATCACAACATAACCTTAAAACTATATTTCTTAAAACTAAAATACTCAACACAAAACCATCCACAACCAAAATAATAACATTTAAAACTAATTATAATATTAAACACTAGATATAAAAAAACGTAACATTCATATCAACAACAAAAAAACGCTAATAAATCTTAAAATTTACGTGTACACCAACACAAAACATGTGTGTTTATAAATATTATGGAACACCAACACTGTCGCTGCACACAAGCCGGACTGTCTTTAACAGCAAATTACCACAGCTCTGTGGGTAACACACTACACTGTTGGGCAATTTGCCACAACTGCCTCCCTGATTGGGGTCATCATCATCATCATCATCATCAATCGAATGTCCATTCAGTCCGGGTCATCAACGTTTATCTAAATCTGAGCAGTCGTATCAAGTTCCTTAAACAATCCAGGTCATCAATAATTAATTCCACAGTCAAGGAAAATCTCTCCAAAGGAGGAATTACGGCTCAAAAAATAAATCAACACTTCCACGCTGGTCGAAATAATATAATAATGATAATAGTCCAGCATTCACACAACTGCCTCTGGGTGCAGTCAAATCAAAATAAGCATTTACCCAAGACATGCAGCACTGTCCTAACCTAGCTAAAACAAACAAACAATCTCATTTATACCAACAGTCTTTCTCAAAACAACAATCAATACACTAACTACCTCTCACTCGCTGATACTCTCTCTCTCTCTCTCTCTCTCTCTCTCTCTCTCTCTCTCTCTCTCTCTCTCTCTCTCTCTGGATTTGGCAAACAAAAAATAGATAAAAATAAAAACAAAAATTAATCCTCCACACTATACCAACCTATACATTCCCCTAAGTCTAACATACCATCAGGTAATGAACTAATAAACATTATTTTAAATAGTCAAAATATAAATCTAGACGTTCTAAAGCCGTACATACTTTAACTTCGATAGGTATTGTTTAACATTCTGAAATAGAAAATATAATTTTTGGGAATTATATTTGATTGCAAACTCGCGTGGTCCGCTAACACTGATACATGAAACTTTTAGGTCAAGACATTTATCAAATCTTTAAAATAGTTTCTGGCCTCAGTTGGATGTACAGTAGAGCAGTTAAAAGATTATTCTTCATCCATATGATCATATGATCCGCTCTGTATGGTCCAGATTGAGTATATATATATATATATATATATATATATATATATATATATATATATATATATATATATATATATATATATATATATTATATACATATATATATATATATATATATATATATATATATATATATATATATATATATTAGTTTAGTGAAATCGGTGTTACTGTATAGACATGAGTAGTGGTATGACAATGAAACAATATCCAACAGATTTTGTATGATTGAGAACAAAGCCATCAGAAGAATATTGAGAGTTGAATGGCAGTACAGGATTAGAAATGTAACTATAAGATAGATTACATGAGTTCCACATGTGGATGAGATAATGGTGAGGGGTAAGATGTAGATGTTTTGGGCATACTTTGCTCCAAGGACTTTACGAAAACCAAATTGTAAACTAGGGAACAGATGATCACCTTCAGCAAACCTATTATGACGTTTTGCCAAAATACGTTGAAAAACTTTAGATAATATGGGAGTTATGGGAATTGGGCGGTAATCAGTTGAACCTGAACTACCACAAACACATTTACATAGTGGAGTAACATTACCGATTCTTCAACAATTGCTAAAAGCTCCTCTTCTTGCTAACTTGCGCAAAATAACATAACTTTTGAGCTTTGAAATCTGCAGTCTTTATTAAAAAAACAAAGGAAAAATACCATTTGGATCGACACCTCCATAAGCATCAAGGTCCATCAAGAGAGCTTTAATTTCACGAGATCAAAAAACTAAACTAGTTAGTTTAGCCTCAAGAAAACAGGTATGAGGCAGATCAAGTTTCTCATTACTTTGTTTACTGTCAAACACATCAGCCAACAGGGTTGTCTTTTCCTTTGGACAGTGAGTGACAGAGCCATCTAGTTTAAGTAAAGCAGGAACAGTTGCATCTACAGCAAAGAGTGCAAATTTAAGGGTAGTCCACCATTTATGTTCCTGGGTTGTACCGGAAAGGGTTTCTTTTATGGTTAAATTGTATTCCTTTTCAGTTGAAGCATAAAATCTCTGAGCAAAAGCTCTAAGCTGAGTATAGTTATTTCAAGTCAAATCTGATCTGTTACCCTTCTAAAGATGATAGGCCTCCTGCTTTTCCAAATAAGAACGTCTACAATCACCATTGAACCAGAGTTTGTCCTTCATTCGGTATCTTAGGACATGAGAAGGGATATGCCTACCAATTATGTTGACTAGATTCTCATTCAAAGGGACATGGTCAACACTACTATATAATTGTGACCCATTCAATCCCCAAAAATCACTCAAAATCCCATTACAATCGACCTAAGATTTCCTATATATCTTACATGAGTATGATACATTAGGGACAGGCTGCTCAATCAAGGCATGATCAGATGTCCCATCTGGAGAACCAGCCTTACTTGTTATAACGCCAGGGGAGTCAGTGAATGTGAGGTCCAAGCAGTTAGCAGAACTGTGCATAGCTTCACTTATGATTTGCTCACATCCTGATTCAGAGACAAAATCTAAAGCTCTTAAGCGATGGCAATCGGTAGGAGAAACAGAATTTAACCACTCCCTATGGTGAGCATTGAAATCACTAATTAAGAAAAAGAGGCCTTTCTATCATCATCTTGTATCTTAGCCATAATAGTAAAAAGACAATCAAAGATAGAATCCTTCATGTCTGGATTCTGGTAAATCAAACATAAATAGAAGTTGTTATGCCTACCACAAACTTTTACTAACTGAACCTCAAGACATCCACATTCATACCAGGACTTGTGAGAAGCAAGGTACTCAGTCCTAATATACACCGCGATTCCCCTGGCCGTAGAAATGGCACCCCGTTTCAAAATTATTGGCTTCTTAAATAAAGTTATGATGAGCTCAGATGAGCGCCTCCTATCAGAAACCAAAGTTTCTGAGAACAAAATAATCTCATACTGTCTGGACGCAGCTGTAAGGTCTTGAATATTTGCCTGAAGACCACGAATATTGCAATACAGTACACGATATTGACGAAATCTAGGACGTACTGGTCCCAGATTTCGCTCAATGTCTCCAGGCAGCATAAGAATTAATGGCAATAAAAAAGATACATCATACTTAACAACTAAATTAACAAGAATTATAACAAAAACAATCTGTTTTAAGGAAATAATAATAAAGTGATTGATCAAACCCATAGACTATAGAACAAAAGCCGGAAAAACTGGTCAACACGGCAGAGCCGATACACCACGCAAGGCTAAATACCCTCCAGGATAGCCACTTCAACTAAAGGGAGGACAGTAAGGAGGGTTATGAAAAGAAAAAGAAACAGATAAGCAAAAGACAACCTCTTGATAAACCACCAGGCATCCATGGCACTTATATTAAACCTACCCAACACACCATTTAAAAAAAAAGAAAATAAATAGAGGAAAAGAAATAGAATAGTGTGCTCGAGTGTACCCTCAAGCAACAGAACTCTAACCCAAGACAGTGGAAGACCATGGTACAGAGGCTATGGCACTACTCAGGACTAGAGAACAATGGTTTGATTTGGGAGTGTCCTCCTAGAAAAGCTGCTTACCATAGCTAAAGAGGCTCCTCTACCCTTACCAAGAGGAAAGTAGCCACTGAACAATTAGAGTACAGTAATTAGCCCCTTGAGCAAAAAATGAAATGTAGTAATCTCAGCGTTGTCGGGTGTATGAGGAAAGACGAGAATATGTAAAGAATAGGCCAGACTATTCGGAGAATGTGTAAGCAAAGAAAAATTAGCCGTAACCACAGAGAGGGATCCAATATATTACTATATGATCAGTCAAAGGATCCAATAACTTTCTAGCGGTAGTCTCAACGGTGGGCTGGTGCCCTGGCCGACCTACTCCTTATATATATCTATATATATATATATATATATATATATATATATATATATATATATATATATATATACATGTGGTTCTTATTGCATGATTCAGTGCATTTAAAACATGTTCTATTGAGAGCATGTATGTAGATACCAACTTGATTTTCAAAGGGAGGAAATATGTTTGTACGTCAGTGGGTGTAGAATTAGAAGGAACCCTAGGTGTCATTTTCTTGATGTCTCAAATGAAGCCTTAGAGGCAGAAAATTGATAAGCGTATCATCTTTATATCCCTACGGGATCACATCTGAAATTCCTTTGTCCCCAAAATCTTCCTTCAAGGACAATCCCATAGAAGAGGTTAACTCTAAATTCTTCTGACATGATGCTGTTCAAATGAATCCCATTGAGGTGATTACCATAGGCTCAAAGTCATAAAATGGTTTTGAATATATTGTAGTACATAAGTAAGAATCATACTGTGTTTGGCTAAATCACCTGACTGTGACAGTATATTTACCGAAGAGGTGACACCATTACTTGGAGCTTTGTAAGTTGCTTTGAAAATTTAATGAAAATACCTGGTCATACGATGTGACTCTAAGAATGAATTAGAATCTTATCGGCGCATAACTCCAATCCTGTTGGGTTGCTTGAGGTAACAAAGATGAGTATGAAAAAAGACATCTTGAATTACAATTATGCAAGAAAGTGCTCTGCACTCAGATATGAAAATGTCAATCAGTTCATATATTCAAAGAAATGGCTAGGGAAGGGTCTCTATCGTTTCCTTGCCAATGACAAAAAATGTAAAATTTCCGGGCAAAAACTTTAATATCAACTAAAATGTTGAAGTAATTGTAATTGAACTAAGGATTTTGGCAATCAAAATAATTATAAACAGAACGGTAGCAATGTGCCAGTGTGTTCATTGTGTGATAGATATTGACTCTTGAGCCGATTCGGTTATGCTGCAGCTGATGTATGAACTGCAGGAGAACGTACAATCTTCACCTAAATTCTCTTCCTGAGATTTTATTATATATATGTATTTTCACGAATATTTGAATAACTTTGATTAGTTCACATTTTTAATTGGCAAAATATGTTAATGATAAATGATATGCATAATCTTGTGCAATCTTTCACTAAAGCTAAACCCTTTTGATTATTAATTGTGATGGCACTGAATAGCCTGTCCATAAACAACATAGGGCTATATGATCCAAACGTGCATCCATGGTAAATTAATAATTCTTATTTATGAAAAAAGAAAAAAATTGTTCTACCTATCTCGAAAATCATTCATGAATAATACACACGTGTTTTATCGCTTCTACTAGAAATATATCACTTCCTTGATGTATGAAGAGAAAGACTTAAGTCCATTGGTCCAAGATGGATGAAGTTTGCAGTGAAGTGGAAAATTGTTGTGAAATCTTACCCATAATAATATCAATCCTTTTCGTTAATTATCTTATGTACTCGTTATTAAAACAACATACAAAGTGCATTCCCTGATGACAATAATCTCTGTAAAATGCATCCTTTCATTAGTTTCTATATCTATCAAAAATTCTAGCCACAGTATTCAAAATGCTAACAAAAATTTGAATGAAACATGGGTGAAATGGCTCTATGCTTTACAGATTCATTATGCTATACACACACACACACATACATATACATATATATATATATATATATATATATATATATATATATATATATATATATATATATATATATATATATGTGTGTGTGTGTGTGTGTATCATCTCCTCCTACGCCTATTGACACAAGGGGCCTCGGTTAGATTTCGCGAGTCGTCTCTGTCTTGAACTTTTAATTCAATACTTCTTAATTCATCCTCTCCTACTTTGCACTTCATAGCCCTCAGCCATGTAGGCCTGGGTCTTCTAACTCTTCTAGTGCCTTGTGGAGCCCAGCTGAACGTTTGGTGAACTAACCTCTCTTAGGGAGTGCGAAGAGCATGCCCAAAACATCTCCATCTACCCCTCATCATGATCTCATCCACATATGGCACTCTAGTAATCTCTCTTATAGTTCCATTTCTAATCCTATCCTGCCATTTAACTCCGAATATCCTTCTGAGGCCTTTGTTCTCAAATCTCCTAAATCTATTGGTGATTGTTTCATTGTCATACCATCACTCATGTCCATAAAGTAACACTTAGCACACTAAACTGATATATAGTCTGATTTTTATATGTATTTTCAGGCTATTTGATTTCCAAATTCTACTCAACCTAGCCATTGTCTGATTTGCTTTTTTTCAATCTTTCACTAAACTTCAATTCTAAAGGATTTTATTAATTCCTAAATACTTAAATACCTCATTAATCGTTTCTCCTTCCAATGATATTTCATCTTCCATTGCATACTCAGTTCTCATCATCTCTGTCTTTCTTCTATTTATCTTCAGCCCAGCCTCGTGTAATATTTCATTCATTGTGGTAAGCAAGCATTGCAAATCCTGTGTTGTTCTGCTAACAAGGACATCATCATCAGCATACTCTAGGTCTGCTAAATTCCTATCACCAATCCAGTCCATTCCTTCTCCACCATCTCCAACTGTTCTACGCATTACAAAATCCATGAGGAGGATTAACAATATAGGTGACAACACATTCTCCTAAAGTACTCCGCTGTGCACTGGAAATGCATTTGATAAGACTCCACTAACATTAACTTTATAATTGCTATGCTCATGAACAGACTTAATCAAATTCACATATTTAAGAGGAATTCCATAATAACGCAGGACTCTCCACTTAAATTGGTCCGTGCACAGTATCAAAGGCTTTTTCATAGTCTACAAAGGCCATGAAAATTGGATTTCTATATTCTACGCATTGCTGCACATTTTTCAAAATGAAAATTTGGTCCGTGCAACTTCTACCTTTTCTAAATCCTATATGTTCATCTCTCAGCTTTTCGCCATTGTTTCTCTCCAGTCTCTTTAGAAAAAGCATACTATAATTTTGTAAGTATTCTGGTATTCATTTCATTTTCGGCTAGTATCATATCGGCAGTTATTCCATCTTATCCAGGGGTTTTCCATATATATACATGCGTATATATATATATATATATATATATATATATATATAGAGAGAGAGAGAGAGAGAGAGAGAGAGAGAGAGAGAGAGAGAGAGAGAGAGAGAGAGAGAGAGAGAGAGAGAGAGAGAGAGAATGCTCATAGACTGAAATGGAAAGGTAATGATAGAAGGCTGCCAGTGAATACAATGAAGATTTTTTATTTTGAACATCCAGCAAATTAGTTATGAATGTGCTTAAAGTGACATGGCACTGCTATGAAAAGGTAGCTGAACTTTATCACTCAACCAAGACTAGAATCTTTACTTCAAAAACGGAGATAAATGAGGAACTCTCACGTATTTGCATCTTGTGTGATTTTTCTTTTCTAAGGCTACAAGGTACACTGTAAAGAATATGCCACACAAGATTTTTATATCTGATTTTATTTTAAGTGCTATGAACATTTTAACAAATGAAATCAAATGAAAATTCCAATAAATCGCGATTTCTATGATAATGAATTGATTTACGTAACAGCCATTAAATTGGAAATTTGGAGAATATGAGGTTAGCAGTTATTTTTTTGCTGAAAATGCAATTTGAATGAATGAATGAAGCAATTTCCTTATATAATTTCTTAATCTTCTGTACTGATGTCGATTCAGTCTTCCTCGGAATCTTCTTCCTCAAACCTATCGAACAAGGAAAGGAACCTCGACATAATTTCACTATTTCTCTTGAACTTCCGAACAAAGTTATCCTTCCTCTCCTGCGTGAGTGGCTTTTCCCAATAGGTGTGAGCTGTTATACTATCACTGGATATTAGGACGTTTTCAGTTTTGGCAGGTTCGGGTGATTCATTTGACGGAGTCTCATCGCATGGATCCTCATTCGCACTGACAAGCGTCGGTAGGTAAGCCATTGCCCAAAAACAAGCATACAAATGTTTACTTTCATACTCGTCAACAAGTTCCTGTCTGGTGAAGGGCATGGCCAGACCCCCGGCTTCCATGACATTCTTGAAGGACGCATAATATGTGTCTAAGTAGTACTCGAGATTTGCTTCTCTATCATCGTAGGATAGACTGTGGTAAAAGAACATTTTAAGATCTATGGCTAATGAAGCTTGGCGAAACAGGTCCAGATTTA
>NC_090729.1:143559375-143606875 GCF_036898095.1 Palaemon carinicauda
GTCATTAATTTTGTGTCGTTTTTTATAGTTTTCGAGCGGCAGTCTGCATCATTGGCCAGTTTAGAGCGTGTAACGTAACCCTATGTCTTTTCCATGTAATTAACTCCTCCAACGATGTTGGGATGTTATGTTTACCCCGTTTGTGTGTTTGTTTTTTAACAGCTTCCTGGCCACAATTTTAATCGTAGAGTAATGACACTTGCAGAGATTAACCCTTATGTAAAAAGGTGGAAGGTATTAAATTTTGGAAGTTCTAGGTCAAAGGTCAAGGTCACGGTCAAGCAAAATGTCCAATTTACGTAATCAGCCATAAGTTTGGATATCATTGTTACACATACTTCAAATTTGGTTCATATTTGAGTGTATGAAAACCCACGCCAATTAATATATGTTAGGGTCAAGGTCAAAACTGAGAAATAATCTGCCGCGGTGGAGGTCTGCGCTCTACTGAGTGCCCTTCTAGTATCAATTCATTATTTAGATATTATTGAGTTTATCAGTGAAGCTGAGGAATAGTGTTTGTATAGTGTTTGTTATTTTGCTGTATTTGGATGTTAATTTTGCTGTTTGTTATTTTGAAAGTAATTAAATTTCTGTTTTTTTTCCTGTCTGTAAATAAATTTTTGTAAATTCATTATTTAATTGATTTTATTGGTGTCCATTTATTCTATGTAAGATAGTAGACACTACTATTTTCCCATTCTGTGTACGACGGCGCGCATACAAAATCTAAAAGTAATCCACAACAACCCCTTATTTCATGTACTGCCATTATCAAACCTAACTAACAGTTGCTTGCATTATTTTCGGTTGTGTTTGAGACCATCGAGAAGTGTGTGGAATTTATCCTCGCGTTGAAACTGACCTCCTCAGAGCGTGCACGTGTTTGCACAACTCCAATAATTAGTCTTGCTTCGAGTATTGTGTTGGCCTGTCCTCACAACCCTTTTGTTTATATTTTTTTTATTTTTTCGTTTCCCTTTTCTCTAAGCCATTTTCCTTTTATTCCTATTCGTGGGGCCAAACCCTCATGTAACACTATATTTTGAAATTTAAGGAGTGATCCTTGATTTCAAATTTACTTTTGAGTTTTGAAAAACACATTCGATCGGTTTTTTCTTCAGTTGCACAAAAATGGCTTATTGAAAGAGTCTTTTAAAATTTTTGGTGATGAATCTATCCTGATTTTTTTTATTCTTTCATTCTACTTTGTTTCGAGTATTTTCCTGTCTAGTCTTCAGCTGCTGATTGGTATCTTAATTTGTTAACAAAATCTTGCGATCTATTAAATTTCTTTTTTCTATTCTGTATATTAATCAATGACACTATCATTCAGTTAGTTCTTTGTGCATGTTGCATCAGATTTTCAATATTATGACCATCCTTTACATTCAGATTTTTCCAGACATTACCTTCGTGTAAGTAGTTCTATGTATGCAGTTGATTCTAAGAGTCTTGTTCTTCTCCATCCCAAAGCTGAACACCACAATTTTCTAAAGGTTTATTCGAGCTCTGACCAGATTGGAGAATGATCTTCGTAATCTGAGGCAAATGATTTTGTGTTGAACAGTATGAAATAAGTCTTTCTTCATAGTTTATATGTGAAAGATCTACTTTAACGTTGATATTGATCTTAAAATATTTCATCTTTCATGCATTGCTCCTCATGTATGTTTTTTTTTATTCTTTATTTAATTTCAATGGACTATTTTTCCTTTTTTGAGGCTTAGTGCTTGTAGCATCCTGCTTTTTCAATTACGGTTGTATCTCGACTACTACTACTACTACTACTACTACTACTACTACTACTACTACTGCTACTATTTCTACTTCTACTACTACTACTGCTACTACTACTACTACTTCTACTACTACTAATAATAATAATAATAATAAGTTCTCTCTTACATAATAAATGAATTTTGAATTTTCCGACCTTTGGGAGACATTCAGCGTGTATGCTGTCAAGTCGGATTATATCATATGACTTTTGAACTAACAATTGTTACAAGAAACTAAGCTTGATAAATTCTAGCCGACTCGATGTCATAAATTATCTATATAACTGAAGAGAGCAGAATTTTGATGCCCCTACCTCAATGATCTTGCATGTTGAATTATTCTCTCTGAAAGGAAATAGATTTACCTGTAAATTGGATTTAGGTTTTATTAGACAAAATATAGGATTTTGTATGCACTGAGGTCTCTGGGATTTGATTTTTATTAGAAAATAATCGCTGAGTCTCTTATGGGAATGGGAAAGATAGTTGGGGTTTCTTAAAGACGATATTTCTTACAGAATAAATAAAATTCTCTGTTTAAACATTCTGGGGAAAAGATGCTTAACGATCAAGAAAGCGAATTGCATGCTAAACCCACCATTATCGAAATTTCATAACTGAAAAGGCGAACTTGTAATAATGAAAAAGATGGTTTTCTATAACCAGTAAATTTATATTATTTGTTATTTCTAATGATTATGAAATCTAGAGTAAGCATTTCATTATCCCATTCTAGTTTGGGACAGCAAGTAAGATCAGATTCTGGTCAATAAAGAAATGGATAAAAATGAAAAATAAGATCACACAAAACAAAGGGAATATCAAGACTGCCAAGTACAGGCAGAAAATATGTTAAAAAGGAATTAATACCTGGTTTTAGGATAATAATCGAGACGAGTCAGTAAAAATTGGAGGTATTTGACAACTTGTTTCTAATGCATCTAATGACATCTTAGAGCACTTTTTCTCTTACGATACCAGTGTTATAAAACCCTTTAACGAAATATCATAGATATAAGTGGAAGAATAAAACATTTTTTTCTCGCATTAAAGAGGTATAACTTAATAAAATTTTCAGATTTGCACTAGACCAAAACTTTTTACAAAAAGCAAAGTTAAAGTTAAATGTGAATTAGATCCCATACCTCTTGTAATAACCAACAAAACAGCAAGTTAAACATCCTAGTAAAACGTTTAAAGAGTTGGTGTACATGTAGGAAATTAATGACATTTGCAAGATTAGATATTTCCCCTTGCATGGATATACATACTCCATTTATCAACTGAAGGGCTTCGAACACGACCAGACGATCAAAATTTTAGTGATAATGGTAAGATATTTCCTGGATACAGGAAATACTTGTGTGGATGTTTCATTAGACTGATGTTAGTTGCAGTTACAGGAGAACTTGAGAAGAATATACACATAATTCTTATCATGATCCAGACATCACATATTCACAGGTGGGAGAAGAATTAATTGAATTGAATGTTATTCAGATAGAATCCAGATCTTTCGAGATTTTGAATTTGTGCGTTTGTACTTCTCGGGGTGAAAGTGCTTAGATAACATTCAAGTGATTCATTCTTCGGTTGGTGTTTTTGACGATTTACTAAGACGAGAGCTAAATATAATCATGTTAGTATTCGATAAGAAATTCTGGGAATTTCCAGATAATGTTTCCTTTCAAAGTACTGTATAGTGCAATTCCTAGATGTGATACTGCTCCTTTTAATCGAAAATAAGGTGTACATGATCTCCCACGACCACTTGATAAATGGCAATTAAATTTAATTTGCAGATTTTATTGGTTTTCTATGGCTGTTAAGCCATTTCTTGGTTGGGCGCTTTAACCTTGTGAGATGAGAATATTTGACAAAGAGTACAATAATAATAACAATAATTGATTTGTTCTTCATGGCCTGAGAAAAAAAAAAAGATTCTTATAAAGTTCCTTATAGTCACTAATTTGAAATTTATTACTTATTGGTTGGTGCTATGGGTGAGAAAGATTCGCCTTCCATTCACCTGATTTTAAAGATTTTATATATTCTTTAGAATAACAAATAAGATGTTTGGAAATGTATTAACAGATTCAGTATTTTCTGGTTATTTCTTATCATTCCATATGGAAATATGCAAGTTTAATTTTAAAGTCCAGTCCAAACGCTATATATCATTTTATAATCGAACCAAAATTAACTTTACTAAATTTCAGTTTCATAATCATCTTCCTTCAAGGAGCGAATTTTTCATATTCCTTCATTGTGATTATGGTGAGACTCGGTTGAAAATTTAGTCATTCCTTTATGATTAGTAAGAGATCATGTTAAAAATCTTAACTGTTTACCCTGCTCCCGGATGAGAACTCCAAGGGTAATCGACAGTACATTCTGTTCAATAAAGCACATCAATATACATTGCTATCGTTGAGATAACCTTGTGGTACTTTATTTAATTCTTTGAATATAACTTTTTAATACCTGGGAATAAAAAACATGCAATACAAATATACATCGACTTCTTAGCATATTTGATTTTCTATTTCATACTTCCTTATTGTTAACATTTCTGATTGTTGATGATTATTCTAAAGACGATTAATTCTCGACGACACATAAGAGCTTTGATCGGCTTATACATGGAAACTAAAGTGGAATTTAAAATATTGAGGCTACGCCGTTCTTGTCGTTTCTTTGTTTGTGGTTGCAGAGCTTGACATGGAATGGAGAATGAATTATATGGCAGTATTTTGTTTTTTATCTTATATCCGATATTTGTTATTAAACCTTGTTTCTTCGTTATAGAAGATCACATGAGTTATTAAGATTTCATTGTACACCGATGCTATGGTATAGTGTTATTTTTATTTATAATATATATATATATATATATACATATATATATATATATATATATATATATATGTATATATATATATATATATATATATATATATATATATATATATATATATATATATAAAATTATATATATATCTTCAATAACTGAAAATAGATTTTGAAATATTGATTTTTGAAAGTTTGCCTTTTGTTGGAAAAATTTCTTTCCTCCCTTTATTTGGTGACGTATAAAACTATTATTGTAATCATTTAGCATTATATTTTCATATTTCGATATGGCATAAGCGTTACAAACCGAGGGCACTTTTACCATTTTTAGTGATGTAAGAAGTGTCCTATAAGATTTAGAAGTTTTTAAACCCAATAACCCTTTAGTATTAAAGATTTTAGATGGGCTTTTATTTACTTGCATGAAAGGTATAACAGTTAGATTTTGCTTGGTTCCGACATACGTAGGTATGTCTGGAAATGAGAAGGCAGATTCACTGGCAAAGAATACTGCAGCTGAGTTGCTACCAAGAAGGTATCCCATTCTCTGTACTGATTTTGTATTTACAATTAAGAATTTTATTTTAATTGGCAACAGCATTGGGATATTTTACTTGGAAAAAATGAGAGAAGTAAGTAATGTTATATCCCCTTGGAGGTATAACAGGATGCCCCGAAATGGGAGACTACTCTTTGTCGTTTCCGCATTGGTCACACTCGGATGACACATGAGATTTTGCTGGTTGGCCAACATCAACCATATTGCGACGGCTGTTTGGTACCATTGACAGTGAGGTATTTATTGACCGAATGCCCCACATATAGTAGTGAAAGAAATAGCTATATATTAGAGGCTCGAGGTGAGGATGGCAGGTTCATCCTTACCATAATTCTTGGACATGTGTCCTACCATGCTAGTGGTAATTTTAGCTTTATTTCAGAAGCAGGTCTTCTAGAAGATATTTAACTTTTAAAATAACATCTTTGCTGTTATGATTTTAATTGAATATTCTTTTTTTTTTTTATTTACAATAAACGATATCAGCGTCAATAACCTTGTGTCCGGATGCCAAAAAACCTCGATCATTCAATCAATCCAAGCTACAACCATAGTTGGGAGAAAAGGACTCTACAAGTCTTCTGGGCCTAATAAGAAAAGCAAATCAGCAAAGTAAAAGACGCAAGTACGTAAAGAATAATCTATTCGATAAAAAGGACAAAATGTAAACTATTATATTACCAATATTGTGTACAAAGAGATGGGCATTAGTGATGGTTTTGAAGATCAAAGATGAAGAACTTAAGAAAAATGTAAAGTAAATTAAACCTCTAATGCCTCATTACCGTCTGATGAGCGCAACAAAGTCTTTCAAAGAAAACAGGAGGAATAGTGAATCAACTTACTCAGGTGTGATTCATTCTGACAGTAAGCTAATATCACAATTCATTCGAGAATTGATATAATTAGGTTACCAAAGAATTTAGAGAACAGACACTGGAACATTTTATATATCACTTTATTTTCTTTCAAATTAGTTTTTTCTTTTATTTTAAGCATATTATAGATACTCTTATTTCTGCGCCATGAATGAAAAGGGCATTATATTTTTCTATTTATTCATTTTTATATTTTTTAGTTCGAAATTTTTGCGCCCTAGGCACAGGATTTTTTTCCTCCATTTTCAGCTTAGGGTACACTCTCAAATGTAAAGAAATGTGCCTGAGACCCTTATCAGCATTATTATTTTGTCAATCCTCATTGAAATTTTTAAAAACTATATTGCATTCCTTTTCGCAATTCTATCAACGATTGTTATACACTCATTGATTATTTTAATATCGGATGCACTTTTCCATTATCAATGATAACTTTTTCAAAATAATTTTATGCATACAATATTTATCTAATATATCTTCATAGGCCTCAAAATTATCATCGAAAGGGTTTCATATTCTAAAATAGTTATGCAATTATGTTTTATGTTGTAACTTAAATGTGTTGTATATATATATATATATATATATATATATATATATATATATATATATATATATATATATATATATATATATATATATATATATATATATATATATATATATATATATATATATATATATATATATATATATATATATATATATATATATATATATATATATATATATATATATATATATATATATATATATATATATATATATATATATGTATATATATATATATATATATATATATATATATGCGTGTGTGTGGGTGTGTGTGTGAAATCGAAACTAATTACTAGGATTTGCATTAGAACTGTCCTCTAATGCCAAGCCTAGCCGAAAAAGCTCATAACACCCAAAAACCCCCCCACCCCCCACCCCCCACACGCACTTTTATCAGGATCATAATTTTATAAAAGTCATTGAGCTCCGCAAAATTAACGTTGATCTACCCTGCAAATGTGCGGCGGTAAGGCCTGAGGGCCTGGGAGTGCAAATTGAAATGTTTGCTTAGGGCGCATGAAAGCCTAGAGCATCCCTGCGCGGCTCATAGATAAAGATTTTTTTTTCCACTATTATCATGTGAGCAAATAGTCATCGAAACTACCCACTGAAGTGAGATGTTATGCGTAGCATGCTGAGTGTTCCAGATGTATGCAGATAGAAAAGGTTGTAAAGAATACATTATATCAGACTTTACAGTGTTTGCGGAGGCAGAGAACAGAGCCGTACTAAGTAAAGAACTCGACATAAACCAGTATTGTAATAACTTTCAGATTTCCATACAAATATATCAGTTCATGCTTAGTTGGTTATTCTAAATCCTTCGTACACTTACAGAAGGTACGTTCTGAGTATCACATCTAAAGAGCGATATACTGTATATGATCCCTTAGATGTATCTACTTTTCTTTTAGACGCGTTTATCAAATTATAAAATACCAATGAACAAAGTCACTGTTAAGAGACATAAACAAAAACAAAACAAAAAGGGAAGAAAACGTCAGCAGCAAAGAAGGGTCTAATACCACTGAAGGAAATTAACGTGTGCCGAGACAGACCCTCCTCCATCCGTCGAGAGAGAGAGAGAGAGAGAGAGAGAGAGAGAGAGAGAGAGAGAGAGAGAGAGAGAGAGAGGAGATAGAGAGAGAGAGAGTACCCATAGTTACAGTTAACTGACCAGGTTTATCAGCCAACAGGATATTTGTTTTAGCTGAACATACTTTTCCATCCTAAGATTGGAAAAAACGAACTTATAAAGTTTTGTAGCAAATATTTGTTAACAAATATTGTGTACCGATAAACTATATTTGTGAAAAATTATACACTCAATGCCTTTTGTATCTCATACCAGAATCGAGTAATATGTATGTGAGTATTTTCTAAACCCATTGACCCATGGATTTGTACCTGGTAGTTAGCCAATAGTAGTGACTTGCAATAGTGAAGGAAAGCGTGGATCTAGCAGTTTTATCCATTAATTTATTAACCCGGATTTTGGCAATAAAAGATACAACAGATCACAGCTATCGTTCTTAAATTGGTATTTTTTAATATAATTGCTGGGGTGCCAAAGAGAATAAGCCTTCTTCCTCTACTAAAAGCCTGAATAGTCTTGCAAATTACATGGCTGGTTGCCAAGATCCCACCCAAGCCTTCCTGTGGCAGTAATAAGCTCATTACCTTGTTATAGATAATTTGTGCAATTCACCGAGGCAAAAAACCTTCGAAAATCTCTAAAACATGGATCCATAGACTGGCCAGACAGCATTACATTAGATCCCTTTTTCTGGTAACGACTCATTTTTTCTTTGCCTACACATACACCGAATAGTCTGGCCTATTCTTTTCACATTTTCCTCTGTTCTTATACACCTGACAACAGTGAGATTACCAAACAGTTCTTCACTCAAACTACCCCAATGTAATTGTTCGGTAACTTCTTTCCTCTTGGTACAGGTAGAAGAGACTCTTTAGCTATTGTAAGAAGCTCTTCTAGGAAAAAGACACTCCGAAATCAAACCATTGTTCTCTAGTCTTGGGTAGTGCCATAACCTCTGTACCATGGTCTTCCATTATCTTGGATTAGAGTTCTCTTGCTCGAGGGTACACTCTAGCACACTGGGACATGCTATTTCTATCTTGTTTCTCTTCCAATAGTTTTTATGAAGATTTTATAGTTAATATATGGTAGAACTAATTTAATGTTGTTAATGATATTAAAAGATTTTATTTTGATTGTTATTACTTCTCTTATAGTTTATTTTTTACTTGTTTCCTTTCTTCTCTGGGCTATTTTTTCCCTGTTGGTGCCCATGGACTTATAGCATCATGCTTTTCCAACTTGGGTTGTAGCTTAAGCAGTAATAATGATAATAATGATAATAACTCCCAAAAAACTAACTTTACATAGAGCCAAGACAAGTTTTTATAGGTTCTCATGGGATCACGTAAGGGTGATCATTGAATGTTTACATTCAACAGTTTTTGTCAATAAAGTTGACATCGGCATAAAAACATAACAATGAAATGGTAATAGTGTTGAAATTAACTTGATACATACAACGATTTTTTGACTTTGAGTCCAATGATGGTTCCAGTGTTGAAGATAATGTAAATAGGGAATCCTTCTTTATTTCTATGTGTGTTGCATGTTTCACATGCTTTACATGGTTCCCCCTTTAGCAGTTATGCATTTGAAAGAGAGCAAGCTGCCTGTCAGAGTCGTACTGTTGGCGACTCGTGTTTCAGGAGATATGCAGGTTTTGGGTGGTCAATTGTGATCTAATCCTCTTTACCATGAACATTGAGGTGGAAAGCTTTCCGAGTATGGTGGATGACAAAGAATGGGCCTGTATATGGATGCATATAGTAGTGGCTTGCAAGCGTCATTGCGCATGATGATGTTTGTGCTGCTTTGTTGGGAACTTGGAGGAGATGGCATGAATAAAATATTCCGCGAGGATGATCAACGGGTCACCGCATACTATTTTAACCACTGAGACATCCATGATGCCTGTGGGAATAGTCAGTTGTGGAAACCAACTTGAGTCGTTGCAACGGGACATCAGAGCTGCTTTAAGGGTGCAATGGAAACGTTCCGTCATTCTGTTGGCTGTGGGTTTGTAAGTGCTACTTTGATGTAAGGTGATGCCAGGAATATTCCCTTATGATGTTCACAATTGAGAGGTGAAAGGGGTACCACTGTCGAAAGTAATATGCTATGGAATACCAAATCTTACTATCCATCCAGAAAGTAAGGCAGCACTACATGAGGCAGATGTTGCATCTCGCATGGGGATGACTATAAGCCAGTGAATGGAGCATCAACGTGAATGTAGGCAAAACGATGCCATGCCAATGATAAGTGCTCACACCCGAATCCATATGCCTATACATGAAATACAGACTCGGATCCAATCCTTGGCATCGTTAGTAATGCTATGCCATATAAACTTTTTACTTCAGTAGCTATGCAGTAGATCGGCAAAAGGGGTATGAAAGGCCATAGATTAATTGAAATACCTGTTGGTACATGGAGGCATGTATCCTAATAGTACTGACTGATTAGTTAGAGAATTTATTTTGATGCTTTATTCTAAGTAAGAGCATTTAAAAATAGTAAAGTAGAATTGTAGAAAAGTTATTGAGTGAAGAAGCACAGTATTATTAGAAAGGGTTGATATATGGATATGTAGAGAAGATTGCAAGAAAAACATGAAGAAAATTTTTACAAGTAAATAGTCAATATAACAATAATTATTTTTGATACGAGCTGTTTAATGGACGTCACAGTGAAGTCAGGTCACGTGTTGTTGATGTTAGTGAGGGTGATTGTTGGAGAAACAATCAGCTGATTGGATTCATGGTATTTGAACTATAATGGGGGTTGGCGCCCTCTCCTGTCTTTCTATTGGTACATACGAACCAATAGAGAGAAAAGAGAGAGCGCCCACCACCAATATAGTTCAAACACCATGAATCCAATTAGCTGATTGTTTCTCCGTCAATCACCTTCACTAACAACAGCAACACGTGACCTCTCTTGTCTCTCTATTGGTTCGTACGTATTTAGTGATGGAATTGGTTTTGTGTTGAGAAGATGACATTTGAATAAAGAAGGTAAATATAGTAAAAATATTAAATTTATCACTGACGTCACAAAGACGGGTGACGGAGTCTTCAAAAGTGATATCTTTCAAATGGAGACGCATGTAGGATGTCCTGCAGGTTTGGTATTCGGGGTACTTTTCTAATCCATTCCTAGGTGTATGTCAGCCAGTGAGTTTCTGGAAAGGCCGTCAGCAACAGGATTCAGTTTACCATGGATGTGATTAAGGGTAGAGTTGTATTCAGAAATGGCAGAGAGATATCAGTGATGAGAGGCAGACCAGCATTGTACTGTCAAGGGGCATGTGGTCCGTGCAAAGGACGATTAACATGCCCTCTTAGAAGTAGCGAAAGTGACGGACAGCCAAATAAAGGTTAAAGGTATCTTGTTTCAGTTCCAGTTTCATCAGAATAAATGCTCACCAGAACGTCAGCAGGGAAAGCCCAACCCCCACTGGGATGTCCAACCACAGCAGTGGCCTCCCAGTAAACAGCTTACACTCATGGTCCCGGGTGGCGATGGATCTGCCACCATGTGAAAGCTAGGTAAGCATGTTACCACTGCACTAGTTAATAGTTTGTGGTTCAAGCCCTTTTGACAAAGGCCTATTTCTTTCATTTTGGTGAATTTGTGTTTAGCATCTGCAAAATGGTCCGGTGCTAAATGTTTGAATCTTGCAAACTTGTGTCCCTGTTGTCTTGATATGGGGATAAATACACGCTTGGTGGGAACCGTTTGCATCTGGCATAGTTCTGTGCAGAAGACGTGATAAAAAATGAGGAGGCGGGTGTAGGCATCTTTGGGCACGCTTATTTGGAGACAAAGGTTGGAGGAATCAGATGAGAAAGGTGTAAATGGGTAAGAGGTGGCATTGACTAAGCAATGATGTGCGACGTTGAACAGGAGGGGAAAATGGCCGATGAAATCTGCACTATTGAAAGGTTGCGTTATGTCAGCGAGTATGAAATTCCACCAGTACTGAGCAGTACTGGTAGTCACCAGGCAGACATCAGCAGTCTTGAAATGACGGGGTCGTTCCCTTAGAGGGAATGTGGCATAAGAGAAAGACAAGCACCGGTATCTACCAGAAAGTGGCCATTAGATCCTGTGGCAGGTAGAAAAAAAGATATCAGTTAATGGGGAGGCCAGTGCCACAGGTAATAGCCTACTTATACATTTTTTTCACTATTGCCATTCAGTAGCATATTTCTTAGTAGCACCCCCGAAACTCGGGTAATAGTAGCACATTGAAGGTGAGTGGCGGTTGGGGGAGTTGGTTGGGGCATTCGCTTGGGGTGGCATATATGGGTGGTGGGTGGCTTTGTCACTGCCCAGGCATGTCATGAGAGGGGTGTCGATGAGCTAGAACATTCATCTCCTCTTCAGTCTGCATTGCATAGTTGTTCCCTTCCTCAGGAATAGATTTCTTGATGATGGGGAAGTTACTGTCCTCTGGTCATCAGGTCCTTCATAGGTAAGGTGTCGACATCTAGAAGAACAGCTCACACAGGTTTCCACAGCCGTTGGGACCAAAGATAACAAAATAGGGTCACTTCCCGAGGAGAGCCATCTGCAGCAGGCTGTAGGTGAACAATACTGATAATTTCCCTGAGGACCTTCGATACCTTTTGATCCCCCAGTGGTTGTTAAGAGAACTGAAAAATCTTGGCTGCAAGGATGGCTGGAGACAGTATATACTGCTCCAGGAGGATTAGTTTATTAGCATCATGCTCTATGCGGGCATCCCTTCACTCACAGAGCAATTCAGATATTTCTGGGAAGATCTGAATCAGAGTCAGTGGTGAGCATCGTTGGTGGATACGGTAGACGAAGCAGTGAGCTTGGTGGCTAGTTAGGTTTTCGGGGCGCTCCTTAGGTCACTAATTTCATGGGAGGAAAGGAGGTATTGAATACTAAGACAGCTAAAGAACCAACTTTATTTATAGACAACAGAGGTATTTATATTCCCCAAGGGGTCATAAAAGGAACAATTGCTTGCTTACAGTCAACGATTTTAGTCAGTAAGGTTACTTGACATATACATGGATAACGTAACAACGGGACGACTTTTTTACGTGGATTCCGATGACAGTTGCAAAGTTGAAGAAAACATAGTTATAGCATCCTTCTCTGTTTACATGTATGTTGCTTTCTGGCACGTGCATTACAATATCTAAGCATATGACATCATGGGGTTTTTTGGTAGCAGTATTCGGAAATGACTGCTATGTCGAAATTTTATGTGGGTATCACATATTCCTAGTAAGTAATGCAAGGCAATTCATAGTTGTATCGCTTACTGAAAGATTGTATGATATCCACTCCACTGATATCATGACTGGTCAGCTATCTTCAATGTACATATTCTGCTGGTGCGTAAGGTATCCGAGGTTATCTTCCCTGGTAATTGAGTAAGTCTAGGTCTCAAGAGGAAGTAAGGTTCAACGGCCAAATCTCACTTTGTTTTCAAACTTCTTAAAGCATTGAGATAATAACTAGGTACCTCGAAGGATATCATGGCAGACACAACCTCGTGATGTAATAGTAAAAGTAGCTACCTTGTCTTCCTCTATTGAATTTTTAATTGGATCAACATATGACTTATTCAAATTCACTCTTATACTTAGAATTAATTTTATGCTATTTAAGTAAAAATTATATAATTGCTCAGGGAAGCTATAGTCACGTATAATTTTGTTAATATTGAGATAGGATCGTTAATCTATTTTTTTTCTAACGAATACATCACCGGCTTTCCACATTTTAATATTTTTTTCAAGTGCTAACTAACTGTTACTGAGCAAATATATCCTAAGAATGATAAGAAAATTTACCTAAAATAAGAAAGAAACTTTTACTCTCGTTGACGATATGTGTTGTTTCTTCACTATAAGTCTGCATATTTACTATACTTGATATCTGTTTTGATTTGACATCTGAATTGTTAAAGGCTGGTTGATTTTTATTTGGTTGCATATTTTCATTCGGGCCTTACACGGAGGACGTTTGAACATTTTACACAAGAGTCTTGCCGGGGTTCACACGACACACGCCTACACACGAGCGTGCGCACACACACACACATATATATATATATATATATATATATATATATATATATATATATATATGTATATATATATGTATATATATATATATATATAATATTTGTTTACATATGAATACATATACAGTATATATGTAAACTTATATATGCGTGATATATATATATATATATATATATATATATATATATATATATGTGTGTGTGTGTGTGTGTGTGTGTGTGTGTGTTTGGAATATTTATAAGTTTAAACACGTACACACACACCATATATATATATATATATATATATATATATATATATATATATATATATATATATGGTTGTGTGTGTTTTTTGTGTGTGTTCATGTGTACGTATGGATTTACATGTATGTATGATATCAAAGAAACCCAAGAAATTGAAATAGCTGAAATCTTTTTGACCTACTAGTAGAAAAACTTTGATAATAGAAAAGTTTAAGTAAAGAATATATATCTTAAAAATAGATTCATGAAATAGCAAATAGAATCTGGAGTATCATGTATCGGAAGCGAAATTAATGATAGAGAGGCGAGCCTGACAGTCTCTCGAGATTACATTTCTCGCACATTATCTTTCGACGAGAAAATCCTACTGACTACCAAAGACCCAAGAAGAAGCGTGCGGTGTCCTTCAGTCATGCAACCCTCAGGAGAAATACCTTAAGTAATTTCTACTGAGAGAGAGAGAGAGAGAGAGAGAGAGAGAGAGAGAGAGAGAGAGAGAGAGAGAGAGAGATTTACTACTGTAAGGAATGGGGAGAACAACAGATTATTGTTTAGCTCTATCCACATTTATGAAGGGGAACCTTACATGGAATAAGCGTCGTAGATATAAATAAAGGAGTCTACATACACAATAACAATAACGAGTTTATTGCAGGTGAATTTAGTCAGGCCATTGAGGGGACAATTTCAAGATGTGCTTCTCTTGAATAATATCCTATTTCCAACATGTTATTTCAATCTTATAAAATAAGCTAAAGAAAGAGACATAGGGTTAAAATTATATAGCAGACATTAAAGATTAAGACATTCCTCCCTGTCACAGTACAAGATACAAATGGCTGCTTTCGTATAAATACCCTCTGTATACACACACACACACACACACACATATATATATATATATATATATATATATATATATATATATATATATGTGTGTGTGTGTGTGTGTGTGTGTAGGCCTATATATGTGTGTGCGCGTATGTGTTTGTGACTGTTTGTGTGGGTGTATGCACTAGAGAAAAAAAATGAGTGCGTTTTCTTTTTAGTGTACTGTATATGTATTCATAAGTGATTCTATGAATGCATCTGTTAACATTCTTTCTATGCCAGTTTATACCCTCAATTTTTTTAGCTTGTCAATCCATCGTCCTCTCTTCCTACCCCTGCTTCGTTGGCAATCTCTAGGGACCCAGTTTATTATCATTCTCTTTTTGTGCCCTGCCCATGTCCATTCTTTTTTTTTTTTTTTTTATGTGTTAGAAGATCCTCTACTTTAGTTTTCTCTCGTATCCATGTCGCTCCTTTTTTTCCTAGTGTTATTCCCATCATTATTTTTTTCATTGTCCTTTAATAGGCTATATATATATATATATATATATATATATATATATATGATATAGATATATATATATATATATATATATATATGTATGGGTGTGAATATTTATATACATATACTATATGTAGATATATTTATATACTACACACACATAACACGTATATATAAAATGTATATGAAGTATATATATATATACTGTATATATATATATATATATATATATATATATATATATATATGTATATATATATATGTGTGTATATATATGTATATATAGACGTATGTATATATATATATATATATATATATATATATATACGCAATCATCGTCAGCTGTTATTAGTTCACTGCAGAACAAAGGCCTCAGGCATATCTTTCACCTTGTGTGTTTGTTATCTTTCTATGCTAGCCCACGCCCGCAAACTTTCTTAGTTCGTAGATCCATTGTTTTTTCCTTCGCCTGCTTCGACAATCTCAAGGGACCCATTCTGTTATTCTTAATGCCAGTCTATTATCTGACATTCTCATTATATGTCCTGCCCATGTAAATTTCTTTTTCTTACTTGTTAGAATATCGTATACGTTAGTTTACTCATGTATCCATGTTGTACTTTTTCTGTGATATTCCCCTTTTTATTCTTCCCATAGCTGTACGAGTTGTAACTACGTTATGTTCCAAGGCTTTAGTAAAGCTCCAAGTTTCTGATGCATAAGCTAAAACTGGTATGATCATCTCATTAAATACTTTTTTTTTTTTTTTAGAGAAAGTGGAACTTTACATTTCATAATCGCATATTGTTTACCAAAAGCTGTCCATCCAATGCTTATCCTTCTTTTAATTTCGGTCTCGTGTCCTGGGGAAGCAGCTACTGTCTGTCCTAAGTACATATATTTATAACAATCTCTAGAGATTTGTCCAAAACCCTTTTTTGTTGTGTGCATTTTGATCGAACATTATCTAAGTTTTACTCATATTCATTTTCAGTCATACATTTCTCCCTTTTTTATTCAAATCTTCTATCATCTTTTGTAATTCCTCCCATGTTTCACTAAGTCAGCTATGTTGTCTGTGAATATTAAGTTGTTAAGTTATTCCCCATTAATATTGATTCCTACATTTTCCCAATCTAAATTTTTAAAAACTGCTTCTAGCCATGCTGTGAATAATTTAGAAGAGGTGGGATCGTCCTATCTAACTCCTTTCTCAATCGGAATTTTCTTGCTATCTGTATGTAGTTTTAGGATCGATGTACTATCTGCATAAATATCTTCAAGTGTTCTAAGATAACACACATCTATTCCTTGTCTTTGAAGAGCTTTCGTTTCTGCTGAGGTTTTGACGGAATCAAAATCTTTCTCATAGTCTATAAATGCCATACATACTGGTTTGTCATACTGTTGATTTTTCGATTAGTTGAGTGATTACATGGATATGGTCAGTTGTCGAATAGCCACTTCTAAATCCTGCCTGCTCTCTTGGTTTATTAAAGACTATCTGTCCTTATATTTGGCCTAATATGGTCTTTGTAAATATTTTCTTTATCATGGAGAGTAAACTTATTGGGGTGTAACTTTTCAGGTCTTTTGGTCTTCATTTTTGTGAATTCATATAATGATGAAGTTTTTCCAAGCTGTAGGTATCAGGCATTCTTGCTGATTTGCCAATTTTAATACTTTCTTTACCTCTCGTACTGTTACTTTTGACACAGGCCAGGTGTTTCATTATTTTTAATTGCAAATTATTTTCTTATATACTATTGTATAGCAATGTATATAAACCCTCTGCAATTTCTATCACTCCATCTCTATTATTGATATGTCCCTTTTTATCCTTTAAGATAACCTGTTCCAAGTGTTCTTTTAATCTATTTGATGCTTCTTCCTTACTTTAGTGTTTTCTTATTTCTTTTTTTTTATTGTTTATGAATGTCTCGGGATTTTAGTTTGTTTATTGTTTTGAATAGTTCTCCTTATTCTATTTTATCTCTCTTGGATAGTACCCTCATTTCCAATCTTTTCTTTATTAGGTTTTTGGTCTTTTCAGATAATTTCCATTGACCTTGTTTAAGATCTTTTCCTCCTATCTTTTATGCTGATTCCAACACAAATTTTGTTAAATAAGTGTTCATTTCTTCTTTACTTTCTTCCATTTCATCGTGTAGCTGTGAGCACTTATTTTGTATTGATTAACTAAAATCATCAGATTTTTCTCTTATTACAGAGGTGTTTATTTTCTTTCTTGAAATAAGTTTTTATCTTTCTTTCCTTAGATTTAAACAAATTTTTCTTCTCACCTTTGTATAGTCGCTTGACTTTAACTTGTTTAACACTTACATCTTTAACTAAATTAATTTTTTCACTGAAATTAAAATCTAATCAACTTTTTGTTTCTCTATTAGGGCTTCTCCTTGTCCATTTTCTATGTTTCTCCTAATAAAAACAGGTGTTCATGATTTTAAGATTGTTGCTTTCAGAAATATTTATATATATATATATATATATATATATATATATATATATATATATATATATATATATAGTATATATATATATATACATATATGTATATATATATATATATATATATATATATATATATATATATATATATATATATATACATATATATATATATATATATATATACATATATATTTATATATATATACACATATATATATATATATATATATACATACATATATATATATATAATACTGTGACATAAAATGATCAGGTTTTATAAGAGGAGACGGAACCTACCGTATCCATCAAATATTGATAATTCAATATCCTCTGAGAATGTCGGAGAGTCCAAAGTGGGAGTAGGACTAGAATTGCTGATAGAGCAGAAGAGAGGAATGAAATCATAGGAAAGCACTCTCTTATAATCCCGAGTTAAATTGTTCATTTAATGTCTTTCCAGGTAAGTTATTAACATGTTTTCAGTTTTCAGAATTTTTTATAGTAGGTTATTGATGATTTTCAGATTTACAGGTAAATTGTATGTAATTTTCATATTCTAGAATCTGTTACAAGTAAGGTTTTGACAATTTTATGATTTCCTAATTTTTTACATTTAAGTTATTGATATTTTCTATATCTATAAGATATCAGAATTCTTTAACAAACATTTTAATATCCTTTTAATATAATTATGAAAGATATCAAGAGTATCAATCTCAGTTTTTGTAACTAATAGATATATGTTACGAATATGAAAAAGGCAAATGGAAAAAAAACTATAAAATAAAGAAATGAAAAAGATGATGGTCCAGGTCCTTGATTGGAAGTATATATAAATTCTTAAAATCAGATCCAGGGGAAAATGCCAAATTTTATTCCTCTACATTGCATACATATGTTTATCAAGTCTTAAAAAATTAAGGATAAAATCTTTTGTAACCCTACTGGAGAAATAAGTGGTAATTTATTTCTAGGTATCACTCGAATATCACAAAAGCTAAAGTTTAGACATCAGTTTTATCACCAAGTAATTCCACTAATTCCCTTTAAAGAATTATTGTCCTCTTTAAAAATATATTCATGTATAATTGTGCATAGGAAAAATGTTGAGATACCAGTCTTTGTAAGATATTAAAATTGTTTACCATATCTCCAAGGTTAATAAAGTTATAAATCTAGACGTTGCTGACAAGAAGCAATGTATAGGAATGAGAGTCCTTCATAATTTCATTCTATTCCTTCTAAATCTATGTGTAATTTAGTCACTTATCAAGATATCTTAATTTCTGTATAATCTTCCATCTCTTCTAATATATGGTTTTGAAGTCATGTTCTCAGTAACAACGTTTTTCACTCATTCCAACATAATTCTCGTGTGTCTGGTTAAAGTGTGAGTATTGGCCGATACCAATGCACCACACTTCTTTAAAAGATATTCTCCTGATATTTCATTATGATAATTACAATTATAGTTTGTTTAAGGCCGTTCTTTAAACTTTTTAAAAATACCGATAACGCTTGATTTTATCTCCTTCTAATGATGTTACTCTATTGAACTTATCTAAGAACTTTGCGATCCAATAATCTGAGGTGATCTATGAAATAGTTTCGAATTTACTCCAATTTTAAAGTATGATATGCAATGGCTCATAGACAGAGATATTCATACCCCTTGTGGGTATGGGTGCTAAATGCTGTAGGTATCCGACTTGATATGTGTGGATATCTGTATATACCCAATTTTATGTACTGATTTGTATTCAGGCAGATGATTAGATTATTTACTAATTCATGCCTAAGAAGAATTTCAAATTATCAAACAGGACTTTTGTTCTATAATTCAAAACCAGACTTAGATTTCAAGAATGAAATAAGCATAAACAAGTAATGTTCTTACAAAAACTAAGTACTTATGGCCTTTATCAATTTTTTTTCCTCTCAGTTATGCTGAATCAATTGGGCTAGGCGTTCTTGTCTAACAACACTACTCCAGGAAATTAGACATTGGTCAGGACATAAATTTTTTGTATTACTTGTATGCTATGTACTTGAAAAGAACAGCAGTAAAAGCAGTTGGTGTTTTCAGACAGATGCAATCTTTCATTGATAGCCATGAGTTAGCATGGAATTCAATTTGGTCTATTTGTACGGATTGAGGTCCTGCCTTAATTGATGGAAAAACTTGATTTGCTGCTTTAGTCAAGAAGTCTCTGCAAGTGTTCTCCACTCACTGTGTTCTACATTACGGAGCTATGACATTCAAAACATAGCCAAAGAAACTCAAAGAACTGACGATCAATTGGTCTTACTATACTCGTAGACCAGTATTAAATCCTCTCGGCTATTTAGAAAATTTGGGATTAGATTGAAGCGTAGCAATGTTACTGTACCACTTTGAGGTAGTGAATATATAGGATGATATTCTCATATTCCTCAAGAATAAAAAATTTACCCTAGCAAATGATTTTGAAGATGTGCATTTTGTTGTTAGTCCGGGATCTTTGCCTGATATGTTCAATCTACATAATGATTAGAAAGTATCATCAATGTAAGGAAACAAAAGATGTGGGCATTATTCAAGCCAGGGGAAAAATTGGTCCTAAATTTTCCTATCCTTATTAGAGATGGTAAGATATTGCTTTTGGAAATACTTATACTTCAAGTACTCAAGAACCCCTTGAAAGTACAAAGGATTACTTATCAGATATTGATGATCTTAGCATGAAATTCCCTTTGATCCACAACTTTTTCTTGGTTGAAATAGCATAAATGAAAGACAAATATTCTGTAAATAAATGTTTCATTTGCTTCCAAGAAAACCAAAGAAAGAAAATGGGTCTGGAAAGATCTGATAGATGTCAAATAGTTTTGGTGGGAGCAAATCGCAGCTTACCCAAGTTGGCATTGAGAGCAATGAATGTTATGGTTCCCTTCACAGCTGCGTATCTCTGAAACCAGACTCTTAATCATCAAATCTGAAACCAAAGTAAGGAGAAATTGACTTTATGTGTCAGCTGATATGCAGTAAGCTTTGTCAGTATCTGTATTCCGATCCCATGTTTATATCGCAACAGTAGATCAATAAGATTCTTTTAATGGGAAAAGAATGAACATATAAGTTTGTTTACTTCGTTTGTGTAGTTATTGTCATATAACTCTATAGTATAAAGTAAAGTGCTGATTCTTAATCTGAAATAGGTGAATCAAAATTACATTATAAAATACTTGTACATGTTTGTATAACTGACATTTCTAGTTCTTTTTATTTTGCTTTTATCGAATAGATATGGTAGAATTATAGATTTTTATGATTTTCCATTATGGTCTATCCCTTGGTATTCATACCTAATGTAAATTGAAACTATTGTCATCTTCGGAAATCATAGCGGACTTTCTTTTTCTTAGTTAGTGTCCAAATTTAAAAAAATATACCACAAATATTATGACAACATATTTGGTGGCAAATCCAAAATACCTGCAAGCATTCTCTGTGGCTTTCTGACCTCAAGTACAGCTGAATTCTAATAGAGTAGTTCTCATCCCATATTTGATCTTCCAGACATTTCTTATGAAGATAAAGTGGCTACATCAACTCCCTTAGAATAATATAAATGTGCATTATTGTGTAAAGATTATTTCCCTGAACAATCAAGTGAAGGGGTATGGGTCCATATTGGGCAATCCACTGGGGGTCTGGGATCCTCAAAAGCACAATATTATCTCACATCCCCTGGCATTAAACTAATAAGTTTGTTGCGTTCCACTGTACCTTTTCTCCTTTTAAAGTATATTCTCAAGATTAAACGACCTTCTGTAGCTCACTGAATGAGCCTAGAACATCAATAGCAGTACTGATATGTTTTTTTTTTCTTTTTCTTTTCTTTTTTTCCCCCCAAGTAGTCTCTCCTGTTACGATGGTTTCTATTTTAGACATTTTGAGGAACTTTTGTATAGTGTTATGAACTCACTGGATATTGATTTTTTTTTCGGGATTTATCTTATAAACAATAACTTCTCATTCAAACCAAAATTATGTTTTCTTGCTAATAAAACTTTTATTATTATGCGTAATGCAATGATGCTAAAGTATTTTCTCATGATATGGTGACTATTTATGAATGTCCTGCTTTCTTTACAATAATTTTTTTACAGTTTCACTGTGGTTTCCACTAGATATCCTTGCTTTAACCTTACTTATATATCATAACTCTCCGCTATCAAAATCTTCAATTTTTCCTAGCTACCTTTATAATCGTGATACAAAATTTTTTCATTATTTTACCTCCGCAAAGTAGGCTATGTGTTCGAGTCGGTTTATTTATTTATCTGTATCTGTGGACCGGATTACGTCAAAACTACTAGGCGTATTTTGAAAAAAATTTTCACCAAACATAGATCTTAGGTCGTGGATGACCCCATTAAATTTGGGAGATGATCCGTATCCGGATTCTAGATCCGGATTTGCATTCATGCCATTTTTAAGATAATGCCAAACTACTCGACGAAATTTTCACCACAGATGGGTCTTAGGTTATGGACGACACCATTAACTTCTGGAGATGATACAGATTCTAGATCTGGATTTAAAGATAATGTCAAAACTACCCAACGGATTTTGACAAGTTTTTCACCACAGATAGATCTTAGGTCATGGACGACCTCATTAATTTTGTAGATGATCCAGATCCATCTGGATTCTAGGTATGGATTTTCATTTTTTGCATTTTAAAGATACCGTCAAAACTAATAGACAGATTTGAACGAATTTTTCACCACAGAGAGATCTTAAGTCATGGACGACCCCATTAAATTTTGGCGATAATCCGTATCTTGATTCTAGATCCGGATTTGCCTTTTTCGCCATTTAGAAAAAAAAAAACGCCTAAACTACTTCGCGGACTTTGACAAACTTTTCACCACAGAGATCTTAGGTCATGGACGACCCCCATTAAATTTTGGAGATGATCCGTATCTGGATTCTAGATCCTGTTTTACCTTTATCGTCATTTTAAAGATAATGTCAAAAACTACCAGAAGGATTTTGACAAACTTTTCACCACAGATAGATCTTAGGTCATGGACCACCCCATTAATTTTGGAGATGATCTGTATCCCTCTGGATTCTAGATATAGAATTAAACTTTTCGTTATTTTATAGATAATGTCAAAACTAATCGACAGGTTTTGACGAAATTTTCATCACAGATAGATCGTTAGTCATGGAAGACCCCATTAAATTTTAGAAATGATACGGATCTGGATAATGATTCTAGATTCAGGTTTAAAGATAACGTCAAAACTACTTGACATATTTGGAAAAAATTTTCATCACAAATAGATCTTAGGTCGTGGACAACCCCATTAAATTTTGGAGATGATCCGGATCCATCCGGATTCTAGATATGGATTTGCATTTTTCGCTATTTTAAAGATAACGTCAAACCTACAGTATATGACGGATTTTGACGAAATTTTCACCACAGAGAGATCCTAGGGCATGAACGACCCATTAAATTCTGAAGTTGATTCAAATCCGGCCCCAGATCAAGATTATTACTTTTTTGCCATTTTAAAGATAACATCAAAAATACCTGATGGAATTTGACAAAATTTTCACCACAGATACATCTTAGGTCATGGACGACCCCATTATATTTCAGAGATGATCCGGATCCGATTCTAGATCCATATTTGCATTTTCACTATTTCAAACATGACATCAAAACAAAAATGACGGATTTTGACGAGTTTCCACACAGACGACTCCATTGGCGGGGTCCCAAATCTCTGAATGCCCTTGTTTATTTGATTGTTTATTTGTCTGTCTGAATGTCTGTGGACAGGATTATGTCAAAACTACTCTACGAATTTTGTCGAAATTTTCACCACAGATAGATCTTCTGTCATGGATGACCCTATTAAATTTTGGATATGATTTAGATCTGGATCTGGATTTGAAATTTTTGCCATTTTTGTTGAAAGAATTGTCAAAACTACTCGATGGATTTTGACGAAATTTTCACCATAGATAGATCATATGTTATGGACGACTTCATTAAATTTTGGAGATGATTTGGATCTGGATCCGGATTTTAGATCCAGATTTGAATTTTACGCCATTTTAAAGATAACGTCGTAACTACTCGACAGATTTTGATGAAATTTTCTCCACAGATAGATCTTAGGTTATGAACGACAACATTAAATTTTAGAGATAATCCAGAACCGGATCCGGATTTTAGTTTATTCTTTATTTATTTGTCTGTGTGTCTGTGCACAGGATTACGTCAAAATTACTCAACAGATTTTGACGAAATTTTTCACCTCAGATTGATCTTAGGTCATAGACGACTCATTAAATTATTGGGGATGATCCGGATTCAGATTAGGATTCTAGTTATAGATTTGAAATTTTAGCCATTTTATAGATAACGTCAAAACTAGTCGATGGATTTTGACTAAATTCTCATTACAGATAGATCTTAGGTCACGGACGACCCCATTAAATTTTGGAGATGATCTGGATTTGCATTTTTTCACCATTTTAAAGATAACACCAAAACTACTTGACGGATTCTGACGACATTTTCACTACAGATAGATCTTAGCTCATTTAGGACCCCATCAAATTTTAAGGTTCAGAAATCTCTGATTGCTTTTGTTGTTATTATTATGATTATTATTATTATTACTACTATTAATATTAATATTATTATTAACATTATTATTAATAGTAATAGTAGTAGTAGTAGTAGTAGTAGTAGTAGTAGTAGTAGTAGTAGTAGTAGTAGTAGTAGTATTGTTATTATTATTATTGGTAGTTATGATTATTATTTGTATTATAATTTATTATTATATTTAATATTATTATTATTATTGTTATTATTATTATTATTATTTCAAACGAAGCTGCAACCTTAGCTGGGAATCCAAAATACTACCAATCGAGGATTCCTAGTAGCAAAAGAACCCAGTGAGGAAAATAGAAACAGAAAAGTAACGATTATCTATAAGGTAAAATATAAGTAAATTTATATAATTAACATAATCAATAAAGTAATATGAGTAAATACTAATTAGCAAGTAAACTATGATACTGCTTGAAAATTATTTCCACAAAGTTTGAATTTCTTTCGTTCCAATGATTCAATTGCAAGTTTAGAATGATCATTGCACGATTAGATCATAGTAATAAAAAAATCTAAAATGCTAAATAGTATTCAGGCTCTTGAAAACAAAAGTCAGATTATTAGAATTTACTACATGCCTAGTATTACATAGTGAATGGTATACAGTAGCCTGTAAAAATCTGAATACAAATGGTCAAGATCATGAAAAATATATGCACCGTGTACAAGAGCTAATTGTACGACGATGTCAAAGATTAGTTTATGATAATGTATTTCCCCTATATAATAAAGAGCAAGTGTGGTATATATATATATATATATATATATCCAGTCACGCTCAGTCACGAGACATTTAACTACTGGTCTCTCTCCATCCCTGGGGTAGTGGGGAGAGGAAGTAGCCATACCCTGGAGATATGGATTGTAGGTAGGAAAGGGGCATGGGAAGGATTGAATTTGTGTGTGCATATCTATCTAAATATTTACCGTTATTTTTGATGAGTCGCATACACTAGTGACTAGTATACAATAATAGACCTCCAAGTTTTTTCCAGTCAGTCAAGATAACAGACAGCTGCTGAAGTCCCAAAGTGAGAATAATACTTAGAATGTTAGACTAAAATAATTGAAATAGGTATCAAAAAAATCTTGAAAGACTCAAAATATTTATTATTTTTGCTATTGATAAAAGACAAAAAAAAAAAATTCTCAATAGTAGAATTGCAATCAAGAATGACAATTGGAATTCTAGATGAATTGCATTTAGAAAATAAACATTGGTAATGAAAAAAAAAAAAACTGTATGGTGTTATGCAATTTTAATTAAAGTTTTGTTTGCGTTTAACTTCATAATTTGTACCGTGCACTAATATTAGCTAGATCTTTTAAGGATTGGGCACCCATAGGTTAGAACTCAAGAGATGGGATCTATACCAAGAGGTAACCAACATCTGCATAATTTACAAGCTTGTTTAAAAGACCTAATCACATATCATGTGTATATGGTATTAGCAGTAATGGGCCAAGAACCTTACCATGAGGAGCACTAGAGACTGCAATCTATTAGTTTAAGTTTCAATAATAGTACCAAGAAATTATCCACCTGTTATTTTCATTTTCTTTGAACTGCATCTAGACTATTTTTTTCGTTTCTTTTTTTTCTTTTTTTACTCGTTTCCATGAGGTTTTAGATTTTATTTTACGATCTATAACTTAAAAGAATAAAATCCCTAATGTTCAGAAATTTGATTAGACTTAGAACTACAATGTATTTCTGGCAAACACATAGTGTGTTTTTCCTTTAATACCTTCCATACTAATTACTGGATCAGAATGGTACTTTGACACAGCACTTTATAGGCCTCCCCCTAATTTTTGATACTAGAATGCATTGGCAAACTAGTTAATTAAAGTGTTTACGCTTGTCCTAATAAAGCCTAAGCCAAGTGAATCGGTTAAGTAGGTAAAGCAGTTCGAATACCTACACTCCCCCGTCCCTCCCCTCTCCTCTTCCTTCCCTCTGTCTTGACCCTCCTCCTATCCCTCTAGTAACGCCCTTTCCTAGACGCGTCGCTCACTCCACCTCTTCTATAACCTGTTATATTTGTTGATAATTGATAGAATTGATATGTTGGATTCTTGTTATAATTATTATTAACATTTCATGATATTGTTGTCTTTCGTCAGGGCGTTTAAGGAGTTGATGACAGTGTCCTGGGGGGTTCTTTTAATTGTCTAAAAATAATTAAACACGTTCTCCAAAGGCATGATTGATGGGGCTTTACCTCATTGAAATCTCTGTGTGGAAAACACAATAGCTTTAGAATACAAACAGGATTATACTGTGACACAGATAAGTATAGTATTTAAAATTGATAAAAAATCTACGAACTACATAATTTGTTGGATTGATATGTACAATTACACACACGTATGCACACACACGCATGCGCGCACACACATATACATACATACATATATATATATATATATATATATATATATACATATGTATATATTTATATATATACACACACACACACATATATATATATATATATATATATATATGTATATATATATATATATATATATATATATATATATATACATATATATATATATATATATACATATATATATATATATATATGTATATATATATATATATATATATATATGTGTGTATATTTATGGAAGGAGTGAATTAAAGGATAACTATTAAGATTCACTTGTTCAGTAATATGCTTGTGCTTCTTATGCCATAGTTTGTTATTGTGCTTTTCCAAAAACCTTCTTGTGTTAAGACTAATTCTTATTTTATTGTCAGCTTGTTCTATTATGTATATGGAATGGAAAAACCTCCTTGGTCAAACAAGCACTGAGACAACAAACTGCTTATGCATAAACCATAACAGATACCTAAATTATGATTGTTAATGGTAAAGTGAGCAAATACACCGTAAAATTTTCGGTCAACTTATAAAACACTTGATTACATTCATTCTACCTTTCAAGGAGGTAAAGCGCATCAATCCTTTCTTTGGAAAACTAGTGTTTCATTATTTTTACACAATTAAAAGAAGCTCTCAGGGCAGGTTCATCAGGTTGGATAAATAGGCTAAAGGCTATAAACTCCTTGTACACCCTGACAAAAGACAACAGTATCATGAAAGGTTGATAATAATAATCAGTTTTTAACAAATATAACAGGTTACAGGAAAGGTGGAATAAGTGATGCTGGAGAGACTATGAAAAGGGGTTACTGGAGGGATAGAAGGAGGGTAAAGACAGAGGGGAGGAACAGGAAAGTGTAGGTATTCGAATTGCTTTACCTACTTACCCGATTCACTTGGCTTAGGCTTTATTAGGGCAAGAGTAAACACCTTAATTAACGAGATTTGCCAGTACATTGTAATATCAAAAATTAGGGGGAGGCCTATAGAGTGCTGTGTCAAAGCACCATTCTGATCAAGTAATTAGTATGCGAGATATTAAAGAAGAACACACTATTTTTTGCCAGAAATGCTTAGTAGTAACATATGGTCAAATACCTTAGAATAATCAAGTTAAGCCGTATAATTCTGAAAAAAAAGGTAAATTGTTTTAAATCATTTTCTTTTCAAGTAACAATCAACGTTTAAGAATGATTATCTCTTATAATGACCACGAATCTGATTTCTGCAGATACCATCTCTCATTAACAGATATGATTAATAGATTTTTTTATTGTTAGTAACCATATTCTTCAAATATGTTACTTGAATGATTTTGCTTCTAGATACCTCTACCCACACACCCACACGCACCACCTGAAAATACGATTGCATTTATTTTTTCTCTATCTCGCTCTGAAATTTTATTTTGTGAAATACAGACCAGAATATACATCACTGAAAGCATCTGGTGACTTTTTTTTATTTAGTGTCAAAATTTTTAAAAGATATTTCCGCAAACAATTACTACAAAATATTTGGTGGTAAATCCAAAGTAACTGACCTCAAGGTGCAGCTAAAATCTAATGGATTAGACCTCATCCCATAATTGATCTTCTAGACCTTTCTTATGAAGATAAAGTGGCTACTTCAAATCCTTTAGATTAATATAAATGTGGATTATTGCGTAAAGAGGATTTTCTTTAACCTAGACCTAAGATATAATACAATAAATTCGTAGAAATAATCTTTTGAAGTCAAAACGGTTTCATGTTTAAAGTTAATTTTGGAGATATTACTGCAATAAAGGTTTGATAATGTCACAGTATTATATAATGTTGCATGATTCCAAAGGTGATGGTGTTTTGATTATCAGTATTATCAATATCATATTAATTATTTTTAGAAGCCAAACTGCAACCCCAGTTGGAAAGTAGAATTATTTAAAGATTTTATGAGTTTAATCAGATATAAGATATTTATCAATATTGATATCCTTTCCATTTGACATAAATTTTTATTTGCTTCCTTTTAGGAAAATATTCGGGAAAATCTTTCACGAAACCATCTAATAATATGCATTTCATATTCCAATTTTGCTTGCTAATCAAATGGAAAATTTAAACTCGAGAGAGTCAAATTTTTCGAAGCATAATTTATTCTAAGAAAAAGAGGATTTTTGTTTGGATTATGAATTTTTCTTGGGTGGCATTCTACTATCAGTAGAATTAAAGGATAAAGTACGATTGGAACTAAAACGCTCCTTATATTTTGCGACTTTTTGTTCGTTGGGATAGATTTGCGCGGCTTCTGAAGACATTTATGTATATTTCTTTTTATTTACTCCTTTTATCACAATTATTTGTTGACTGGTACTAAATTGCGTATGTACACTTTGTGGAGGTGATAGAGAACTGACAGGGTATAGTATGAATTAATGGAGCTGATTAATTCTAATTTCGTTTTTTTTTTTTTTTTTTTTCTGTATGAATTGTTCCATGCAACATATTACGCGTTATGAATAATAATAATAATAATAATAATAATAATAATAATAATAATAATAATAATAATAATAATAATAATAATAATAATAATAATAATAATAATATTTCTAAGAAACTAATTCCTTATTTATGCTATAATGAAGTACACTAACAATGATGTTGAAAAGGATGATTATGAGTGACAATTATAGGAGCTTAGATTTATAAGAAAACATCTACTTTTTCTGTTAAATTGAATATGGGCGAGGTTGGTAAGACTGAATCTTTGACGCAACAAAACTGTTCTTTTCTAGCCCAATTTTGTTGACTCCTCCGAGACACATTCGTGGTTTGCATTGACCTGTAATTAGATATGTTTTCTGTGGTTTGAAAAGTGAATTGCATAATATCTTTTAGAATTTAAAATCAGAACTTTGTACCAGAGACGACACGGCTTCGTAAAATAAAATGATGCGGAGAATTCTGTTCTAGGGCAGTTAAAAAGCCAACACCGTCTTCAGTATTTTCACACTATTCCTCACAGCAAGATGCATAAGAGGATGTTATTTTGTATTACTGGAACTAGTCGCTGTTATTTTACACACAATGTTTTTTTTTTTTTTTTTTTTTTTTTTTGTCCGTTTTGTTCCATTTTAAAGTTAAAAGACCTAATAATATTACGTATTGTTTTAATCTATTCTGTTTCATCTTGAAAATTTATATGTATTTGAATGTACACCTCCATTGAAGTAGTTAGTTTTAATTTGAAAAAAAAAAAATTTAAAGTAGCTCCGTTTTGTTTGGAAGAATTTATATCCCTACATAAAGACAATGTGAGAGAGAGAGAGAGAGAGAGAGAGAGAGAGAGAGAGAGAGAGAGAGAGAGAGAGAGAGAGAGACTGAATATGTCAATAAATACAATTTCATGATAAACCTTATTTTCTTGTCGATAGTCATAATATTGTTCAGCATTTGGAAGAATTGTCGTACAAAAACACGTTTATTCAGATTTCCTTAGTAGGTGATCTATGGATATTTCCTTGCTCCATAATCATTTTCTCCCATACCAAAGCAACTCTTATTCGTTATCATCAGGTTGTTTTATTATGAAATCCTGTATGAAAATTTACATCGTTATCTTTTCATTGCCTCATACTGATATAACTTTAACAGAATCCTGGCCTGCTTGGGTGTAGGTCTCTGGTGAAGGTTGTGGCGATATCAGGATCATGGCAGAAATACACAATTATACAAATGAAGACTACATGGAAATCCTGAAAAAAAATTTATAAATGAAATTACGTTATCGAAAAACTTTTATTGAACATTGTATTGTGTGCAGAGGAATTTCATTTATCCTGAACACATTTCTGAGATATTCCTATCATCTTTTAGTTAATGTAAAACAACACCGTTATGAACTTTCGCACCAATTTCATATTTAGCTTTCACTTTCGTGCCGAACTCAAGCCTGAAACTTTTTTACAGCTGTGATCTGTATTATTTTATACAGGAAAGCGGAGCAATATACCCTAAGTTAATGCTTTAATTACTAATGTAGCTTATTCTATTATTATTATTATTATTATTACTATTATTATCATTATTATTATTATTATTATTATTATTATTATTATTATTATTATTATTGGTGGTTGTGGTGGTGGTGGTTGTATTAGGGGAGGAGAATATTTACAGTCATCAAATTCCAAGGTAACGCCCCGCTATGGAATTTCTCGTAAATTGAGATGAGTTAATTAACTTATCGACTAAGCTTGTTTGTGAAACTTAGACTAGTACTTCGTTATCTCAGCACATCTATTTCTAGACAATTATAACGCAAACTGTTTTGACACCTAAATACTTGTTTGAGCGAATTATGAAAATATTACATCCATTAAAAAATTTCAGTCGTATTTTCCTATTAGTGGGAGACCTCATGAAAAAAAAAAAAAAAAAAAAAAAAAAAAACCTGGAAAAGTACCAACCAAAGAGATACATTTGGACCTTGATTATGGTCATGAAGTTCTTATGATTGCTCTTGACTTTAGTGCTGCCTATGATCGTATCTCCTGTTTAGACTTTTGAACAGAAAGGAATTGATGGATGTACGTCATAGTGCTAATGAAATTTTACTAAGAAAGTTCAAAGAGCAATTTCTAATGGAGATATTGATGACTACAGGAATGTATGTGTTTGGCCTTGTTAATAATCCTTTTGCTTTCGTAAATGATGCCACTTGTTTTGCCTCAGTCCTATCTATTTGCCTATGGTAGCTGAATTTCTTAACAAAATTCTATCGAAAATTATTACGTGTGGAAATTATGGAGAATGAACTTGAACTCTAACATAACTCAAAGTATGATTGTCCGTAGGCCAAGGACATCGAATCCTCCCTATTCAAATATCTTTATTAAAAAAAAAATATTATTTTAACTACATACAACTCACTTGAACTTCTGGAAGTCATTCCTGATTTGAAATTCACTTTTTAAGCAATCTTGACCTATTTCTTCTAATTAGCAAACAACGGTATATGTAGAATGGTTTTTTTTTTTTCAGATCTGCTTATCTTTAAAAATGTTTTAATTTTCCTATTTTTCGGTGTTTTGAATATTTTTGTCCAGACAGTTCTTCGGTAGCTGACTCTCATTTTGAATTTTCTGACAGAATCTTAAGTCTATCAAATTCTTCATCCCTGATATAGATATTGATCTTTGAACGTGTATTCAATAAGTTCTTGCGTTTGCTGTGTAAGATTTTCATAATGTTGAACATCCTTTGCATTTAGATCGCCAAAGATCATAATATTCACCACGCAATACAAGTTGGTTGGCTAGGGCATCAGCCACCTGTTGATATACTACCACTAGAGAGTTATGGCATCTTTTGACTGGCCAGACAGTACTACTTTAGATCCTTCTCTCTGGTTACGGTTAATTTTCCCTTTGCTTACACATACCACAAATATTCTGGCCTATTCTTTACATATTCTCCTCTGTCCTCATACACCTGACAACACTGAGATTACCAAGCAATTCTTCTTCACTCAAGGGGTTACTGTACTGTAATTGTTCAGTGGCCACTTTCCTCTTGGTAAGGGTAGAAGAGACTCTTTAGCTATGGTAAGCAGCTCTTCTAGGAGAAGGACACTCCAAAATCAAACCATTGTTCTCTAGTCTTGGGTAGTACCATAGCCTCTGTACTATGGTCTTCCACTGTCTTGGGTTAGAGCTCTCTTGCTTGAGGGTACACTCGGGCACACTTCTATCTAGTTTCTCTTCCTCTTGTTTTATTAAAGTTTATATAGTTTATATAGGAGATATTTATTTTAATGATGTTGCTCGTCTTAAAATATTTTATTTTTCCCTTTTTCCTTTCCTCACTGGGCTATTTTCCCTGTTGGAGCCCTTGGGCTTATATCATCCTGCTTTTCCAACTAGGGTTGTAGCTTAGCAAGTAATAATAATAATAATAATAATAATAATAATAATAATAATAATAATAATTTTGAAAGAGTATTCTAGAACTTTTTCCCGCAGCGGTCGAATTACATGATGATTTTTTTTGTTTTTTACATTATGTGGAATAATGTGGCCATCTCTTTTCTCATCAGGCTTTGACTTGCAAGTTAAGCACCGATACCCATTTACAGTTGGGTGGACTGGGTGAACCGGAAGCAGGAGTTTAATCCTTGACCTTGGGAATACAGCTCAGCGCACTACCACAGTGCCATACCTAAATAGGCCCTGAATGATATAGCATAACACTTCCTCGAGGTTTTTTTTTTTTTTTTTTTTTTTCCTAGGGAGTGTAAGCCTATACTTTTGCACTGATTTCATTGGGAGGTTTTTCGACACACTTCAGTTATTATCATTGCATTGTTGGTATTAAATTGATTTGCAGAATGAGAACAATAAAACCACAATTATTACACGAGTACTGTACAAAGCCATTGAGGTTTCTGAAAGGAGTATGAAAATAATTTTTTTTTTTTAATAGAATTTACAGAAAAATGGAAATACAATGTTGATTCTTTATTGTTCAGAAACGAGTAATGATGTAAGGACTGTTCGAACTAATACGAGACACAATAAAATAGATTATGTCAATATTTATAAGCAACACGAAAGGGATAGACAAAGGGCTTTTCTTCACAAGAGCTAAGAGTCATATGATTATTGTTATTTTAATCTTTTGAGTTTACTCTTTCTGTAAAGAAGAAAGACTGCAGAACCTCCTTTTATGTGAAGATATGAAGTAGAAAGTCTTCCTATTGAGATTATTGGATACATATCTTTCATTTCATGTTTGTAGAGAATTTCCCCTTCGGCTTGACAGGCTTTGCGCAATTGCCTTATATTGTGAATTATACGTATAATGATAACATATGTAATTAAGCTTGTTTTCTATACAATTTAATCGAGTGTGATCTACTTCTGGCATGGTTTCTTTGAATTACCGAGCGAGTTAAGTTTACGAAACTATAAACATTTGCAGCACTGATATATGCCAATATAAGAAGCACTTAATTTGAATGATTATTTAAGAATTACAAGTAGTTTTAGACTTCTTTAAATTTTCATACCAGTTATCTCGTGGTAAAAATAAAGTTAAAAACTTACTTGTTACGTAGAGTATCAGTTAGCAAACTTTAATGGAATATTTCTTTTTCTTATGTAAAATGTCGTTTCTGCCTGAAGACGAACATGTCATTCGTTTTTTTTAGGTGCAGGACTCGTTCACTAAGGCCGGAAATACTGTCCGAAGGCGTTCTCTGCAACCCGGTTACAAAACTCTCGTTTTCACGGAAGAATCCAAATTCTGCAATATAGGTGCGTAATCAGGTGAGCAACACCTGAGTGCAGGTCACGAGAGACAGGCGTCTACTAGTCAGAAAGCAACATTCACTGGTGTGTCAACAGCAGGGCTAATTCACTAGAGGCTTAAATAGCTCATGGGTACGTGGTTATCTCTCCTGTGGGGTAGGAGGTCCGGGAAAGGGATTAGGGATAGCAGGGGACCTAGACAGTATTAAGGATGTAACTGTGGAACGCTTAATAGGCTGCATCCTTAATTTAAGTATTCATAAGGTCACTGTTGGCCCCATTACAAGTGCGCATGGAGGGAGACGCATCTACGGGGCTTTTGTTTCTGTCTAATGGAAAACAACAAAGAAACTTACTCTCTTTTCTAGATCTTCAAAGGTGAGTCTGGATTTCGCAGGCTGAATATTCTTTCTTGAGTCTTATTTTTCATTTACCTTTTTTCAGGGAACTTAATAATTTTCCAGTTTAGAATTTTCCTTTCCCCTTCACCTTTCACCATTAATACCACTCTTAGCAGCTGGAGTGACCAACGAGAAAATCCTGCAGTTCATAGATTTAAGTAGTCAGTTTTTAAAAAACCTAATTCATATCAAAGGTTACTTTGAAGAATATTTTTTCTACATATATTTATTTTTTGTATTTACATTATTATTGATTTATTTATTTTCAATCAATCATTTCATTCATTTATATCAGCAATTATTTACATACCTATTCTCTTATTCAATCATTTACTGATACATATATATTTATCATTCACTTAACTAATAAATAATTAATAAAAACATCTGAAATAATTGATAATCAATTAAAAGCAGATTAACTATTAGGTGATGGTAGTAATCCTTAAACAAAACAAAAATAAAAAGATAAAAAATCCGCCAAATACTTTGCTTTGTAATTACATAACAATGACAAGAAATATAATAATAATGAAGAAATGCTACCCACGTTTCTATAACTTCTAAATCTAATAAACTTCTAAATCTAAATGAGTATATAAATTTTATGTATTAATCAGGATAGACAGATCTGTACACGATGGCATTTGGCTGTTGCAAGCATTAACAAGGATAAGACAGTGCTTCCATGCACATAGAATTTTAATGGCATATCGACAGAAATCTAAAGTCGCTTACTCAGTCAGTGCCTACAGTTTATAAAAGATATAGAGTGACAGACAATATAATGATAGTTGATGCTGGTTCCCGTTTGTGCACCGAATCATAGGGATAAGATAGTGTTTCGACATCGGAAAGCTAAAGGATTACAAGAAAAACAACATCTACATTGAAATCTGAATATTTTTATTGTTTCAATTGTCATCTCTTGCTGGTGAAAATAAAATTCATGCTCAACAAAAGTCTTAAACGGCAAAACGGAAGAGGGATGCTCTTGAAGAATGAAGAATGTCTTAGCCAGTGAATATTTACCTGAAGAAGAAATATAAGAAGGGAAAAAGAACTTAATTTTTCAGAGTACAAAAAGACCCATCATTAAATTTTGCCTTCACGATTATGATATATTAAAAAGCAATGTTATGGAGGTAAAGTTTTTATCAGTGACATCACACGTCGTCCCCATTTCTTATGATGTCATCAAACAGAGAAAGGAAGCGAGATGTCATATCTGGATATTTCTTAAACTTGAGGAGAAATTCCTCCCTTTCTTTCTCATTCTTTAGAGAATCGACACAATCTTTATTGGTGCCCTGGGAAGTACTACAACTGGAAGGCCCTTCGAGTTCTGTAGGGTAGTTACTGGAGTAGCCCTCATCAGGAATGTCGTCGCTTTCACTGAGGAGGGTAGGCAACCATGACATTGCCCAGAAACAACCATAAAGGTGTTTGCTCTTGTATTCAACAGCAAGTTCCTCTCTGGTGAAAGGCATATCTAATTTTCCAGAATCCATGACATTCTTGAAAGATGCATAGTAAATATCCAGGTAGTAATCAATATTGGACGTCCGTTCATGGCCTGTCAGACTGTGATAGAATAGCATCTTCAGATCTATTGCAAGAGAAGCAAAACGAAGACATTGAAGATCAACCAACATGACTTCAACTGGATATCCTTGGTCGTCGTATCTGTGGTTAGAAGTGAATAGTTTTAGAATGAATTTCATTCAATGCAATTACCAATTAGTTAAAACTATCCTCTTTTCATGCATGTGATTATAATCACCGATGTGGGCCAATGGAGTTTCAACACTCATAATTATATTTTGTCAGACTTTTATGTATTTTGAAAATTTTCTCAATAATAAAAAGTTTTCAAACCAGATAAAATTAAAGATACTCAAAAACTTACTGTTGAAATATAAAGTTTTGAATTGGCATTTACTTGCAAAGAAGAAAAAGTGAACCCTATAACCACTTTAAAAGGACTCTTCATCTCCTATCTGGATTAGAAATTTATGGCACGCACGTTCACATGCACGCGCGCACACACACACACACAAACACACACACATTTACATTCTTTCACGTTGAGCCATTTCCCTTAGTAGAGGGTGGTTCCAAAGAAAAACAGCACAATACTCACCACCAAAGTCACCCTTTAACTGCTCAATAGTTGATGAATTGTTTGTGCAATAAAACTTCACCAGTTTTAGTGGCTTTATATACCATTTAAGAAGGCTTACACAATTTAACCCTATAAAGCAATCACTCTTGCACTTCTTGGATATCATGGACCTTGAATCCAATGTCTTTCACCTAATTCATTCAACGTTCTTTAGGTTTTTCTCTCCTGTTACCTTTTCGAACTTCAGAATTATTTGCTCTTTTCCCTAAGTTGTCATCTATTGATCACGTATGACAGAACCATATCAAAATTATCTTATCCCTCTTTTCACTTATGCTAACTTTTTTACCACTTCTATTTGCCCCAAAATTATTTACTCTATCAGTTTCTCTCTCACCACATATATTATGCAAACAATTTCAACCTTTTCCTTTACATTCAACATACACACTTTACTCCAATAAAGGAACGTTGAGACACAATCCCATCCAAAAAATTTTTCTTACCAATCTTATGCACACATTCTACTACCTTTCTTCCTTTACCTATTCTAAGACTCCCCTCATCCGTCATGTTACCACTCATTACATTTACACATTCCATTTTTCAACATTCATTTCTCAAACTTCTTAGTTTCCATTTGCCCTCATGCCTATCCTCAAATTTCTCCACTTCCAAAATCTTTGAAAGCTTTCTACAGTTTCACCAGTACGTCTCACTAGGCCAGCCCCAATCATTACAGTATCTACGAATATCAACCATTCCACACTCCATTCACAGGTAATTTTCTTACCTCGAAACATTAGACCTACATCCACTGTTGTTTTCTGATCTCATATTCTTCAGCCACAAAATGCTTGAATGTCATAAGAAAGAATTACACCTGAATCTCAATCCCATTTCCACACCAAACCAATCATTCGTCTTCCTACATACTCTAACACATGCTTCATTTCCATCAAATTTGTGTCTATTATTCTCAACAGGCTATCATCTATACAATCAATTCTAAACATCCTCTTCATCCACTCTTTATAAAGTCTTATTTATTTTTAGGTCCATATATGCGACATAAAACTATTTCATATTGCTTTTTAATGTCATTTAATTGCAACAAAAACACACTTTTCCCTGTTTAAGACCCCAATATTCTTCTATGAGCTCTTCTGCACCTCTGCTACTTTCCCAATGAAACTCTTTGTCAATAGTCTTCCATGGGGTACCAAGAAATGTAATGCTTTTTGCAGTCTCCTTTATCACCTTTGCCTTTGTGAAATGGATAATTTATGACTTAGTCATTTCTGGAACCTTTCCGTCATTGAAACATATTATAGAAATATAATTATCCTTTTAATTACATTATGACTACCATACTATACGCAAAATCTATCTCTAATCCCGTTTCTTACAGTCCCTTTCAATAGCATTCTCCACCGTACACTAAAGCTTTTAGGTTTTGCATCAAAATGCTCACCTAATCAACCAAGGATTGCATCAACGACTACCACCACCTCTTCACTTTGATCTTTTATTCTGAAATTGAATTCTTTATTGGCCACTCTCTCTACAGCTATCTCCCTATAAAACTACTGTTTATATAATCTTATTTGTTTTCTCACTTCTTTTCACAACTACCATATCCATCATCCTGTATGCTTATATCCAATTTCCTCTTTTATCATGCAAAAGTGCCTCAAACAATTTCACAAAATTTCTCATTTCCTCATTCCACCGTTTACAGTTATTATTTCTTTTCCTACCATCCTATACTCACAAACACTTCCTATTCTTCCCGAACCTCAACATGGAATTTGAAATGCTCCCCATCTCCTCTTTCCATCTGTTCTTCTTGAACCCAGACCTTGAGCCATGGTTCATCCAATCCCCCACTCCATAAGGCATTTGCAATTTTTTTTTTTAACCTAGGTCGCTTGTTTTGAATACTTACAGCTACATTTTTACACGCTCACAATTTTCCATCTTAATTCTTACCCAAGCCACTCCCCCTTTCTTTATTACATCCATCAACTTGCTCTTCCATCTACTAGGTATTAAATCATCGCCTAGTAATTGCTTCCCATTGACTATTTCTCTTCCATAAGTATTCTTATTGTTTTGCTATTTCTTTTATGGAAACCAAAACTTTATAACAATTTAGCCATTTCCCGAAGAGGTTCCAACAAGACTCTCTCAAGGAACTTCATAAATACAGGCAACTTCACTCTTTTCTCTGTCATATACCTTTACATTCGAATCTCATATAAAAATCCCCTTTTTGTGTTTTCAAAGGATTAAATTGCAGTCAGTGTATATAACACATTTGAATACAAGGTCCTCTCGAAGCAAGATGTTCTATCTGACAATCTACTCGGTGTCATCATTAGAAATTTCAAAGTCGAAAGCTAAAACTAGTGGTAACTAAAGGAATCTCCAAATTGTTCTCATGAAGGCCAAGACCAACATACACATAAATGTTTTACCTGAAGAGCATATTGTTAGTCCAACAGTCGCCATGGCAAATGACAGCAAATTTCGTTTTGTTATCGAGTTGCTTCATCCATGTCTCATAAGCATGAGGTTTGAGGTCAGTTAGCCACTGAATGGCCTTCTCATAACCTTCAAACTCCTTCAGGGCACTTAATGTTTCCTCTATATGCTTGCTCAATATATTTGCACTCATTTTTCTTACATCGTTTGTTACATCAAAGCAATCTTTAGCCAAGCAAGGAAATTTCAAATCAAGATTTTCATAGCCACTTTTTCTCCGAAGCAAAAGTGATGCAGCATGTAATCTAGCAATTTCCTTGAGTATTAGAGTAGTATGAACCTTGTCTAACGGCTTTTTACGTTCAGTAGTTTGAAACCCACGGGATCTTAAGTCTTCTAGATAAATAATCTGATTCCCAGGCTCACATGTAGCATAGTAACATTCTGGAACTCTAAGAGGGTGGAGATCTACAGAAGTAAGTTCATGATGTAAAAGAGGTATAATTTCCTCATATACTCTACATTCTTTTACGAATGCGTATTCAATGCTCTCACAAAAAGTTTTAGTTGACTGGGGTACTCCCAGTTTAGCAATGAGAGAAACTGAAGAATTTTTACCATTCAATTGGTACTTGGTATCAATGCTGGTCACAAGGCAAACATAGTTATCCCCTTTGGCTGTAAAATCCTTAATGGTCCATGAGACGATACAAGCATTGGTGCCTTTAGCTTTTTGTACAGCAATCTTGATATTGTCATCTGTAATCAGTTTCTTAGTAACTGATGCTTGGGATTGCTGGGTGTTCCCCACTGTAAAAGATGAAAATTACAATAAATTTCTGTTGACCAAGTACGATAAAAAATAATTTGTTAATTGAGAATCAACAATAACGTTTATGCTACTGTTAAGCTAAAAAAAAATTATAAAGTCATCTCTAGAATATGCTTATATGATACATATCGTTAATAACGATAAAAACGTTTAATTCGGTTAACATTTTAAGTAACATTGAGATTAGCTTCGATTGTTAACATTGAAGGTAACGTATAAGATAAACTCAAAGGTAACTTAACCTTTAGAGGCATTAAACTGGAAGAATTTTGAGGTTTGCATTTGATAGAAAACTTGATGAAGGAGAGAGGCAATGGACCAGCATTGGTGTTGAATAGAGGTGAGAAAACAGTTAAAAAATAGATACAGATGCCAAGTTCCCAATTTATAATGTCATGGAAGGCATAGCATACTAAATAGGAAGAAGAAAAACCTCCCACTTCAATAAACAAATAAAATATGAATACCAACCTTCTCTGTTGTTTTAATTTTGCGAGATTAACAGGGAATTAATGTTATAGGTTTTCATTAAGATCTTGAAAAAAAACTTCTTAACTCTTATCATTAAATCAATTGTTTTTATGGATGTATAGAAAACAGAAAAAGTAAACCGTACAGTGTCACAATATCTGAAGTATACGAAAAAAGAATCTAATATTTACACAAAAGTTCATTCATTAATTTGATGCTTGCTAACTGAGTTTTACATGGCCTCTTATATATTAGATACAATAAAGTAAGAGAATCTAGCAATGTCTAGAATAAGATAAAATTGAGATCATGGAATTGTGTGTGTGTGGGCATATTTTGAAAATTCTTATATGTAGCCTGTAAAATTGCCATTCATAAGCTGCACTGTTTCCAAGACACCTGCTTCTCACAGAGGAAAAAAAATCTCTTAGGTTTACCTTTTTTTTTTACACCATAACATATGATGATCATTTACTTGGTGGACCCTTATATCTTCAATAAAAGATTTCACTTTAGTAATACTATTAAAGGTGGCAGTAAGGATTAAGTACATTACGGTTATGAAAAACATTACTTTTTATGCATTTACAATAAAACATTCTCTTACATTTGCCATATTTATTTGTTTAATTGTCTGTTACTGGAACCCATGCATTATTTCAGAGAACAGCAGCAGTGCCAGTAAAAATTATCTCCTGATCAGGGTACCAAATAAAAGTAAATCTTAACAATGATAATGCTCTGAATGTCAAAGAATATTTCCATATATAAATATCGAGAATGTGGTCCCTACCAAAATGAAAAATATTGACAGGAATTCCCGCCTGTCATAGATTTTTATCAGTATGGATAAAAAAAATAATCACCTAAGCCCTCAAAGCAACGAAAAAAAATCCAAAAACACTGGAAACTAGTGAAAAACAAGTCAACAGTTCTGAGAAACACGTTTTATAGTTCCAGATAAGGAAACCATAACATCCAGCTTGCAGAGGTCAGCAAACTTTAGTAATATACAAATATAAGCAAAATGAAGAACAAAGGTGTCAAGTGATCCCTAACCAGAAAATTATAAATTAGGTATGTTATCTTAATGGGAGCAAGAAAATTTCAGCTCTGCAAAAAGAAAGAAGATAGATGTTATTGGCGCTCCATAGAGCAAGCATATTCTGGGGACCAGAAGAATTTTTCTGCCCCAGTAGCTAATGTAAGCACAGTCCCGAAAGAAGACCCAGTGTGAGAAAGGAGACCAGCTCTGTCGCTAATCACTTTTTGTTGAGGGATGGGCACACAGTATGAAATCCCGTTCAGTTGGTACTCAAAGAAAAAAGACACATTAGTTGAACGAAGAACCAGTTTGCTGTATGCATCGAGTAGTGTAAGTTCTAATATGTGCCTAGTGAGAACGATGGACACTGTTAAAAAACAGTCGTTTTAATCGGAAATTATTCGTGAAAATTTACTGTTCTCAGTCGTATTTCAGTAAAATATAGGCGACCATAATGTTAACCCTACCTACTTTTTGTCTTTCACGGGTTGGTGACCGTAATATCACCCCATAACGTCAATGTGTCTGTTTTAAAAACGGAAAATGCCTGGCAATATTGAATCCAGGGTTTTCCACCCCCCCCCCCCCCCCTTTTTTTTTTTTTTTTTTTTTTTTTTTTTTTTTTTTTTTTTTTTTTTTTTGCGGCAAAATTTTGACAGTGTACATAACTCTTTTAACCAAGACGTTCATTTCTTTATGTGCAAAACATCCCTTCTTTCCAAAATTCGTATTATTTTCGTGAACTTTGTAGTATGTCTCTTTAATGTACATCCTTTGTAGGTAAATATTGTTTACACATATTTAATGAGTTTATAGAAACGTAAATTATTACTAACATCACTTGTGTTATTAAGGTTTTATTAATAGAGATATCCTAAAATAGTGTGACCAGTCCCCCTTTTCAACGTCTATTCAGCTTTTTTAAAAGCTAGCAAAATGTTCCGTTATCTTTACGTTTATCCCACTTTTTTCTTTAAAAATGTCCCACATTTTAATTGTATAAAATTGATATTTCATCTGCTGCTGAAAAACAAATGTTTGACATCAAATTTGACTCGAACTTAATTGATGAGTTCGCTTGTGTCAAGGATCCCTTACCCTATAACCAGGACTAGGCATTTATAACAGAGGTCGTTAAGACAGAAAGAATGAGCTTTTACTTTGGGTATTGCATATTGCTTAGTGGCATCTTTAAAGATACACCTCTTATCACTGGCTTAAAGAATATCTTGGGACACCCCATGAGCTTCCAATAAGAGAATACCATAAAGCATCCTCATTTGTTCCCCTATTCATTCAGAGGACCATCAATGAAGACCTGCCAGGAGGTTCCATGAGTTATTTACATCTCATATAACAACAGCTAGTGAGGAAGATGCTGTTATTTCAACAAAACTACCAGATCTACCCTCATTGTTATTGTAGATCTGTTTGGGAGAATTTATAATAATTTTGCAATTTCTTTGCTGTTTTGCTTCCTTGCCTGTGTTAGATATGTTGTAATCTGGAAACTTTACAATATTTTCTCGAACAAATACAAAATACATTTAGTTCTGCAAAAATACACAGTTAATGAATATTACAAACTTTGACCATAGCACGTAGTCACTTTTAATCTTTAGCACGTTTCAGATGCATGATGTAATTTAATTTTGATAGCTAAAATAACTAACAATTTATTGCAGTTGAGTAGAGAACAGTAGATTCCATGCATATTACAACAATAAGATACACATTCAGTCATGAATACAACTTGGCTCAGAAGAGAAAATGCCCTCATGTCCAGCCCTAGAATTCATCCAGTGCTCAATAATTTGTGTGCTTTTTGTACACCATCTAAATTACCACTTACCCTTGGTTTGACCCCTTCACACTGTAAAATTATGTAAATTCGGGTGTATTTAATTAACTACATTTAACTAAGAGCATTACTATTAGAATTAAAGTGTATTTAGCTAGGGGTGAGCCCCATGCCAAGTCCTAGAGAAGTGGCGTAGCCGTTGTTTCACCATCCATTCTATTACATTATCATTTTTATCACTATTTACTCTTCCTTTTCTTAAAGTCTTCATGGCCGAAATAGTAGTCTTTCAGCTGATCATAAAGGGGGGAGGTAAACCTTTCTGCCTCCTTGCTATTCTTTGATGTGGTCACCTACACTGTCTTTAGGCCTTGAAAGGAAGACATTGTTACTATTATGTAATTTTTACATGGTGGGGGAGGTGAATGAACGTCTAATCAGTTATAACCCTATGAAATGGAATCATGAAATGTTTATATTTATAATGACTAGAAAATACCAAAGGATTTATATGCTGTTCCATTTTCCATGTGGCTCTGCATTGTAGTTTCACATTCCCCTGAGACTTCAAGCATACGCACACACATATATATATAAATATATATATATATATATATATATATATATATATATATATATATATATATATATATATATATATATACAGTATATATATATATATATATATATATATATATATATATATATATGTATATATATATCATATATATATATATATATATATATATACAATTCATGTAATTGTATTTTCATTCAAGTCAGTGTATGTAAATTTACGTTATTTTCAAGAATTAACATTATCTCACGTATCTTGATACGAAGTCTAATGCAATCTGTCTAAAACGAGGGCTTATGTAATATTTTAATATTTTACGCCATTGTTATATTTCCCCGTGTTTAGAATGTCCTAGAAAACCCCGGAGTATTAAATTTTTCAAGTGCAACAGATTTATGTAAAAATGAACAGGTGAGTTTGGAGGTCAGGATGTTATGTAATTTGCCAGCCGTGATATATAATATATTTTTGGTGCCCAAACCCTTGGGATCGAGCGAGTCTATTTTTAATATTGGTGATAACAGGGCCGTTTTTTATTAAAGGTTTGAACAATTTAGTGTTGATAAGATTCTGTATATTGTTAGGATATATTATTTTAGAGAGGTATAAATTTTTTTGTGAAAGTACAAGATGGCACAGCTATATATCTGAGAGATTATGCAAAACCCAAATGCTCGGGAATTGTCAGAAGCTAATGTAACTAAAGCTCAGTGGCTCTCTATTTTAATGGCATGTGGTGGCCAGGCAATGAGTGGGATGATTAAAGCCAAATCAAGTGTCTAGCCTTAGAAGCGTTGATAAACTCAGGAAAGTTGTCGGAAGAAATATTGTAACAGCTCGTGAACTGTTTTAGGAAGCCGAGGAAGAATTTGTTGGGAAGCAAGGACCAGTTGACCCACAAACTGAAGGGATGAAAGCAGAAAGGGATGTGGAGGCTGAGATTCAACGAGTTGCAGGGGAAGAGAATTTGATCAAGTTGAAATGATGGCAGAACGAAAAGAAAGAGAGGCAGAAGAAGCCAGAGAGATTGCAAGACATGCGAGGGAAATGGAAAAAAGATGAGAAGAAAAAAAGAGAAGACAGGAAGAAAGAAAGATAGAAGAAACAAGAAGTAATAATAATAATAATAATAATAATAATAATAATAATAATAATAATAATAATAATAATAATAATAATAATAATAATAAAGCAAGGAAATTGGAGCTGTTGAATGTCCATGCAAAGTTGGCGACGCAGGCAGAGATGACCCCTGTTTTGTACGATCCCGTGTTTAATGTGACGAACGCCCAGAAGTTAATTCCAAAGTTCACAGAAGAAGCTCCCGATGAATTTTTCGATCTTTTTGAAACGGTCGCATCAATGATGGAATGGCCAGAAGATAAATGGCCTGTGTTATTACAGAGTGTCTTGATTGGCAAAGGACGCAGTGCTTATCTTTCCTTGTCTCAGGACCAGAGAAAGGAGTATCAAGAAGTAAAGAAGAGCGTGTTACAAGTGTATCAGATGACCCCTGAATATTATAATGAAAGATTCCGAAGTTTGCGGAAGGACGAGAAAATTACTTTCCTGGATTACGCTTATAAGGTACGACGATGTTTTAAGAGATGGGTAGAGGCGGCTAACGTGAGGGAGATAGCTAATTTAGAAGAACTAATCGTGCTGGAATAATATCTCCAAGGAATTCCTGAACATATTCGAACATACTTGAGAGAGAGAGAGAGAGAGAGAGAGAGAGAGAGAGAGAGAGAGAGTGAAGAAACTTGATAAAGCCGCTTCGCTGAGTGAAGATCATAATGTTATCAGTTGTAAACCCTCCTCGGGTATGAAGTTTCAACCGTCATTGCAACCAAATGTCAAGTATTCGCCGAATCATGGAGACCAGTTTAGTAATAACTATGTGAACATGTTCAACAGTTACAGCGGAAGTAGCACTAGTACTACTCCAAAGCAGAATTATATAGTATCACAGCAACAATCGTCAAATTGTCCTCCTTCAAGTATCGTGACAGACGTGCAGAAAGTTAATATTGTCTGTTTCAAGTGTGGCAAGAGAGGCCATATAAGTAAGGAATGTTGGTCGAACCAACCAAAAGCAGTTGCCCAAGTGGTTAAGGATAAGTCCACTTCACAGAATTCGAAGACCAAGAAACAATTGGGAAAGGACGAAGAGGAACGTTTATGCGACGAACAGGAAAAACCCAAACAGCGTAGATGCCTTTAAACTATGTATTTATGAAGGTATGTTAGTAGCAATAGATGGGAGTGAGCAAACCCTGGTCAAGATATTACGCAACACTGGTTGTAAACATAGTGTGCAGACACAAGGTGTACACCCATTGGTGGAAGTCTCTCACAGGAATCTCGGCTATTTTGAAGGGAATAGGAGGTGAGGAGGTTTCCCCTATTAGCTGTTTGAAACTATCATGCAAGTTGAGGGTAGGTCATTTTGATTTTGCAGTAAAGGATTCATTGGCTGTTGAAGGAGTAGACGTCCTGCTGGATAATAAGGTTGGTGGAGCGCCGTTTGTGCCTAGTCCTATTGTAACGGAGAAACCATTGAAGTATAGTCCTACGACTGAACTCAAGAAGGACTAACCATATCTGTTTCCTAGTTGTGTGACAAGGAAGTTGGAGGATTTTTTTTCAGATGAAGAGAATTCCCTTGACGGTATGCAAGAGGAGAAGGCCCGAGAGAAGAGAAACGACAGACGAGTGGACAAGAAGACAAGGAAGAAATGGACTTGGAAGAAATAAAGAACTCGGCATTAGAAGTGGGACAAGTGGCAGGAAAATGGAAGGATCAAGAGGAAATGGATGGAGAAAATTTCAAGGATTTGAGGAAAAGGATTGGCGAGTTAAGGAAATTTTCCCCTAGAAAGCATGAAAATGAAGAGTCAAGGATAAACAAAGAAAAGGCTTGGTATCAGAAGTACGAACAGGCAGTTTGAGGTAGGACAATGGGTGTTATTCTACTCATCGATAAGGAGATTCCCTCTCGCCAACGAGTTCCAAGAACTATTCCGGAATTTGGAGAAGAGCAGTGACCGGACGTACTTATCGAAATACCAGAAAAAGGGAAAAATTCAAAGGAAGGCCATATTAACTTCGAAACCGATACTGCGAGCACCTGATTTCAACAAGAAATTCCTTATCCAAGTGGATGCTTCAGATAAGGCTATTGGAGCTGTCTTATTGCAAGAAGACAAGGAAGGAATTCTTCACCCTGTTTGTTTTATGTCGTCGAATTTGAAGAAACATCAGACTACTTGACACTTAAAAAGGAACTACTAGCGCTAATCACGGCGATACAAAAATTTGAAGTCTACGTGAACAGACCACAGAATAAAGAGATCACGGTGTACTCGGATCACAATCCTTTAACTTTTGTTAATAAGATGAAGAATAATATCAAAGGTTAACTAGGTGGTCATTATGTTTGCAACTGTATTGTATTAATGTAAAGCATGTATCAGACAAAGATAACGTGGTTGCAAGTTATTTATCTCGGGCGGAATCGGTAGATT
>NC_090729.1:143611875-143669375 GCF_036898095.1 Palaemon carinicauda
CTTGTTTGATCCTAAATTAATCATAGCACTCTTATTCACCTTTATTGCTTTCCATTGATATCTTTAGGTTAAACGACACTTTGTAAGGAGTAGAATTCTATGAGGGTAGCAGGATACATATATTTCTGTATGATTGGGAAATCCTAACATGGAATTTTAAAACTTCGAAAGGTATTTTGTTACAACAAAAAAGGCGGCTTATCTTATTGCCAGAAAATCTACTCGACAGTAATGTGATATTCCACTAAGATCTATACTCAATGGGAAAATTGTCCAGTCAGGAAGGGAAATAAGGAAACAGATAAGATAGTGCACCTAATTGTATCTCAAGCAAGAGAACTATCTAACCCAAGACAGTGAAAGCCCATGATACAGAGGCTATGTCACTACCCAAGACTAGAGAATAGTAGTTTGATTTTGGAGAGTCCTCCTAGGAGAGCTGCTTACCATTGCTAAAGAGTCTATTCTACCCTTACCAAGTGGAAAGAAGCCATAATGCAGCAGCTAACACCTTGAGTATAGAAAACTTGTTGTGCTAGTGTTGTCAGGTGCATGAAGAAAGAGGAGAATGTGTATATAATAGGCCAGACTATTCAGTTCATGTGTTGGTAAATGAAAAAGGAACCATAACTAGAGAAGGAGCCAATGTAGTACTATCTGGCCAGTCAAAGGACCTGATAACTCTCTAATGGTGGTATCAATATTGTTCCTTGGTCAACCTGCTACCTACCTATTTATACTATTAATTTAATGAAATGCCCTCCTAAATACTGCACTCCCTCTGGGAGATCGGTGACGATTTAATTACAAAGGTGACGATTAAAGGTTAAGAGAGAAATGGCAACAGGGGTTTTCTCAAGGAGGTAAACAATCTATCAGTTTACATGTGTCGAACTATAGTCAACAATACATAAGACAGGTGCCACCTGTTCTGCCAGAGGTGGTAGAATGCCAGGAAGGGATGTTTTATATTTTAGCACCAATATGTACGAAACCAGTATTAAAAGTTCATGAATTATGTATTATTGGGAGTAAATCCAGTACATTGGAAGCCGTAGCAGAACGTCGACAAAAGTATGTATTGCAAGGTAGGCTAAAGGGCTGGGCATTGATGTAGACAAGTTAAGTAAGTCGGGTGTGTGATGGAAGCATGCAACAGGGAGATTGATGAAGGTGCTTGGTAGTTGTCAGGACATTATCTAATGTGGGGAAAGTCAACAGATGTGAATACGTATTTTATTGAAGGCACACAGAAATTGTTCTTATCGCAGAGTCCGGTTAAGGCATTATGGCTAGTTAATCCAATTCCTATGGTTAGTAATGTTCATATGATTCAGTGTTCTAAATGACTAACTGAGAGTTGGCCACCTTAGAAAATATCATATCTACCCCCACTGAAGATAACATGTCATGTTGGAAATAATTTCTAGAACTAGCTTTGATACAAATAGGAGGCCCCTCCCATTAGTGATTGGTAAACTTCATGATATTAATTTTTTGCACGATGATACACAACATGCTTTTCACATACCCATCACTGTCCTCAACTATTAGGAAGACGAGGTTTAAAGACAAATTGATGAAGATGTTTTGGCACTTATTCTGCAACTGGTACCTATGGATTGGTGTTCCCATATGGTAAGGAGGATGAGAACCCAGGGCAGTTACTTTCAGAAATTATGTACATCATGGAAGAAACACCTCATACTTTTGCCCTATTAGATATGGCATCGAACGCACTTGTTCATACATTTGAGACAACAGTTGATGCCTACTGGGGCCTTCAGGTTGTGCTGAATGAGAAGGGCCAAAAGCTCACAACTTTTATAACACCTTGGGTGTGGTACCAATACTGTCAAACCCCCATAAGACACTGTGCTGTCCCTGATCATATACTAAATGGTTTGATGATGACATTGCAGACATACAGCACATGTGTAGAAACATACTATTCGATAACTGTAATGTTGAAGAGGCTTTTTGGCACATTCATGATTTACTATTGGCTTGCAAACAGAATGGGGTAACATTATTAAATCCTAATAAGTTCCAATTTTTTTCCAGATGTTGAATTTGTTGGCTCTGATCTTGGTTGGGAATGGTATGTGCCATCAGAGGATAAATTTGCTGCAAAAATAATTTTCCAATGCTTGAGCACCCCATTATGTCAGATATTTGTTCGTAGAGTTTGGGCTGGTAAATCAGTTGGGAGCATTTGCAGCTACAACAACAATTAGAAAATTGTTAGAAGATGGGATAAAACAAAAGTATACTGTAACGATAATTTCAGGGAAAAAATTGAGTAAGCAAAGAAAGAACTGTGTAAATTTGTATCCGAGTGTGGAAGTTAGCATTATGAGGTAGCAGGCATCTCTGAATGAGGAAATGAATTATGCTACTATTGAGGGTGAGGCAGTGCCTATTGCCAGGAGATTTAAAAAAGCACATCTCTTTTGTTGGAATTCCTTCAATTTATTGCATGTGACAGATCACCATCTTTCCGTTAAACTATTTTGTGATCATAAATCAAAACACATTGACAATCCTTGTCTGTACTGGTTGAAAGAGAAAACACTGCAGTTCAGATATACAGTGAAATACATTGCCGGCAAGAGAAATACAGCTATTGACACTTTATCTCGATATCCAAGTCTTTGAAATTACCCCTGACAGTGTAGATACTATTAATGGGGGTGTCAGGGCATCTGCCGTAGTGACAACATCATTGCTAGGCATAGAGTGTGACATCATTATTTTTGACAATCAGGTTGTCAAGAGATGTATAAGCGAGTACACAGATTACCAGCTATTGTTGAAAAAAAGCTCGAGAAGATGACAGGCCTAGTAGAATTTTGTAGTCTGCATCAATTTCTTTCAATATGATAAAGACTCGTACACGTCATTGGGTTAGTAACATATTCATTTGATGATGGACATATTCATCGGATGGTGCCAAGAAACTTAAAAAGTAATGTGGTGAGTAGGTTGCACTCAAGCTACCAAAGTGTAGATTTCAAGTTATTTAGCGCTCGATAATCTGTGTATAGGCCTGGGATAAAAGAGGACATAAGATTTCCAAGAAATAAATATGAGACACGCAATGTACATGCTCCCTACCAGCAAAAATACTTTTTCCCTGACAAAACTGCCAGAATACCCTTTTCAATAGAATGTGGCCAACTTTTTTCAGTTAGAAAACCGATCTTATTTAACTTACACTGACAGGTTGACTGGCTAACTGGCTTGTTGGATATGTCATACTTTGCCAGAGTATGATTTTGTCTAAACTTATCCCTGTGATGAGAAGAATGTTTGGGCTGTGAAGCACTCCAGAGGAAATATCCACCGATAGGGGTACAAGAGCGCTAAGATGACAGATTTTCATAGAGCGAGGGGATGAGTCATCATCACTCTGCCAAACGCATAATCAGGGATAGTGTAAAAGGACATGGCAATCTTGAAACAAATGGCGCAGCCAAAGGTTTCATGCTGTATAGGAACACACCCCTTGGAGACGTTAACAAATCGCCAGCACAGTTAGTCTTAGGGAGACAACTATGGGATTTGGTCCTCATGGCCAAAGAATACTATTTGCTGGATAGCCATTCGATGATGTTATTAAGATAAAAAGAAAAATCAATGGTCAAAATCATAGAAAGAGATAAACATTTATATGACGTGCATGCTAAACAGCTACCTTTTTACGTGTAGGAAATAAGGTTCTTACACAGAATGCAAGCAAGCAAAATCTGGGATCGATTGGCGTTGTTATAATGGAAAAAACATCCACACTATTATTATTATTATTATTATTATTATTATTATTATTATTATTATTATTAAGTTACAACCCTAGTTGGAAATGCAGGATGCTATAAGCTCAAGGGCTTCAACAGGTAAAATAGTCCAATATGGAAAGAAAATAAGGAAGTAAACTACGACAGAGGTTTAAGAACAGTAACAACATTACGATAAATCTTTCATATATAAACTAAAAGAAGTTCAAAATAACAAGAGGAGGATAAATAAGCAAAAGAACTCATCCCAAGACAGTGGAAGACCACGGTAAAGAGGCCTCGGCACCACCACCTTATCATGGTAGATGGCAGGGACAGAATAACGAAAAGGAATCGCCATTACCTGAAGTACATACCAGCATCAGGTTAGCATGCCACACTTAGCTCCAATAGGCACATTAGTGCAACCCGATGCCAGTTGTCCTGCATCTCTGCACAGGGGTAGCTCATGTACTTCCAGGCAACCAGTATGGATGAACGATTCTGAGAACTATACCTTTAATAACGTAGACATGTGCACATATACCTCATGATATTGTTGTGTGTGTTATATCATTATTCCTTGTCTTGTCTATATAAATATATTTCTTCTTAGCTGATACACATATTTTATGTTTACTCTATGCATAAAAACCGTCAAGATGATTTATAGTTTATGTGATCCTTTGCATTATGGTAGTGCTTGACTTTTGGGGGTAATGTAAGACATGTATTTGGTTGTACGTGGCTGCATATGTAATTGTTCGATGGAGTACGTATAACAGTTGTACACTACCAATGTTTACACACCAACCTTACGACAGGACATTGTTGCCCTTCATTCACTGTGTAGCGTTAGTGGTGGTCAGGCTTATTTAACAAACTCTTGCAGATGAAAGCCCTGTATATCATTATCAACCTGCAGTACTTTTAGGACTAGTTAAAAATTTCAAGTTAAACCATAAAGTACAACACCATAAACATGAAAGTCAGTCATGGTGGTCACTGCAGAATTTTGCATTGGCAATGAAAAATACATTGTTTGTCCATTTGCCTTTTATAAGAAAGCTCTAAGGCACCATTTAATATTGACACAGTGCAGGAAAATCAAATCATAAAAACATATATTATTATTACTTTAAAGTCAATAATTATAAAAAAAGATCTTTGTTATATGTACAACACTAACCACTCACAAGAAGGAGATATTAATTTTGTGTTCTCCATTTACACGGGCTTTAACATCCCCATTGCTAGTAGCAATACACACAATGAGCTTACTTCTTTGAACTGAATGATATTAGAGAAGACTCAAATGGAACATTCATGTAGTGGCTTAAAAAAGGAGTCACAACTATATTATCCCTCAATAGACTGTTATAGGGGATTTTATTCGAACATTAAAATTGACTTATAGAAAGTTTCTTAAGTTTAAAGGATTTATTTAATGAAATATTTATTGAAATATTGCTGGTATTTTGGCTATCACTTTGATACAGCAAAAATGGGCATTATCAATCATTAAGCTGACCTTGCCCTATAACAAACTGTTCCCGTTGTTCTTTTTTTTTAGTGACGGAGTGCATGCATCTAAAAGAATTTCTTCTGAGACCTGCAATATCAAATATATCCACTATAATACCAACTAATAAAAGCAGTTACCGCATCAACACAATTGTTTTGATAGAAAAATTTGTTGTCGATTAAAAAATGAAAAATAAAAATTTGCAATCAAGACTATAGATGATCCAAACATTCAAGGAAATCCGTAGGAAACCCTGCCATGTGTAATTCGCAGTTACTCATGAAAGTAGGCTACTACATCATAATACTAAAAATAGATACAGTAAATTATGTTTAAAGTTAGCTTTCTATATTCCATTGATGGCTATATTTCTGCAAATAATTGTGTAAATATAGGCGCAATTTCCTAATTATCCTTCTGAATGATTCTTGACTGTTACTATGACTTCGTCTTTTGTTGGCAACCATCCCAGTCAATTCACATCTCCTTCTATTATATCAGTGAACAGGGAAAGAAAGCGTGCAGTCATATCTGGGTATTTCTTGAACTTGAGGAGGAATTTCTTCTTTTCTTCATCAGTCATTAGAAAACTTCCGGAGTCTTCCGCAGTGTTTTCAGCTGCTATAGAAGTTGAGTTAATGGTGGGGGTTACTTCAGATCGTTGAGGAGAGTCCTTAGCATAGTTGTCGAAAGGGTTGTCCTCGTTTTCGCTAAGGAGGCTGGGCAACCAAGACATTGCCCAGAAACAACCATAAAAGTGTTTACTTTTGTATTCCTCGAGAAGCTCCTCTCTGGTGAAGGGCATGGTTAGTTTAACAGAATCTAACAAATTTTTAAAGGATTCATGATAGATGTCTAAGTAATATGCAAGGTTGGATGCCCTCTCGTAACCTGTTAGGCTGTGATAAAAAAGCAGTTTGAGATCTATTGCAAGAGAAGCTTGACGAAACTGTTGGAGATCTATCAGCATCACTTCAACTGGATTTCTTTGGTCATCATACCTGTAATAGGAGTTTATAGCATTAGGCAAAGATTTTGGCTCGACCAAAATATGTAGCTTTAATATCGATATGAGTAAGTGTAAGTCAAACCATCTTAATACATACTTAATTGTTTACTTTTGACTTTATGAAGTTTGGCTTCAAATTGTAAAATATTTTCACTGAGATGAAAAAAGAAACAATATTGTAATACTACCAATAAAATATCAAGCTTTACTTTTGCCATTTATTTGCAAAGGAATGACAATAATAGTTACATGAAATTTTCCATAAACATCAAACTTTTCCAGTTATTTATGAAGATGTTCTATTCCCATATTTCTATTGTATGGTTAACAAAAAATACAATCAACTGCCTACGATACTGATGAAACTAAAAAGGGGGAAAACATCAGTGAAAGTTAAATAAAACTGTGTGAAATTATATTACTTCTATAGTTGAAATAAATTCTTAAAGCCTTTTTGAATATTCTGTACTTTATTAAGATATATGTCGAGTTTATTTATATTCACTTAAGCTTACTCTCATGACAATTAAAGGAAATATCATTCAAGTAGTTCTTACCTGAAGAGTAGGTTTCCAATCCAAAAGTCACCATGGCAGAAGACAGAAAATTTTGTTTCATTATCAAGTTGCTTCATCAGTGTCTGGTAGGCTTGTGGTTTGAGATCCGTGAGCCACTGAATGGCTTTCTGATAACCTTCAAACTCTTTCAAGGCAATTATGGTCTCCTCTATGTGTTTATTCGCTAATCTTGCAGCCATTTCTCTAACATCCTCGGTTATGTCAAAACAGTCTTTATTAAGGTATGGGAATTGATTATCAATATTTTCATAGCCAATTTTTCTCTGAATTAATAGAGACACAGCATGCAACCTCGCTATTTCCTTGACTACTATTGTAGCATGGGCTGTATCTAATGGCTTTTTATTATCATAGGTTTGAAACCCACGTGACCTTAAATCTTCTAAATACATGATTTGATTTCCAGGATTCCAGACAGCATAGTAACATTCTGGAACTCTGAGACGATGGAGGCCATGAGAAATCAGTTCTTTATTTAGGAGTGGCATTATCTCGTCATATACATTACATTCTTTTAAGAAGGCATGATTCATGCTCTCACAAAATGTTTGATTAATCTGAGGAACTCCAAGTTTAGCAATAAAAGAAACAGAAGACAAAGTATCATTAAGCTGGTACTTGATTTCAACACCAGTCAAAATGGAAACATAATTATCTCCTTTGGCTGTGAAATTTTTTATGGTCCAGGAGATTATTTGAGCGGAGGGGCCTTTAGCTCTATGTAGAGCAACCTGAAGATTGTCTTTTGTAATAAGTCTCTCAACCACTGATGACATGGGTTCTTGTGTGTTTCCCACTATAAATGCAAATGATAAAAGTTAACCTTAGAAACTACATCGAAATCTTAAGAATATAATGTTGAAAATCAATATTGAGTTTAAAAACCTTGTCAATTACTATTAAGCAGTATGCTCTTTAGAACGTATAAAATCCTTCGATGGTTTTTATGTCTAATTAGCTGTTTGTAGGAAACCCTCTAGATTAGGCTTGGTGTGATTGACATTAGAGATTCGTCTAACCATAAGACTCGTATGCAAACTTTTGAGACTTGGTTATTGGAAGCCATGTACTCATGCTTCTTCACTACTTCAAGAAACCAACACAGGTGAATTATCATAAAGGTCTTTATTAAGCTTGCTGTAATGATGTACGGTGTTCCAAAGGGTATTTTTCTGATACCATTGCAATCTTCAGTCTCTATTAGCAACATATTTGTTAATTTTGAAAAGTAAATGTTCTCATATACAGATTATGTAACTCTGGGTGTAATTATTTGTTAATATCTACTGTTAAAAGTGAAACAGGTTCTTGCCTTAACAAAGACTGAGAATGAATTGATTAATGGTGTATTCAGTGTAGCATGATGCTCAATTCCAGTAGAATTAAAACAAATTAAACATCAATACTGGAGGCCATAAAATGATTCTTTTTGTCAGTACTATTAAATGCTTTGGAATTTATTAGGATACCTTCTACTTCTAAAATCTGTTTGACACATAAGTACCTTATATTATTTTAATAGACCATACAGGTAAAACTTAGGTAAAAACAAGTTCAATGGCAAAATCTGTTCAATAAATAACACTAATAGGTGTATTCTTACCTCTTGAAGGAGATACCATGAGCAAGAAAAAAATTAGACACTATCTATATAATTCTATCGACCACAAATATCCTCATCCTGCTAGAGTTTTCCTTTGTCCACAATAATACAGCACCTATTGAGATACTACTGCTATATATTTATTGGGTCCTTTGACTTATCAGACAGTACTACATTGAATTGCTCTCACTGGTTATGGCTCATTTTGTCTTTGGCTACACATAAACCGAATAGTCTAGCCTATTCTTACCACAGTCTCCTCTGTCCTCATACACCTAACAACCTGAAATAACCAAATAATTTCTCTTCGCTCAAGGGTTTAACTATTGCAGTGTAATTGTTCAGTGGCTACTTTCCTCTTAGTAAGGGTAAAAGAGACTTGAGCTATGGTAAGCAGCTCTTCTTGGAGAAGGACACTCCAATATCAAACCATTATTCTCTAGTTTGGGTAGTGCTATAACCTCTGAATCATGGCTCTTCACTCTCTTGGATTAGAGTTCTCTTACTTGAGGGTACACTCTGGCACGCTGTTCTATCTTATTTCTCTTCCTCTTATTTGAAGTTTTTATAGTTTATATATGAAAGATCTAATTTAAAGTTGTTATTGTTCTTGAAGTATTTTATCTTGATTGTTTATCACTTTATGCCCCCTATGGCCGCGGGGGCATAAAAAACAATTAGAATAGCGCCAACGTATCCCTGCGTGTCGTAAGAGGCGACTAAAAGGGACGGAACGGAGGGGCTGGGAACCCCCTCTCCTGTATTATAATCCTGTGAGACATCAAAGAGGTGGAGCTGGGGGGAGAGTGACTGCTCCCCGCACTCTAGTTTTGTGGTGTTTGAATGTGCGTGGATGTAGTACGATAGAGTAAAAGATGTGAGATTGGAAGTATGTTTAGGAATAGAAGGATGGATATCTTAGCTTTGTGTGAAACACAGATAAAAGGGAAAAGTGGGGTGATGTTTGGTGAAATGTATGGTAGAGTATCTGGGATTAAAAAGGGAAGAGCAAGAGAAGGTGTGGCTTTATTGCTGAGTGAATGGATGACAGGTAAAGTAGTGGAATTGAAGGAGATATCATCTAGGTTAATGTGGGTAAGGGTTAGGTTGGGTAGGGAATGTTGGGCTTTTGTCAGTGCATATGGGCCAGGTTGTGAGAAAAGTGAAGAAGAGCTGAATGAGTTCTGGAATGAATCAACTAGGTATGTAGAAGGACTGGGTAGAAGGAATTATGAAATTGTCATGGGTGACTTAAATGCTAGAGTGGGCGCTGGAGAGGTAGAAGGTGTCATTGAGAAGTATGGTGTACCAGACGAAAATGAGAGGGGTGAGAGACTGGTAGATATGTGTGTTGAGCAAGAGATGGTGATAAGATCTAGCTTTTTCAAAAAGAAAGATAAAAACAAGTATACATGGGTAAGAGTGGCAAATGGAAGAGTGGTAAAAAGCCCGTAATGGATTATGTGTTGATAACTAAAAGAATGTTTGGAAGATTGAAAGACGTGCATGTGTTTAGGGGTATGGCTAACGGTATGTCTGATCATTATTTGGCGGAAGGAAAATTAGTTGTAGCAAGAGAGTGGGGGAATAGAGTAGGTGGATGTAAAAGGGAGATAGTGAGGGTTGAAGAGCTAATAAAACCGGGGGTAAAAAGTAAATATCAAGAAAGGTTGAAAATGACATATGACAAAGTGAAAGTAAGAGAAACTGGTAATTTAGAGGAGGAGTGGGAGTTAGTAAAAGAAAATTTTGTTGGGATTTCAAGTGATGTGTGTGGCAAGAAGTTTGTTGGAGGCAGCATGAGGAAGGGCAGTGAATGGTGGAATGAAGGACTGAAGGTAAAAGTGGAAGAGAAAAAGAGGGCTTTTGAAGAATGGCTGCAGAGTAATAGTGTAGAGAAGTCAGAAAGATATAGAGAGAAAAATGTGGAAGTAAAACGCAAGGTAAGTGAGGCAAAGAGGGCAGCTGACCTGAGGTGGGGGCAGGGATTGGGTCATTCATATGAAGAGAATAAGAAGAAGTTTTGGAAAGAAATGAAGAGAGTACGGAAGGCTGGTTCAAGAATTGAAGAGACAGTGAAAGATGGAAATGAAAGTTGTTAAAAGGAGAGGAGGCAAGGAAAAGGTGGGCGGAATATTTTGAAAGTTTACTGAATGTTGAGGATAATAGGGAGGCAAATATAATTACTGTTCCAGGTGTTGAGGTGCCGGTATGGGAGATGAGAATGAGAGAGAGATTACAAGAGAAGAAGTGAGGAGAGCACTAGATGAAACGAGAATAGGAAAAGCATCTGGTATGGATGGTGTGAGAGCTGAGATGTTGAAGGAAGGGGGTGTGACTGTACTTGAATGGTTGGTGAGATTGTTTAATTTGTGTTTTGTGTTGTCAATGGTACCAGTAGATTGGGTTTGTGTGTGTAATGTACCACTATATAAGGGTAAGGGAGATGTGTATGAGTGTTGTAATTCAAGGGATATTAGTTTGTTGAGTGTAGTTGGAAAAGTGTATGGTAGAGTACTGATTAATAGGATTAAGTATAAAACAGAGAATGCAATCTTGGAAGTACAGGGTGGTTCTAGAAGAGGTAGGGGTTGTATATAAATTATATTTTTACAGTTAGGCAGATATGCGAGAAATATTTAGCAAAAGGTAAGAAGGTGTATGTTGCATTTATGGATCTGGAGAAAGCGTATAATAGAGTTGATAGGGAAGCAATGTGGAATGTGATGAGGTTATATGGAGTTGGTGGAAGGTTGTTTCAAGCAGTGAAAAGTTTCTACAAAGGTAGTAAAGCATGTGTTAGGATAGGAAATGAAGTGAACGATTGGTTTCCGGTGAAAGTGGGGCTGAGACAGGGATGTGTGATGTCGCCGTGGTTGTTTAACTTGTATGTTGATGGAGTGGTGAGAGAGGTGAATGCTCAAGTGCTTGGACGAGGATTGAAGCTGGTAGACGAGAATGACCATAAAGGGGAGGTAAATCAGCTGTTGTTTGCAGATGATACTGTACTGGTTGCAGACGCGGAAGAGAAGGTTGGCCGATAAGTGACAGAATTTGGAAGGGTGTGTGAGAGAAGGAAGTTGAGAGTTAATGTGGTTAAGAGTAAGGTTATGAGATGTACAAGAAGGGAAGGTGGTGCGAGGTTGAATGTCATGTTGAATGGAGAGTTACTTGAGGAGGTGGATCAGTTTAAGTACTTGGGGTCTGTTGTTGCAGCAAATGGTGGAGTGGAAGCAGATGTACGTCAGAGAGTGAATGAAGGATGCAAAGTGTTGGGGGCAGTTAAGGGAGTAGTAAAAAATAGAGGGTTGGGCATGAATGTAAAGAGAGTTCTGTATGAGAAAGTGATTGTACCAACTGTGATGTATGGATCGGAGTTGTGGGGAATGAAAGTGACGGGGAGACAGAAATTGAATGTGTTTGAGATGAAGTGGCTAAGGAGTATGGCTGGTGTATCTCGAGTAGATAGGGTTAGGAACGAAGTAGTGAGGGTGAGAACGGGTGTAAGAAATGAGTTAGCCGCTAGAGTGGATATGAATGTGTTGAGGTGGTTTGGCCATATTGAGAGAATGGACAATGGCTGTCTGCTAAAGAAGGTGATGAATGCAAGAGTTGATGGGAGAAGTACAAGAGGAAGGCCAAGATTTGGGTGGATGGATGGAGTGAAGGAAGCTCTGGGTGATAGGAAGATAGATGTGAGAGAGGCAAGAGAGCGTGCTAGAAATAGGAATGAATGGCGAGTGATTGTGACGCAGTTCCGGTAGGCCCTGCTGCTTCCTCCGGTGCCTTGGATGACCGCGGAGGTAGCAGCAGTAGGGGATTCAGTGTTATGAAGCTTCATATGTGGTGGATAACGGGGGAGGGTGGGCTGTGGCACCCTAGCAGTACCAGCCGAACTCAGTTGAGTCCCTTGTCTGGCTGGGAGGAACGTAGAGAGGAGATGTTCCCTTTTTATTTCATTTGTTTGATGTCGGCTACCCCCCTAAAATGGGGGAAGTGCCTTGGTATATGTATGTATGATCACTTATATTGTAGTTTATTTCCTTGTTTTCTTTCCTCACTGGGCTATTTCTCACAGTTGGAGCCCTTGTGCTTGTGGCATCTTTCTTTTCCAACTAGGGTTATAACGTAGATAATAATAATAATAATAATAATAATAATAATAATAATAATAATAATGAAAACTGTGCATACCACTATTATTGATATTATTATCAAATGCTAAGTTACAACCCTAGTTGGAAACGCAGGATGCTATAAGCCCAGGGGCCCCAACAGGGAAAATAGCTCAGTGAGGAAAGGAAACAAAGAAAAATGAAATATTTTAAGAATAGTAATAACATTAAAATAAATATTTCCTACATAAACAATAAAAAACTTAAACAAAACAAGAGGAAAAGAAACTAGAGAGAACAGTGTGCCCGAGTGTACCCTCAAGCAAGCGAACTCTAACCCAAGACAGTGGAAGACCATGGTACAGAGGCTATAGCACTACCCAAGACTAGAGAACAGTGGCTTGATTTTGGAGTGTCCTTCTCCTAGAAGAGCTGCTTACCATAGCTGATGAGTCTCTTCTACCCTTACCAAGAGGAAAGTAGCCACTGAACAATTACATTGTCGTAGTTAACCCCTTGGGTGAAGAAGAATTGTTTGGTAATCTCAGTGTTGTCAGGTGTATGAGGACACAGGAAAATCTATAAAGAATAGGCCAGATTATTAGGTGTCTGTGTAGGAAAAGGAAATGAACCGTAACCAGAGACAAGAATCCAATGTAGTACTGTCTGGCCAGTCAAAGGACCCCCTAACTCTCTAGCAATAGTATCTCAACGGGCGGCTGGTGCCCTGGCCAGCCTACTACAATGAGCAGGTATTGCAATGACCAATAAAAGTACCTATAGAATCTCTCTCTCTCTCTCTCTCTCTCTCTCTCTCTCTCTCTCTCTCTCTCTCTCTCTTGTATATATATATATATATATATATATATATATATATATATATATATATATATATATATATAGGGTATGTGGTTTGACCTAGAAAACAAGCTCGTTACAAATGCAGATGATGCTACTCTCTTTGCATCAATTCCATATCCTGAATGTAGGTCTGGGGTTGCTAAATCCCTTATTAGAGATTAACTAAAATTATAGTATGGTACAAAATTATGGGCCATAAAGTTGAACCCTAACAAAACTCAAAGTATGATTGTAAGTTGGTCAAGGACAGTGATTCCTCAACATCTAGATCTCTGCATTGATAATGTTTCTTTAACTCTATGCAACTCCTTTAAAATTTTATACGTGATTCTTGATTACAAATTTACTTTTGAGAAACATAGTTGACTGGAGATGAAATGAAATTATTGGAATTCAAGGCGCAGGAAAGGCATGATATGGACTTCACAATTGCCCTTATCAATTGAGTGCACTAAAAGCAAATGTAAATATATATATATATATATATATATATATATATATATATATATATATATATATATATATATATGTATATATCATCATCATCTTTCTGTGCCAGTCCACACCCGCAAACTTTCTTAGTTCACCAATCCATCATCTTCTCTTCCTTCCCCTGTTTCTTTTAAAATCTCTTGGGACCTAATCTTATTCTTAATATCCATCTATTATCTCTCATTCTCGTTATATGTCCCTCCCATGCCCATTTCTTTTTCTTACATGTTGTTATAATATCCTCTAATTTAGTTTGCTCTTGTATCCATGTTACTATTTTTCTGTCTCATAATGCTATTCCCAACATTACTCTTTCCATTGTTCTTTGAGTTGTAAAATTCTTATGCCCTAGCTTTAGTAACGCTCCAGTTTCTGATATATATGTTGATCCTGATAGGACCATCTCATTAAACTCTTTTCTTTCTAGAGGTTCGTCCATAACTCTTATTTGTTCTCTCTCCATTTTCTTTGAACATTATATTACTTTTACTCATGCTAATTTTCAGTCCCACATTTCTACTTTCTCTATTCAAATCTTCTATTTTCTTTGTAATTCCTCCCATGATTCACTAAACACAATGACAATTCTTTTGTACTTATACCTGTCAAATTCAGGTATTTTTTTACTTAGAATTGAAATCAACCCATCTTCACCATCGTAGCTAATTGGTAGTTTTTTTACTTGGCATTCGATTAATGATAAATTTTGCACATTTAGACGTGTTTTTTCATATTCATTTAAGCCATATATTTTTTATACATTAATGTCTGGATTCTCTTAATGACCTCGGGATCAAAGCCCCAGGCGAAATCACACAAAGACAAGACCTTGTGACCGGCCGGGAATCGAGCCCTGGTCTGGAAAACTTGTAAACACGTTTAAATGTGCAAGATTTATCATTAATCGAATGACAAGTAACAAACTACCAATTAGCTACAATAGTGAAGATGGGTTGATTTCAATTCTAAGTACAAAAAAATACCTGAATTCGACAGGTATAAGTACAAAAGAATTGTCATTGACTTTTATCTTTCTTCGTGGCCAAGTGGTTTAGTCACTGCCTGTACAAGTTTGCCTGACCACGGTTCGACTCCAGCCTGTCACAAGCTCTTGTCTCTGTGTGATTTCGCCTGGGGCTCTGATCCCTAGGTCGTTGAGAGAATCCAGACATTAATGTATCAAAAATATATGACTTATTTGAATATGAAAAAAAACATGTCTAAATGTGCAAAATTTATCATTAATCGAATGCCAAGTAACAAACTACCAATTATTTACGATGGTAAAGATGGGTGGATTTTTATTCTAAGTACAAAAATACCTTAATTTGACAGGTATAATTACAAAAGAATTGTCATTGACTTTTATCTTTCTTCCGGGCCAAGTGGTTTAGTCATTGTATATACAAGTTTGCTGGACCAGGGTTTGACTTCCGGCCGATCACAAGCTCTTGTATTTGTGTGATTTCGCGTGGGGCTCTGATCCGGAGGTCGTTAAGAGAATCCAGACATTAATGTATAAAAAATATATGACTTATTTGAATATGAAAAAATACATCTAAATGTGCAAAATTCATCATATATATACAGTATATATATATATATATATATATATATGCATATATATATATTTATATATAAATTTATATATATATATATATATATATATATATATATATATATATATATATATATATATATATATATATATGTAAGGTTAGATATCATATATGTATAATATATACAAATATTTATATATACACATATATATATACATATATATATATATATATATATATATATATATATATATATATATATATATATATATATATATATATATATATATATATATATATTCTTAAGAAGTTGGTCTAGCAAAGAGGTAAATACTTTATTCATGTATTTCATTTGTGTATTTAAGAGATGTATAGCCAGCTAGTAAGGTAAGTTCCACTCATATAGGTTTAAGTAAATGTATGTAAATTACATAAGACTTTTGCCATTCCTTTAATTATATTTTTATTCAATTCCCTATATGTAAATGTAAGTTACTTTTAAGAATTAACTTTTTATTTTACGTACTTTGTTATGAAGTCTAATCTAATCTCGTTTAGGTATTCTGCATGACACACACGAGGAATGAGCACAAGGGATTACGACATCTTTATGTTTTCACATGGTTAGAAAGTGCATGAAAATTCTCGAATTAAATTTACTCTTTCTTTTTATTGTCACAAAACTATTATGTGTTGGTTGAGTTAGCTGTGAGAGGTTTGCCTCGCAGGCAAGGTTAGTACCCCCTTTTTCAATTTACTATGTTGGCAACCTTACGCCGCTAGACCATGCGCCCCACGCTACGAGAATGATGTATTAGAAAATTCCAGAAGTATTAAGTCAACATATATAGACCCTAGGAATGCTTAAGCAGCAGAAGAAACCCAGCCTATCCCTTTGAAAGAGCCAGAGTTCGCCTGCCCTCACTCCTCTTGAGTGTGTGTACTCTTAAACGTGAATTTTTTTTTACCCAACGATATCACGTATAGTGTTGTTCAAACATTGGTGAAATTTTTTTCGGGGTGATGTTAATTCAAGAATAGTGTGTCAATTTAAGTACTTTAACAAAGATTTTGTAACTGGCCCTTTGAGATTTAGGTTAAACAGTGAAGCGCATTAAAAAATCTTGCTCAACTGTTCTGAACCTTGTTGTGAACCAAAAGATGTAAGTATAGCAGTTACATATATGTAAATTTCATTTAGTGTTTAATCGTTAGAGTGTTAAAGTGTTAACACTTTTCATTAATTATCAAAATTAAAAATTTTCATAAATTAATTCCTGTGAAACGAGTGATAGTATAATATTCATAGAACAACATATTCTTGTCTTAGTCTAAGGTTTTCTTCAGATTTAATATTTCAAGTGATTCTATTTAGGTGTTAATTCTTCTGTATTATTGTTAACATTTTATGGAATATATTTATATTTGTAAAGTGTGTATTATTTCGATCACCAATATTTTCTATCAGTGCTTTGTTCGTAATCCCTGACTAAGAACCAAAGCAAGAGGTTGTTTTTTTTTTTAATAGTTCACGTAAATAATTGCCCAGTTTTGTTTGGAGAGTAACATAAAAGACCTTTGGATATTCAGTGTTTATATATAAAGCCATCTGGGAGTTGTGTATATTCTTAGAACTCGGGTATCATTCAAATGAAACAGATTTATGTAAAAATAAGCAGGTGAGTTTGGAGGTCAGGAGTTTGCATAATTCGCCAGATATAATATGTTTTTGGTGCCCAGACCCTTGGGATTGAGCGAGTCTTTTTTACCTATTGGTGATAACAGGACCATGTTTTGATTAAAGGTTTGACCAGTCTGGTGTTGATAGGATTCTGTATATTGTTAAGATATATTTTTTGGAGAGGTATTAATTTTTGTAAAGTACAAGATGGGACAAGAGTTTTTGGAAAACCCAATTGTTCAGGAATTGTCAAAAGCTAATATAACTAAAGCCTAGTGGCTCTCTATTTCAATGGCTTGGGGCGGCCCATGCAACAATTGGAATGATTAAAGCCCAAATCAAGTGTCTAGCCTTAGAAGGATTGATAAACTCAGGAAAGTTGTCGGAAGAAGATATTGTAGCAGATACCAAAATTTTGGAGAAGGCTGAAGTAGAATTTGTAGCGAAGCAAGCATCAGTTGACCTAGGAACTGGAGGAATGAAATCAGAAAGGAATGTAGAGGCTGAGATTCGACGAATTGCAGCGGAATAGAATTTAATTAAGTTGAAAATGATGGCAGAAAGGGAAGAAAGAGAGAGAAGAGGCAAAATAAAATGTGAGACATGTGAGGGAAATGGAAGAAAAAGAGAGAGAATAGGCAAGAGAAATTGCCAGACATGCGAAGGAAATGGAAGCAAGATGGGAAGAAGAGAGAGAAGAAGTAAAATACGCAAGGGAAGTGGAACTATTGAATGCTCGTTCAAGGTCGGTAACTCAGACAGAGATGACCCCCACTATGCATGATCCCGTGTTTAATGTGACAAACGCCCAGAGGTCAATTCCAAAGTTCACAGAAGAAGCTCCCGATGAATTCTTCAATCATTTTGGAACTGTCGTGTCGATGATGGAATGGCCAGAAGATTAATGGTCTGTGTTATTGCAGAGTGCCTTGATTGGAAAATTATGCAGTACGCATCTTGCCTTGTCTCAGGACCAGAGGAAGGAGTATCAAGAAGTGAAGAGGAGCGTGCTGCAAGTGTATCAGATGACCTCTGAATATCATAATAAAAGATTCCGAAGTTTGAGGAAGGACGAGAAAATTACTTTCCTGGATTACGCTTATAAGGTATGACAATGTTTTAAGAGATGGATAGAGGGTGCTAACGTGAGAGAGATGGCTGATTCGGAAGATTTGGTAGTTCTGGAACAATATTTACGAGGAATTCCTGAACATATTTGAACGTACTTGAGAGAGAGAGGTGAAGAAACTTGATAAACCCGCTTCATTGAGTGAAGATTATAATGTTGTCAGTCGTAAACCCTCCTCGGGTATGAAGTTTCAACCGTCGTTCCAACCAAGTATTAACTATTCGCCGAACCATGGAAACCAGTTCACTAATAACTATGTGAACAAGTTCAATAGTTACAGCGGAAGTACCACTGGGACTGTTCCAAAGAAGAATGTGATAGTACCACAGCAGCAATCGTTGAATCGTCCTCCTTCAGGTGTTGTAAAAGATGTGTAGAAGGTTAATATTGTCTGCTATAAGTGTGGCAAGAGAGGCCATATCAGTAAGGAATATTGGTCGAACCAACCGAAAGCAGTTGCCCAAGTGGTTAAGGATAATTCAACTTCACAGAATGCCAAGACGAAAAAAGAAGCGGAAAAGGACGACGAGGAAAAGAAACCAGCTAACGTTTACTAGATGAACAGGACAACCCCATACAGTGTGGATACCTTAAAACCATATATTTATGAAGGTATGTTAGCCGCTTTAGACTGGAGCGAGAAAATCCCCTTCAAAATATTGAGAGACACAGGTTGTAACCATAGTGTGGTGTCCCGAGGTGCACACCCATAGGTGGAGATGTCTCTCACAGGAGATTATGGTCATTTTGAAGAGAATAGTAGGTGAGGAGGTTACCCATATTTGCTGTTTGAAACCGTCATGTGAGTTGGTGACAGGTCATTTTGTTTTTGTGGTAAAGGATTCATTGGCTGTCGAAGGAGTAGTAGTCCTGCTGGGTAATGAGGTTGGTGGAGCGCCATTTGTGCCGTGTCCCATTGTAACAGAGACCCAATTGAAGTATAGTCCAACGACTGAACTCGAGAAGGACTACCCATATCTGTTTCCTAGTTGTATGATGACTAGGAGTATGACAAAGAAAGTGGCTGGAGAAGAAGACAGAGAAACCAAAGGAGCGATGAACTTGGAAGGTCTGTTTATAGAAGAAGGGGATTCCCTTGATGGTACACAAGAGGAGAACTACCAAGAGAGGCCGAGAGAAGAGGACACACGAGTGGACAGGAAGACAAAGAAGCAATGAACCTGGAAGAAATAGAAAACTCAGCATTAGAAGTAGGACAAGTGAGATGGAAAGGATGCGATGTTAAGAGAGTTATTTTACCGTGTGGTGGATGAGATGGAGGTGGAGCAGTCTCCCACCTGTTATTATCTTAAAGATGGGAAGCTTATGAGAAAGCATAGACCTGCCAATATCCCTGGGAATGCCGAATGGGGGATATATCATCAAATATTGATTCCCGCTCCTATGAGAAGACAAGTGATCGCCGTAGCGCATGAGACGGGACACATGGGAATAAGGAAGATGACGGAGAAGATTATGAAACACTTTTTCTGTCCTGGCATGCATAACGATGTGAGCCAGTTTTGCTGTGCATGTCACGTTTGTCAGATGGCTGGAAAGCCTAACGAGTACATCAAGAAACCTCCCTTACACCCAATTGAAGTGCGAGGAGAACCCTTCAGCAAGGTAATGATCAATATTGTGGGACCGTTACCAAGAAAGAAGAAATGTCACGAATATATGTTACCCTTGATGTGTCGAGTGACGAGATACCTAAATCCATACCCATCAGGAACATCTATGCCAAAGTAATCTCCGAAAAGTTACCAGACTTTTTTTTACTACGTTTGGTGTTCCGGAAATTCTTCAGAGTGACCAAGCAACAAATTTAACGTTAAAATTGTTTCAGGACGTGATGAAACTGTCGGATGTAAAACAACAACTGTCTACTGCCTATCATCCAGAGACCCAAGGTGCAATAGAGAGATTTCATCAAACCCTGGAGAGTATGTTAACAAAGTACTGTAACAAAACAGGAAATGAACAGGACATCTGACTACTGTTGATGTTATTTGAGGTACGCAATGCTTATCAAGAAAACATGGGATGTAGCCCGAATGACTTGGTGTTTGGACGAGAAGTACGAGGGCCAATTAAAATTTTGGCAGAAAAATGGAAGGATCGAGAGGAAACGGATGAAGAATGTGTCAAAATATTGAGGAAAAGGATCGGTAAGATAAGGAAATTTTCCCTAGAAAACCTGAAAACGAATCAAGGTAAAATGAAGAAAAGGTGATATGAAAAGTAAGGACAGACAGTTTGTGGTAGGACAACAGGTATTGGTTTTCTTACCAAGAAGGAGATTCCCACTCACCAACAAGTTCCAAGGACCATTCAGGATTTGGGAGAAAATCAGTGACCTGACTTGCGTTATCCAAACCCCAGAAAGAATAAAAAGTCAAAGAAGGCAATCAATATTCAACAAGAAATTTTTATCCAAGTGAATGCATTGGATAATGGGGTTGGAGCTATCTTATTGCAAGAAGACAAGGAAGGAATTCTTCACCTTGTTTGTTTTATGTTGTCGAAGCTGAAGAAGCATCAACGAGCCTACTGAACAGTTGAAAAGGAACTGTTAGCGCTAATCACTGCGATAAGAAAATTTGAAGTTTACGTAATTAGACTAAAGAATGAAGAAATTACCGTTTACCTCGCATCACAATCCTTGAACTTTTGTTAATAAAATCTATAATAATAATCAAAGGTTAACTAGGTGGTCATTATGATTGCAACCATATTGTATTAATTTAAAGCATATATCAGATAAAGATAATATGGTTGTGGATTATTTATCTCTGGCTGAATCGGTGGATTCAGGCCTGGAATAAATAATCTTTTTGTGAGGAGGTATCTTACGAAGCTAATCTAGCATGGGGGTGAATATTTTATTTATGTATTTCATTTGTGTATTTAAGAGATGTATAGCCAGCTCGTAAGGTGAGTTCCACTCACGTAGGTTTAAGTAAATGTATGTAAATTACATAAGACTTTCGTCATTCATTTAATTGTATTTTCATTCAATTCAGTATATGTAAATTTATGTTATCTTTAAGAATTAACTTTTTATTTCACATATTTTGTTACAAAGTCTTATGTAATCTCGTTTAGGTATGCTGTATGACACACACGAGGAATGAACATGAGGGATTACGTCATCTTTATGTTTCCACGTGGTTAGAGAGTGCATGAAAATTCTTGAATTAGATTAACTCTTTTTGTTATTGTCACGAGAGGTAGGTGGGTGTAGTTAGCTCAGAGAGTGTTACTTCGCAAGCAAGGTTAGTACCCCTTTTTCAATTTACTATGTTGGCAACCTTACGCTGCATGGCCATAACAACCCCCCCCCCCCCCCCCGCTACGAGAATTATCTATTAGAAAATTCTAGAAGTCAATATATATAGACCCTAGGAATGCTTAAGCAGCAGAAGAGACCCAGTCTATCCCTTTGAAAGAGACAAAGTTTGCCTGCCCTCTCTCCTTTCAAGTGTGTGTCCTCTCAAACAAGAAAAAGTTTTCTACACAATGTATATCACATATAGTGTTGTTCAAACGTTGGTGAAATTATTTTTGGATGTTAATTCAAGTTCTCTGTGTTAATGAAAGTACTTTATAACTGGCCCTGTGAGATTTAGGTTAAACAGTGAAGTGCAATAAAAAATCTGGCTTAACTGTTCTGAACCTTGTTGTGAACCAAAAGACAAAAGTGTAACAGTTACATTTATGTAAATTTCATTTAGGGTTTAATCATTAGTGTTAAAGTGTTAATTCTTTTCATTAATTATCAAAATTAAGTATTTTAATATATTATTCCAGTGAAACAAATGATTGTATAATATTCATAGAGTAAGTTTTTCTTGTCTTAGTCTACGGTTACGTTCAGAATTCATATTTCAAGTGATTTAGTTTTGGTGTTAATTCTTCTGCATTATTGTTAATCTTTTATAGAATATGTTTATATTCGTAAAATGTGTATTATTTCGATCACCAATATTTTTAACCATTGCTTTGCTCGTAATCCCTGACTAAGAACCGAAGTAAGAGTTTGGTTTTGAATAGTTCACATAAATAATCACCCAGTTTTGTTTTCAGAGTAACTTAAAAGACCTTTGGATATTCAGTGTTTATATATACTTTATATTGCTGTCTGGGAGTTGAGTATATTCTCAGAGCTCGGGTATCCTTCAAGTGTAACAAATTTATGTAAAAATAAGTAAGTGAGTTTGGAGCTTGGGAGTTTGCATAATTTGCCAGCCATAATATATATATATATATATATATATAGATAGATAGATAGATAGATAGATAGATATCTACATATATATATATATATATATATATATATATATATATATAGTACATATATATATATATATATATATATATATATATATATAGAGAGAGAGAGAGAGAGAGAGAGAGAGAGAGAGAGAGAGAGAGAGAGAGAGAGAGAGAGAGAGAACTTATATTATCAAGTATGAAAGGAAGACCGAAAGACTTGGTTGGAGCCAGGACCCACAATTACACAAAGAGCTAGTACCTTAGTCTTACTGATATTGAAAGACTTTATAACGATAGCTAATTGCAATGAAGTTTTCCATTTTCACTTTCATAGCTTCATTTACTTTTATGCCTTCATTGGCCAGTCGTGATTATGTGTGTGTGTTTTTGTGCGTTTGTTTGCACGTTGCATATATTTGTGAATGAATTTGTGGAAAAAATAACAAGCTCCTTATACTTAATCGCCTGCATGTTTCCACCATGCAATATAAGTTTTTAGTAATCATCCTCTAAATCAACAGTAGCAAACAAAATTTCAGAATTTTGAGGTATGGTCCTACTTACTCTCTCCTGTTTATAGAGCACTTGCAAAGGTCCACCCGAAACTACGTCTGGCAATGAAGTTATAGGAGCGGTGTGTGGTTACACGATGGCAGTCTGCATTAACAAAGACGTCACTTGTCAAACCTGTGAAGAATTTATATTATATTGTAGTTAATCTATTCTTATCATCTGTAAATAATAAACATCCTTGAAAGACACTAGCACCTCGGGAGATTGACTCTTGTCACTAATCAAGTAAATCCACTCACACAATCCTACATTAAGCAACTCCACTTCTCACCCGTCGGTTGGGTATTTGGGAACTACTGCTACTGCTAGGCGCTAGCATCAAATTAGGCGTCTATCTTTCCTCCAAGAGACGACCAGGAAGACACGATAATCATCTGTTATTTTACACGAGACGCCGTCGAGGGTATTCACTATAGCCAGGCTGGAAGACCCCTGAACCAGTTAGCAAGAATATTATTTTTTTTTTCAAAGATATTATTTCTAGCTGAAATAAAGATCAAGTGCTTTTATCTAATTTAAGTTTTTTAACATTGGTAAAGGATTATTTTTATTTTATTAAAAATTATAAACACTATTTTAGTATAGCATTCATATATCTGCAAAAATTAATATTTGAATGAGAAAACATATATACATTGACAAGAAGTAGGCGGTCCACAAAAACTATACTTCAAGCAACCAGTAACGGCTCTCGCTTATCTCACACTTGTGCTACCTTATATTGCCTGCTTGTGGGACGAATGTTCACTTCACGCTTTTCTATTTGACCTCACACAATTTAGTAGTATGATTGATTAAACGTTTTGTTACAATATTATTGTCAAAAAAAAATTACATTATCCTTTTACCATTTCTTTAACAACTTTTCATCTGATTCGTAACACTTTTGGCATTGAAAAATTAGTGTTATCATTCAAAACACAGCAGGTTACGACAACATACCAAATTATCTAATTATCTTTAGATATCAGAATTGAATTTTAGTTTGTTAACGATTTTCAGTCAATTATAACTATAACTTCAGGAAATGTCGCTGCATCCACGTGCATTCAGTAACATGAAGCGGATATATTAGAAGGGTACAGACCATGACTTCTTTCAGCATCATCTTATTCAAGATATATGCCAAATTTAAGTGTAATAACGTGAATTTTCAAAAGAAAAAATACATAATTCAATTTACCTTTTAACATCACCCTTGAACCATTTCAGTTTTATGCAGTATTCTTTGCGTTAGGTTGCTAGAAGATGGCGATAAAATTATTCTAATTTTTTCAGTAAGATTGGCTCTTCGTGAAATATTTGAGTTCCAAAAAGATAATGGTTGAATTTGAAGAAATCAAGAAATCATTAGTGTAATGGAGTAGTACTTGTGTGTGTGTATATATATATATATATATATATATATATATATATATATATATATATATATATATATATATATATATATATATATATATGTGTGTGTGTGTGTGTGTGTGTGTGTGTGTGCTTATATATATATATATATATATATATATATATATATATATATATATATATATATATATATATATATATATATATATATATATATATAGATATATAGATATATATATATATATATATATATATATATATATATATATATATATATATATATATATATATATATATATATATGTGTGTGTGTGTGTGTGTGTGTGTGTGTGTGTGTGTGTGTGTGTGCTTATATATATATATATATATATATATATATATATATATATATATATATATATATATATATATATAGATATATATATATATATATATATATATATATATATATATATATATATATATATATATATATATATATTATTACCAAGAAGTTTTCCAGTTGCAGTTCTATTATTGAGAAACATTACTACTATTTTCAGTTTACAAACTATCTTCTTTTTTGGTGGGAGTCGTAGTTGGTTAGTTTGGCAAGGATTCTGCTGGTGGTTGTTGTCGGGGTTGCAAGCAGCAACGTGACTGAGATAACGACTGTGTTGTGTGATGGCAGCATTATCTATTACTATCTTACAACCTTATCCTATTTCCATCTAACATTATCCTTCCCTACCCCGTGCCATGCCTCGTTGTTACTGGAGTTCTTCTATAAGATACTGGCACAGACCAACAAAGCACAGACTGTAAACGACCATACTAAAACTTGTACTAGTTTACTGTGGCGCCGTCTGGTGCCAAAATATAACAAGTTGCAATGTCCATTATACACACACACACACACACACACACACACACACATATATATATATATATATATATATATATATATATATATATATATATATATATATATATATATATATACTAGCCTTGAATAGAAGTTTTGGGGAGATAAGGCAACTTACAGGCGGTATTTAGTTAAGATAAGAAAATAAAATCAGTGGCTCCGAGGTTATGCAGTAGAACACCAAGGCATTTGTCCTGGTCAATTTTGAGGCTTGTATGTATGTATGTTTTTATGTGTGTTTATCAATCTGAGAATTTGATCGACTTTTTTAAAACCATATTCAATAAATACTTTACCGTTTTTTCTGTGAGATTCAGAAACGACTCGGCTGTAAAATGCTCTTCACGCAGTAACACATTTTTGGAGCTGATACTGTGACTTCCACTGGATCTAACAGACTGTGGTGACATCAACAATTCGAGTACAATGAATTTTCTTTTCACATTGTATGCCCATTTCTTGCACCTGGGAATTTGATAAAGCAAATCTATTTTTACCCTTGATGTTTAGTTAAGCAAAATATTCGTATGGTGAATATTTTAAGAATAAAGAATATGTTGGTCTTAATGGAAAAATGGATTATCAAAATTGTGCAGCAATTATCGTATCCTATATTTCAAACACAACAAGACCACTTAATTCGTGTCAGAAAGACGTTCAATACAATGAAAAATGAAGAACTATATATATAGGTGGTAATGTTGGTGTTCAAATTGCATGTTTTAATGACTTCATAAACCTTAACTTGTTTTCACCACCGTCTTCGTGTAGTGTTTTCAATAGATCTAGTAGCACCACTTCACAAATCAAATAACAATCATAGAGATATCTACAACGATTAAGCTAGGCTGACACTTCCACGATTCTGTGACAAGCATTGAGTCGTGTCAGTGCGCAAACTAGTCGTAAACTGGCATGAAGTGTGCATAAACCCGTCGTGACTGCGTGCCATGTTGGGACGAGAATTTTGAAATGTTCAAAATTTTGATCACGACAAAATTTCACGACCGGGTCGTGAACTATGCCCAAACTGTTCGTGAACTCATTGTGACCTCGTGCGGGAGGATGCGTGAAAGTGCGTGGCTGTGCGTGCCAGGCCACGACTGTCATGAACTGCCACGAATAGTTCACGAACAGCTCACGTCGAGTTCACTAGTAGTTCACGACATGTTCACGAATTGGAGCGCACCGCAGCCGATCCCGTGTACTTCACGCATTGATGGCACAAGCAGTTCACGACTAGTTTACGCACTTCATGAACAGTTTGTGCATGAACGAGCAGTTCACAAACAGTTCACTACTGCTGCGTGACAGTGGCGCTCGCGTCGGTGTGAGGGTAAATATAGGGCTTCCTGGACACTGCTCGCCATTCTAGAGATCGCCAGTGAAGAAACAACTTATATCACAGAGACAACAGGCCTAAAACAAAGCAGACACGAGGAAGAGCAAAGCAGAGAAGGCCAGAAGCCGACAGGCCAGAAGCAGAGACTGCTGAGAGAGATCATTCCCCTCAGTCTCTGGCATTAGGCATGTTGTCTCTTCCACAGCCAATCCAAAAATGACCAGGGGCTGGGGAGGCCCCCTTTTTATATGGCCTGCCCAAGTAGGCACGACACCGTCCGAATTGCGCAAACTCGTCTTGCCAATGCGGGAAGTGCGCAAACTATGAGCAAACTATGCGTGAACTCGTCGTGCATTCGTGAACTATTCGTGAACTCGACGTGAACTCATTGTGACCTATGCATGAACTAGTCAAGAACAGTGCGGGAGCCTCGCAGTTCGTGCCCCAAAATGGCACGACTTGCCACGACAAAATCGTGGCCAAAAGTCATGCAAGTGTCAGCATAGCTTTAGACACTATTGTAGATGCACATGAATGTGTGATATGGTTTTAACTTGTGTTGTTGGTACCTGTTATTAATCACTATTTACTCAATTATTGCACCCATTGATAAATTTTGTATTGTAAGTGTGCAATATTCAGCGTTATTCCAAATTCAATATCTTACTATCGTAAACTAACAGTTAGATCCACCATTCTGACTACTGTCAGTACCGACGACTTTCAATCGAGTCCAACATTTCCACCACTGTCGTGACTATGTTTATTAAATCAAAATGACTCCATCATTAAAACTAAATCAAAATGACTCCATCATTAAAACTACAAAAACATACCGTTTTGGATCTTCTTTATTGGGAAATGTGAAAAAATGACATTTCGGGGCTGTTCCTACGCGAATTTGTGCAGTTATGTGAACAGCACCCACGACTTCGGTGTGCCCTTCCAGCCATTTTTGTCACTCACTCGGTTATACTTTTACGTTTGGTGGCAGCACTAGTATCAAGATTACAATCCGCCTATTGGCGTTTACCGTTTGTGTTTTGTTGGTCTGTGATACAGGTAAGCTGTGAGATATTGTTCTATGTATTTGTTATGGACCATGTGTTGGTTCCTAAGTGGTTAGTTGTTATTGTATAAGCAGCAGTCTAGTTTACCTTACCTATACAGGTTCTTATGTAATCTACCATTGTTTACTACTTATCCTGAGGCCAATGCCACTGCAATTAGCATTACATTAAATTGTTTAACAGAATATCAAATATTACGAAATACCATTTGGGTAACCTTTTCACCTCCCTCATCTAAATAATCATAGTACTGTACATCATTACTTATAGGTCAACCATTGCAGATATATCATTCAGTCAGGTACTCGGCGAAGTCAAAAACATCGGACAATTATTAAAGCAACGCCATAAAAAGATATTAGCCATATTTTAGATGATTTTATTTTATTTGTGCCTTTAGCGCTTTGCTTAGTAAACAACATAATCTTCATACAGTAGAGTAACTTTTAAGATTTTTATATTCTAAATTCCTCTACATCTGCTGTTATTGAGAAATAATACTTTACACAAGAGTGAACTGTTAGATATGCTGAGATTTTTTAATCATAATTCAATTTATAGGGAAGTCTAGTATAGATGTTACTAGATTCATTACTTTAAATTAACCGCTATTGTCTCTAAATCGAAGACAACACGAAAACTTCGCGTGTTTAAGTGCATCAGATTCTATCTATCTTGTTATTAAATGAAAGTAGGCTAATGCTCCATTTGAAGGCCAGAACAGATGACAGTTACAACTCTATGTCGGCTGTCAAGAAGGGTCGCTCTTTTTCTTTTTACACTTACTTGTTGAGAAATGTGTTATTTCAGGTAAAATCTTATTTGTGAATTATATAATGATCTTATTCTTATCCCCGTTACTATTCTTCTCTTTAGAAAGTCTAATGGTAACTATGTATATAACAATTAATTACTTATAAATTGATCACCAGCTTTTTGCTTCCTATGGTTTCATAACAAATGTTACAGTAAACTATAAAAAGTAATAGAATGTAAATATACAAATTAATTACCTAGTTAGATTTAATATAGATAGATATGTTCCTTTTACGTGATATACAGTGATAGGACAATTAATACTAGTAATACGTTTATTGAAATCAAATAATTTCATTTTGTTGCTTTTCATATCTTCTTAGTTTCTTTCGGATTAACTTTGATATTATCAGTGGGTAATGAAATTCTCATTCATTTTCTGTAAGTGATTAATGAAGTATTTCTAGAATTATTCTTCATACTGTTATGACTAACATACAGCATAGCATTTCATATCAGAATATAAATAAGTAATCTACTCAGAATAATTTGATAATGTAACTCGTGTTTTCCTCTTTGTTATGATGTCCATGATATTCTATTTCACCCTAATTTTGGAAATGTTTTAAGCAGCAGTCATGTGTCAAATCAGGTTAGGTTTCCTTTGAGTGAAAGCAGGAAGATTTTCTCTCCCAGGCTTTCCCATGATTTGTCTAGTTTTTATACTTTTACTCGGCCATGGCATTGAAATAAACATTCTTATAGGAGCGAAGGGACTCCAGACATTAAGTGAATTCTAGAACAGATTAGTAGGTGATATAATCAGTCAACAACAAATATCTGTAAAGCCAACAGCTTAGAGTTCATCTTATCTCACATCATATTCCTACTCCACAGCTAATGAATGACAACATCCTCCTGAGTCTTTCATAAAACTTCAGCAAATTATCTAGAACTAACAGATGAATATAGATGTTCAGAAGACTTTTGTCTTCCTCACCATTTTTTCGTATCCATCATGATACCAAAATACATCAGAACTACAATATTTCTCAAATCATTAATGAGCATATGTGTCCCATGTCAACGGATAATGAGACATCGGAACATGGGATTTTTTTCACTTTATCACAAAAGGTTCCTGAATACACTGTGTACAACCGACACTCTCAGGTGAGCGCCTTGTCTAAATGAACGCACAAATGCTACTGACTACCCCTCGCAAGCAAGATGCAATCTTGCTATAACAACATGCTGAATTGGTAGGTTTTGTGGAATCTCATGATTATAGAGTTCATTTACCTTGACGTTTAAACATATATCTTCATACAAGGATTAGGACATATGTAAGAAAAGCAAACGGCTAATCCATTACTCTTTCTCCGTCTTGCCTATTAAAAAATAACTAAATACTCATTTGTATTCCATCCCTTGTGTATCTACAAGAAAGTACAATGAATAGAATGCTGGTGCCCAGGCTAATTATGTTTCGCCTTTCTTGCACTTCCATATATAGAATAGGCAAGAATAGAAGGTTCTCTTGACTTTAGTTCATCGTCACTCCAGATTACTTCGAAATTAAGTGGAACACTCTCTTATCCAATGTCATACCAAGTTTCTATGTTTTTTTTTTTTTTTTTTTTTTTTTTTTTTTTTTTTTTTTTTTTTTTTTTTTTTTTTGTCATCAACCCTATATTTATTTACCGAAGTAAATGGCAATATTAGATAAAAATATTTAGAGACTAATAATCAAACTGTTTCATATCTTCTGAAATGCAAACGAAGTAAACTACGAAAAAAAAAATCATCTGCATAACGTATAATATTAGTATTATGCCATTACTCATATGGTTGGCATGAGCAAATAGAAACTTGAGTTACTAAAGAAAAGGAAGTATAGTGGGTCCCAGGTCTTCTGAAGGGAGAACAGTCAGATTAGGAAACGAAACAGAACAAAAGGAATAACTATAATAGCAAAATAAAACATTAAAGATCAGGAACAACTTTTAATAGGTAGGCAATATATAAAATTGCCCTAAGTTTGAGCCTCTAGAATTACATATTTAATTAGTGAGCCATACGAACGAAGAGGAAAGACAGTTAATACATGCATGCCTATTGATAGATACCGGGATGCAAAAGCCAGCTAAATGATAATAAAAAAAATCTTCAAGCGTGCACAAAAAGCTAATTAAACGTGGTGTTATAGATTTTCTTCTAGATCAAGGATATGGAATCTAATAATTGTAAGCGTTTATCGAAACTAGAAAATAACAGTCAGATACTGAAGACAAGTAAGGGGACTTTAAATTGAAAAGGCAGAATAAGAGAAGCATGCAAAATTTATTATCTCATTATACCAATTTTTAGGGGGTAATTGAGGAGACACAGAACCGATGTTTTTCTTAAAAGTACAATCTCAATAAACAAGGGCATCCTTGATTTTGTAATGAACTGTTAATGGAAAGATATATGTGGCGACGATTTTGTACTTTGCACTTTATATATATATATATATATATATATATATATATATATATATATATATATATATATATATATATATATATATATATATATATATATATATATATATATATATATATATATTATATGTTTATATATATATATATATATATATATATATATATATATATATATATATATACAGTATATATATATATATATTTATATATATATATATATATATATATATATATATATATATATATATATACAACAGATTTTGAAGTGAAGCGAAAAATCTATTTTTGGGCTCAGGCCATGTCGTCCTGATGGAAGTTCCTTCATTAGTAGCCTCCTAGGTTATATTTGACTACAGTGATATATCCCAGAAAATTTACCAAAGGTATCCAGAATTCTAACTCCTGGAGCGAATATCCCTTAAAATTGGATATCGCGTAATCAGAGGACATATTCTTGACACGTCTCATAACTATCTACACCCCAAATAGCGTTTATGCTTCGAGGGGGAAAAAGTGGCAAGAATATAGATTCGTTAAAGAGACATCGCTCTCGACATTCCTACTGTGCTGTAAATAGTGCGCCGAATCGCCACCACGAGGCGCCACCAAGCCATTCTTTGTAGCTTTGTAGGTGTTCTAGATACAGTACCATAGGGAGGGATTCATTATCCTTTTGTCAAAAAGAGGGTGGGTCCATCAGGACGACATGGCTACCTTTTTGGGCTCAGGCCATGTCGTCCTGATGGAAGTTAACCAGAGCATTAATGCATCTGTGGATTTTCAATAGTGCCAATATCTCGAGATAAATATTTCCTATTTGGTCTTCTAGACCTAGAGACACTTGATGTTACCGTTATACATCAATTAACTGAGCATAAACTATGTCAGCTCTTCCTGGCCCCTACAGGGAAGAGTCTGGGTAGACTCTAGGAAAAAAACCAGGGATTACGAGTTCAAGGAACAATCTAGCGAACAGTTTGTATATTAGTGTCATCATATACATAAAGTATAGTTTGTACTTAGGTGGTATATCTCTGTATAGGTTACTGATACCTCCCAAGTCTGGCTGAAAAGAGACAGACAGGTTTATATACATGTAGGAAACCTTAGTTCAGCAAAATAAACAGTTTAGTACAATCAGTTCTTACCTGTTTGCTTGGAACAGTCTTAACCTTAGTTCCCAAATATTTTCTTAAATATTAAAAGAATCAAGGATGCTCTAACTTTATTCTTAATCTAGAATGTTTGAGGCGAAAGAGACGCAAAGATTCCTTCTACTTTTTATTACAGAAATAGAAATCTTGGTTGTATTCAATTACATCTTATGCAAAACAATTCTGCATAAAAGCATAAATAGTAATAACAGAATTAAAATAAGTTTCACCTGAAAAGGAAAACATTAGCCACTCTAAGGGAAATATAAGATTTCATTATGTATTCTGTTGTTACTAGGAACACTGTGCATATAAGTATGCCTGGCACTTGTGTCAGTCTATTATGCTTAATGTCACCCGTGTAGAGAGAACAGTCTATAGTGTTAACACTAAACATAATACTCAACATGGTATGTCTTATGAGTCTATCATGTACACTCTTCACTAAAAGTCCCAATTAGTGCACTGTTCTTCGCAGTAATCAAGAGGCAGGGTTTATAACACTGCCTGCCGCCACCACATGAAATTTCAATTCCTGTAATTGCTTCGCATAGTGTTTGAAGAAAAACTCTGGATGACTTCCATCCAGTATAAGCACGAAGGCTTTCAAACGACATCAACTGAAAGAAATTCAGAGAGGAGGCAACTTTTCTCATATCATAACCTGCGGGTGTACTGTCTGGATCCGCTCTGTGTATAAAATAGGTGATTTTCGCCCTTAACTGTTTCAAGGATAATGTTAAACCAGGCGTCTCTCCCCTGAAAAGCTGACCTCCCTTAAAGTCTGAGGTTCTACGAAGATAGACCTTTAGGCATTCCACTGGGCAGAGGGATGCTTCTTCCTTCAGAGGGCAGATTCTCCAGGGACCCCATCTCTTAGTGGGCAGCTCGTTCTTGGCGAGAAACGTCTGGTCCGGAAAGAGGTTCAGTTCTCCGGAGTCTGTAACCTGAATGTGGCCATCATCCCTCGGGAGGGCCACTATTTCGCTAACTCTGGCTCCTGAGGCTAGAGCAAATAAGAATATCACCTTTTGAGTCAAGTCTTTCAGCGAGGCATCCTCATTGTTCAGAGTTGATGCTAACTGAAGAACCTTATAAAAAGACCATGAAAGGGGCTTTGGAGGAGCTGCAAGCCGAAGTTTAGCCCAGGATTATGGAATCTTGTAGAAGATTTCATTAGAAAAGTCTACCTGGAAGGCATATAGTATTGGTCTGGCTAGGGAAGATTTACATGTAGTAATCGTTTTGGCTGCTAAACCTTGTTCATGAAGATGGATGAAGAAGGACAAGCAGAAATCCGTAGAAATCTCCTTAGGTTTCTTTGCCTTGACAAAGGCCACCCATTTCTTCAGGGAAGACTCATATTGTCTTCTTGTTGACTTTGACTTGTATTCTTCGAAGAAGTTAATACTGTCCCTAGAAATTCCGAACCGTTTCTTGACCGCTAGGTCGAGAAAATCATGAGATGAAGGTTCTGGGTTTTCTCTGATGAAGCTGAGACAGTCAATTTCTGCACTTGCTGAGTCAGAACTAGGTCTGGCAACAGGATCAGCTGCAGGCGTAGTTCCGTTATCAAAGGGAACCAAACACTGTTGGGCCACTTGTGGGCCACTATTGCTGCTATCCCTCGAAAGGATCTCAGTTTGTCAAGGACTTTCAGCAGAAGGTTGGTTGGAGGGAACAGGTAGATCTTGGACCACCTGTTCCAATCTATGGACATTGCGTCTGTTGCTTCCGCTAGAGGATCCTCGTACGGGGCTACATACCGGGGTAGCTTCTTGTTGTCGCTCGTGCCGAAGAGATCTATCTGCAGTCCTGGGACTTTGCGTAATATGAAGGAGAATGATTTTGCGTCTAGGGACCATTCTGACTCTATCGGGTTGACCCTGGATAGAGCGTCCGCTGTCACATTGAGGAACCGTTGAAGGTGGACTGCTGACAAGTGCCATCTCTTCTTCTTCGCTAGACGGAGGATAGCCAGTATCAATTGATTTATGTGAGGCGATCTCGAGCCTTGTTGATTTAGGCATCTCATTACAACTTCGCTGTCTAGAACTAGACGGATGTGGATTGAGCAGCGAAGTTCCAGTTTCTTCAGAGAGAGAAGAACCGCCATGGCTTCCAGAAAATTGATGTGGAATGTCTTGAAGAGGGGAGACTAGGTTCCCTGGACTCTACGATGATGAGAGTGACCTCCCCACCCCTCTTTTGAGGCGTCCGTGTGAACGATGACTGCCGGTGGAGGTGGTTTCAGGGGTCCCTTGCTCTTCAGGTTCTTATGTTCCGACCATGGTTTGAGTAGTGATCGCAGACGATTTGGAATCGGTCTTTGTAGATCTCTTCGAGCGTTTGATGCGTAGTTTCTCCAAACTCCTGATGCATCTTTTAATTGAGCTTTCAATATTGGATCTGTCACTGATGAAAACTGGAGGGACCCCAACACTCTCTCCTGTTGCCTTCTTGATATCCTGTCGGATTGAAGAAGTCTCTTGACAGATCCTGCTATCTCTATCCTCTTCTTTGATGGAATGGAAAGGCAGTGTGACTGTAAATCCCAGTGGACACAGAGCCACTGGAACTTTTGAGCTGGAGATAGATGAGACTTTTCCAAGTTGATCTTGAATCCTAAGTGTTCCAGGAAGTGGATCACTTGCTTGAAGGCTTGCCTGCACTCTTCCTCGGATACTGCCCACACCAGCCAGTCGTCCAGGTAGGCTACTACCCTTTAGGCGTAGTTGATGAATGACTGCATTCGCATGCTTGGTGAATACCCTTGGGGCTATGTTTAGACCGAAGGGTATGGCTCTGAAAACGTAGTTTCTTTTCTGTAGTTTGAACCCTAGGTAGGGGGAAACTTGACGGTTGATTGGAACATGCCAGTACGCATCCGTCATGTCTATGGAGACTGTGTATGCCCGTTTGGGCAAAAGGGTCCTTATGTGTTGAAGCGTCAGCATTCTGAATTTGTGGTTCATTATGAACTTGTTAAGTGGTGATAAATCCAGAATGACTCTGAGCTTTTCCGAATCCTTCTTCGGAACACAAAATAGCCTTCCTTGGAATCTGATGGACTTTGCCTTCCGTATAACTCTTTTGTTCAGGAGTTCCTGAACATATTCTTCCAGAATGGGGGTTGAGTGCTGGAAGAATTGAGGAAAGTTTGGTGGAGTTGAGCTCCAACTCCACCCTAGTCCATTCTTAATTAGGCTGTGGGCCCAGGGATCGAAGGTCCAACGATCCCGGAAGAGGAGAAGTCTCCCTCCTACCAGTAGCATCTCACTTGGAGTGCTGGTTGGAGGACTTGCCTCCTTGGCCACATCCACCTTTGTTACCCCTACCTCTGAAGGAGCGTCTAGAAGACCCTCGAAAGGAACCGCGAGACTTTGGCCTAAAAGTCGTCGATTGGCTTTCAAAGACTGGGGTGAACACCGGCGATTGGGTCGCCAGCATTTGGGGCACCAGTTGGAAGGTGGTGGTTGGATGTGCCACCATCTGGGGCACCGTGGCCACGGGAAGCTGTTGCTGTTTTCTAGGCCGAGAGGGCACTCTTGGTCGTTTTGATTTATTCTTCGGCTGGGGACCCTCGTCAGCAGAAGATTTTCTTTTTGAGGACAAGCCCCACTTGGAGAGGAGATTCCTGTTCTCCGTAGCAGCTTTTTCCACGACCTCTTTGACCACTTCGCTTGGGAAGAGGTCTTTTCCCCAGATATTGGAGGCTATGAGCTTCCTTGGTTCGTGTCTCACCGCAGCTGAGGGGAACACAAACTATCTACAAGTCCTTTGGGCTTTGATAAAGTTGTACAAGTCCTTGGTGACTGTCGCCAAATGAGATTTGGCGAAGACCATGTACATATCTGGGGTGTCCGGGATGCTTGTCATAGTCTCTAAGCCAGTCTGCAGAGACATGGAAGCAGCAAGACGTTCTTTAGTCTCTTGTTCCCTGCGCAGGAGAGACTCTGACAGCTTCGGGAGGTTTTCGCCGAACTGTCATCCAGCAATATCTGCCTCCAGCTTCCCAACTGTGAAGGTGTTATGAACATCCTTCCAGTCTTTATCATCTGATAAAAAAGCAAGGGAAAAGGGTCTACACTCCTCCAGTGTAGGGCAATGTTTCCCTGCTTCAACTGCCTTCAAGGCTGCCTTAAACCCTTTGTCCATAAAGGGGAAGGTACGTTTGGGGTCAGCAATAAAGGACGGGTGCTTTTTGCTGAGAGCCGGCACCTTGGAACTAGTAAAGGCCCTCTCTTTCAAGGTGGTTGTATATGAGGCCTGAGCCTTAGAGAGTTTGAGGACAATCGTCTCCTTCGGCTCTGTTTCCTCCTTGGATGCAGGTTCCATCCTTAGATGGACATAGCAGTCCGGGTAGGCCACTTTGCTGGGCCAAAACTCAATTTCCTCAACTGGGACAGTGACCAGTTTCTCCGAGAGGAAGATCTCCCCCCCCTCCCCCCGACATTGGCCTGTGCTCTGTATATCTCCAAGGGTTAACGTCAGAGAAAGCGGGGAGATCCTTGACGTTTAGCTTCTTCGGGGCTAAACGTGTTGCAACCAGCTGATGCATTTCCGTCCGGAGGGAAGCTTCTTTCTCGGACGATTTCTTCTGAATGTCCTGCACCATAGACAGCAGCGAGTGCAACGTACTCGTGATGGAATCTAGCTGGATGGCAGTAGATGAAGTCGAAGGCACCGGCTCAGTCACCGTAGCTGAAAATACCGAAATCATTTCGGTTTTATCGACTTCAGCCTCAGGAGGTACGTCATCCTCCTGCTCCAGTTCTTCCAGTAGGAGATTGATCTCAGTCTCCTCTGAGACAACCGACATGTTGTCATCTAAATGGATGCCATTCAAGGCGTCCGAAACAACAGATTCCATTGGAATCTGTACTAGAGGAATCTCGGGTTGAGTCTGGGGAATGATTGCATCCGCAGATGCCCTAGGGAAAAGACAGTCCCTCATCCTCTCATTAGGAAGGTATGGGCCAGAGGTGTTCTTCTGAAAACCCCTGACCCATTTTCGCAGCGTTTCCCTTGCTGCATCCCTTGACTCAGTGGACTTTTGATCATCAAAAGCCTCTTTTACCAGTTTGTCACAAAGTTACATACCTGTGGGTCCCAGTATTTGAGAGCCCCCTGGGTGACTGCGCAGCGAGCATGGGCCCTGCACACATCATGGCCGTAGAAGTTCTTGCTACGGACACTGCAAAAACTGTTCCCACACTCGGGATGCTCCTCCTGTAAAGAAAGAAAGCATATAAGTATTCAGTGAAATTCTCAGATTTCAGCATACATATTTTTTTTTTTAAATATTAGCTTGGATAGAGTAAGCTAGAAAATAGGAAAGACACCTACTTGTGTTTCCTGTCCAGCGCATTGCTATGACCTCCTCCAATATTGAACAATAAATTCTTAATGAATTTTGTATGGGAAGATAATATCCTTTGATATAAAGTGTCTTCTTAACACAATGTCCCAGGTTCAATATTGGGGGTAAATTAATGGTTGACAACCATTAAGTGGTAGAGAGGATCATTCTCTTATAAGTGATGATCTCACAATAGGCTGCCCATGAAGCACCTTGTAGGTTGGAAAAGACTTTTTTGGGTTACAGCGCATACCGCCAGACCTGCCGGGCCTGCCGGCATATGCCGGGCCTGCCGGAACATGCCGGGCCTGCCGACATATGCCGGGCCTGCCGGCATATGCCGGCCTTGTCGACATATGCCGGTCTATTCTGGGCTATTGAAGGCAGTTACTGTCTTCAAATCTATACTTTGGGTGACCGACTGCCGGCCGCTGGTCATAGTATGTTTAATGTCGTTTGGTTATCGCTCAGCGACACTCCCGGCAAGTGGCGGCAGAGTAACTACCGGCCGACAAACAACCAACATGGCCGCCGACAGAGAAAAAGAGAGAGGATGGAGAAAGGCAAAGGCTCAGCCTTGCCGGCCTACATCCCGAATGAGGGTTCAAGTGGAAGTGGGAATATATTCGGGCTTCCACCCAACCATATCCCATACGTATGGTCTATGGAAGGCAGTCCAAGGGAGGACTGAAGAACACTCTCAAGATTATGAGGGTACCTGTCGGCAGCTGGCCCGGCCGGTAGCAGACAGGGAACCTCAGGCCAGTTCTATAGATTACCCTTAGGGTCAAATATAGAATGACGGCCAGGGAGGGTGATGGTTCATCCAACACAAAAGAGACAGCGGGGAAGGGGGAAAAGTCCTATAAGTAAGGTAATACCCGAAGGCATTACCCAACTTAAAGGATTCTGATCTCATAAGATAACCTTAAGTAGGGGAAATCATTTCCCCCGGTTGGGTTAGTCAAGTGAGAAAGCGGCTATAGGACACAATCTCGCAAGAAAACAGAATCTCGTACCAGGTATCTTAGACAATGAAGAAATCATTTCTTCTTTCTAAGATCACTAGCACAGGACTGTCTGCTAAACCGAGGAAGGAGGAATTGTAAAACAAAAACCTCTACGTATGGTCTAGGGAGGCCTAGCCTCCTGTATAGACAACTTAACCTGACTTGGGAAATCATTTCACCGAGACAGTAAGATGCCTAACACAGACTTTACTCTGATGTCCCGTTCTAACTCAAAAACCGACTCAGTGGTTAAGAGAAAGAAACGAAACACCCCAGTAAACTTTGCCAGAACTCAGTTCACAGCAAAGCTAACTGAGGGTAGCCTAGGCTTATCAGAGGGAAGGGGAATTGCTCTTAAATCTCGCCAAGAGATTGGTATTGACTTAGAAGGTATAGGAGGCATCAACCTCACCTTAGGAGACAATACAAGAGCAATAGGGGACATGTATGAAAGTATACTAAAACCACTAGGCTAGTAAGTCTAGGAGCATAGAGAATCGTTCACCAAAACTCTCTTGTATACTATCTTGGAAGAGGAAAATTTATGCAGTAATATCTTAATTGTATAAAATATTGCCTGAGCTTCAATAAAACTTTACCAGGAAGGTTATATCATGCATGAAGTGTGTAGGTGCCCAGGCTAGGAAGCCTAGAACTCGTGAGGCTCGAATATAAATAGCCAAATCCACGATAACAATGACATAATATAAAAATCCCTAGCATAAATACTAAATAACTAAAGTTATTAAAGAAAATAATGCCGGGAAAGTCGTTCTGGCTAACTAGATGTACAGGAAGAACGACCGTGTTCATGACACCATACTGCTGGCAACAGCTCTTGTTACGTTAATTACGATCTCAATCGAAGAGTAAAACTGGCAAGAGCTTACATTTACACAATTCAAAGATATTACTTAATTTTCCAGAAGCTGATGAGGCTGGTAAAGACATCATAGCGACAAATAACTCCAAAATAGCGAGAGATAACACGGGATAACACCGGTCAACAAAGCTACAAGAAAAAGAATGGCTTGATGGCGCCTCGTGGTGGTAATTCGGCGCACTATTTACAGTACAGTAGGAGTGTCGAGAGCGTTGTCTCTCTAACGACTCTCCTATATTCTTACCACTTTTTCCCCCTCAAAGCGAAAACGCCATTAGGGGTGCAGATAGCTATGAGACGTGTCAAGAATACGTCCTCTGATTATGCAATATCCAATTTTAAGGGATATTCGTTCCAGGAGTTAAAATTCTGGACACCTTTGGTAAATTCTCTACTATATATATATATATATATATATATATATATATATATATATATATATATATATATATATATATATATATATATATATATATATATATATATATATATATATATATATATAGATATGTATATATATATATATATATATATATATATATATTATATATATATATATATATATATATATATATATATATATATATATATATATATATATCTAAGTACATTGCCCTGATGAAGTTTAGTGATTACATTCCTGTAGTCACTATGGTGCCCATCAACATCTCTATCTCAAAGTTCAATAATAATCCTTAGTGATAAAATCCAATAATTATTGAGACTCATTGGGTTTATCATTACTTTGGTAACATGAGTGAAATCTTCAGGTTTCAAATAGCAGATACTCATGTTATTGATCTATTATTTTTTCCTTGAAAAATATAAAGAAATTGGAATATAAGTATCGCGGTCAGAATTCTACTTCAATACAAATCAACATGTATCTATGAATGATATCAAGCAAGAATAGCAAATACTTAGTCAAGTCTTCTATTTCCTCTTATATTTATCATTACTTGAAATATATACAAATATATAAATTGTGATTATTGAATTACCTCTTGAGCCCCTTGGAAATATTTAAGAAATTCTGGAAAAAATGCATCTTCTGTTTCCTCATTCATTCATGAACACTTATGAATATAGAGATACTCTATCTACAAGTCATGTATTTTTCATGTATTCGTCAGCGCATGATTTAAACACTAAACATCAACAGACAAATTTTGAATTTAAATACCTTTCCCAGAGCATAGAAATCAATTAAAGAATACTTAAGAATATTATTTCTATCCCTTTCTCATCAATGCATGGGACCTGAATGGATAAACTTTAATTTGATTTTTCACTATCGATTCTCCAAGACAAGCAAAGTAATAATACCCATTCATTCATTTAAGATATAATTCAAGAAATGAGGGTGACTATTTTTAAGCTATTCATTTCAGGTCATAGTTTCTTGTATGAACAAAACCTCGCTCGATTACCTATTGCGAGGAAACTACTAATATTTATTAAGCTACCTGGTATCATAACGTTCCTAAATCTTTACACACAATATATACTATTTATTAACATTTTCTAACATTCTTTAGAGACAGACTGATGATGGATTAAAATCGCAGAAGGCTTTGGTTTTTCTTTGATAATATGCATATACTCTATTTTGCATGTTCATTCTAAAACTATAGATTCAGCATGAAAACTTACCCTACCCGGTGTAACAGCATTCCTAGTCTACAGAGAGCTTGACTTGGCCTTACTTTGCCTATTGATTATCAAATAACTCTGATAACACCCCTTTATGTCGATATGAAGCTCCTGGCTCTCATGTTTGTTATCGTTTCACTACCCACTACCTTACTCACAACATATCCAGGAAACCAGAAAATAGTAAAAGTTATTATAATGGTTAATGAAAAAATATGTACTGGAGATTACAGTTATAAATCATAAGGAGATTGAACGGAGTGAAATATAATCCTTCAATGTAAAATAAATAAATGTTACATCTTAATGTCTGATGCGTACACTACTCTAGTATAGTATTAAGAATTATTTTTCTTGTTTAGAATTTCTATCAAATAGGATTCGAAGGTCTCTTAAATTTCTAAAGCATGAAAAAAGGAAATCTCTCTTCAACACAAATTTTCTCGAAGGAAAAGAATAACTTTAGGAAGTATAGTATGTAAAGCCGAGGTCATGTTTTTGACAAGTGTAATAGAATTCTGAAAAGATGCAACGGCAAGAACACATAGCAACAGCTGAACAAATGTTTTCCCCAAGGCCGGAAAGTGTTCTTTTTATGTTATTACTCAAGTTTCTCAGCCTTGAAATGATGGCAAATAGGGATATAAAAATTCTACCTTTCAGCTGACTCTTCCTAATGTCACTCTAAGTTTTCCTGATGCATCTCCACGTATTTTGCCAGTTCATTGAATTTATAAATGAAATTCCAAATCATTATATCATCAATGATTTTGGCTCTTTTGTGTTACCTAAAACTTCCAAAGTTCTTATTTTTCTTATAATTTCGTAAATATCTCATTTGTATTAACATAATGACTGCCTGTCTACAGTTATTAGTTATTCCTGCTGTTCATTTATACAGCAGTAAAAATATTCCTGTTAGTTAATCTTCTTCGAAAAGAGCAAGCTCATGAGAACTATAAAGTAGAGTGTAGGCATCTATATTTAGGTAAGTTACGTATATGTATTTCCATGGAAACCACAGCATTGTATTTTCTTAAAATGTTGCATTTCAAATTCATTGTCAGTGTTTTATCATTATTACTGCATTACTTTCTATTTTACTCAGTTTCTCTTGTTAATCAATGATATTGGACCTTGCAACATTCCCTTTAATAAGCATGCTTAACACATTCAGAAGATTATATATTTTGTCCTTCTATCACTACCTTTAAATAGGAAACGTTTCATTTACTATCTATATATATTTACACCCTAATAAAAATCGCTTTTTTGTTAAACAAGATTTTAGAGATATAAATTTCACTACAAAAGTTAATCTATTCTTAAACGCATTTACGTACATACAGTACACAACCATCAGATCTCATTATTATAGATATAAGTACCTTCTAAAAGAAGTTTTTTGACTAAAACATAAAGTGGGCAATACTGGTTGTATGTACCCGTACGTGTGCGTATGAATAATTACACAATTAACAAAGAGGGCTTTATCTGCCACTTCCACAAGAGACAATAAAAACGCAAACAAACGATAGTAGATAAGAAAAAAAAGATAGAAAATTGGAAGGTAGACTGAATCCTCTATCCAAATTATTCGTTAATTTCATATAAAACTTCGTAAATATCAAAAGCTCCACCAAAACCCATGTTTCAGGAACCTCTTTTACTTTCATATAATTCAACTCTATGTCAAACTCCGTCACACTTTTCAGATATATAACTATTCTTAACATTTTAGTGAAGATAAGACTTGATTTTGCACTCTAGATTACTGTGTTGTTTGGAGATATACTGACATATAACCTATATATCATAAAGCTGTGTGCATATAATGCTGGCACATTCAGCTGAGAAAATGATGAGTACTGGAGAGAAATCAGCTACTTAAGCAACCAATTGTCATGGGTGGATAGAATAATATAGAAAAGAATGTTAAAACATGTGAATTTTCTACTCTTAAGAAGCAGAGAGAGAAGGTCCCGCTAGTGTTTACTGGAAACTGTCACCGCCACTGTTTGAGATCAAGATACTTATTGGATGTGCCTAGATCAGCAGACCTTGGGCATAACGATCGTCTGTTGTAGCAATTCGAGGAGCCAGTGTTATGAGAGTACGAAAAGGAGAACGAGAGAGAGTACGAAAAAGAGAGGACGAGAGAGAGAGGACGAGAGAGAGTACGAAAAAGAGAGGACGAGAGAGAGAGGACGAGAGAGAGAACGAGGGAGAACAAGCACAGGGAAAGAGAGAGAACGTAAGGACCAAAATGCAGACGTGACCAGCCTTACTACAATTTGTCCGAGATGTAAGAACGAGTTGACCCTGTCGTTATTACCAACCACGAAACGCCCAGACCTGAAGTATCTACGTCCCTGATTCGTCAAGATCTGATGTGAAGAGTATCATCGTTTCTTTTAAGCATTATTTGTCTGCTTTCTTGACTGTTCCCCTATTTTCTGAAGTGCAGTTTAATCAGATTATTTCTTTTTTTCAATTTTGTGCTTCCCAAGTACTCAATCAAGAAACATTGATCTTTGACTAGTTGTAAATAAAATTATGTTTTCTTTTGCGAGTTTTCTTTCTACATTCCCTTTTACAATTTGGGTGATGGTCGATTTATCCTAATTTAATTAATCAATTCAAAAGAACCTGGTTCGATCCCCACGATGATCGTAACACCAATAACAACAATTTCGTCATTGTTTGATGTTAGTAAAGGGTTGTTTATAATCATCTTTATAAATTTATGAGCGTGCCAATGACAGTTGTCTTATTTAATCGCATACTTATATCTGTGAATACAATTATCTTCTCATAACAAGAAGTGGCTTCAGAGAAGAAGTCACTACCACACTCAACCTTCCCCTTCACAGAGGTACAGCATTGATCTGTTCCACCCACATTGTGCCAATTTTTCTAATAAGCTTGTTACTCCATCTATATAACCCTTTCTATGGATTTCTGCAATCCTATTTCCTAACAATTCTGAATGATAGTCTATTTACTAACATGATGTTAACTATTCTCTCCTTATCATTGAACCACTTCAAAATACTTTGGCCCATCCTTTCACTACATTCCTCACAGTACCAATTATTGCACTAAATATACTCTTCATTCATACTCAATGTCCACACATCATTTCTATAAGTAGGATTTGGTTCAACAGTCCCTTCATAGATTTTCACTTTAGCTTCCACAGTTAAATTGATTCGCTTACCAACCTCCTCCTCATATCGTGCTACCTTTGATGCATCTCCTATTCTTTGACACATCTGTCCTACCATCTTTCCATTGTCTAGTATACTTATTCCAAGATATCTTTCACCAACCACATTAACATTCATTATTCCATCTTTGTCATTTTTATTCATTCAAATTCTTACTCTTAATTACTTTGAACTTTCTCCTTTTGCAGATGCTTTCAAACTCCCTTAACATCTGCAGTTTATTTTCACTGTACCTATCCAGCGCAGCATCATCTGCAAAGATTAACATTTTCATGACTCATAGATAACTAATTTTTTTATCCTATAACTTCATTCCTCCACCCACTACCTTCCCTTGACCTCTGTCATCATTCTGTTTATAAAATGCCATAGACAGCTCCTACAGTTATTGTCAGAAACACCAGCAATGGAAGTGGCATGTTGATCTTGTGAGTGCCTCGAAATTTCAATGAAATATGCCGGCGACTATTATTATTATTATTATTATTATCATTATTATTATTATTATTACTTTCTAAACTACAACCCTAGTTGAAAAAGAAGGATGCTATAAGCCCAGGGGCTCCAACAGGGAAAATAGCCCAGTGAGGAAAGAAAACAAAGAAAAATAAAATTTTTAAGAAGAGTAACACCATTGAAATAAATATCTCCTATATAAACTAAAAACTTTAACCAAACAAGTTGAAGAGAAACAAGAAAGAACTACGTGCTTGAATGTACCCTCAAGCAAGAGTACTCTAACCCAAGAGAGTGGAAGAGCATGGTACAGAGGCTATGGCACTACCCAAGAATAGAGAACAATGGTTTGATTTTGAAGTGACCTTCTCTTAGAAGAGCTGCTGACCATAGCTAAAGAGTCTCTTCTACTCTTAACAAGAGGAAAGTGGCCACTGAACACTTACAGTGCAGTAACCCCTTGGGTGAAGAAGAATTGTTAGGTAATCTTAGTGTTTTCAGGTATATGAGGACAGAGGAGAATAATTAAAAAAAATAGGCCAGACTACTCCCCTTTGTGTGTGTTTCAGGCAAAGGAAAAATGAACCGTAACTAGAGAGAAGGACCCAATGTAGCACTGTCTGGCCAGTCAAAAGACCCGATCAATACACCTTGCCTAACTCAAGCAAGGATGATATGATGGAGAACTATTTACCAAAAATTTGAGTGGAACATTTCTTCCACAGTTCCGTGACCCAAATATACAAGGATTCCAGTAGCTTTGCACCCAGAGGGGCCAACTTATCTAAAGGGGATAAGTAGGCCATTACCAGTGAATATGTCATGAATTGGGTGTTTCTGTACCTATGTGGATATATGTAAGATGACAACCAGACATTGACAGACATTATGATGCCCATAGAAAATATTGTAGATAGCCAAACAAAAGAAGGCAGTACCAGATATGTTGTTAACAATCAAAGATAATAATCAGCATTTAGAGATGTCAATAAGGAGAATCAAAGGGAAACAATACATAATCAGGGAAGAGGAGGTTTTGATCAGCAGACTGGAGGGGGTCTCAGTGTGTGCTGGAGGTGCCGGGATGAGGGACATCTATAAGCAGAGTGCCTTGGCCCCGAGTCACGCTGTTGTTATTCCTATGAGACCTACAATCACATCTACCACGATTGACCAATTAAAAGTAAGGTTGTGCACTGGGTTAGAGCTACCCTGCCCAATACCTGGAACACAAGGGATCAGAGATCATCAAGGAAGAGCGGGGAGAATGACAGCATGCTTCCACCTTGCAAGAGCAGCATTCTATGAGGAAGCAAGGATCCCATGGCCAATGAGAGGAGCAGAGCTGCCTTCTCAGGTCATTGAGGCACCTTTGCCAGAACACTTGGCCTCACCCATGTGGTACTAAGGGAAGACAGCAGGATTTAATGGTCTCAGGAGTGAAATTGTGGGCCCATCTCATGGCCAACCCTGCATGCTGGCTCGGGTTATTGGCAGTGTAGGAGCATTAAAGGTAAAATAAAACCTGCCATCATAAGCACAGACGAGAGGTTCTTTCTCTTAGAGTAGGGAATTACCTCGAGCCTGCCACAGCCAGCAGCATCAATCATCATTGACACACCAGGAAATCATAGCAGAGTCATAGACATGAATCTTTTATCAGGCTGACCTTGAGGATACTTGGGATATCCAGAATCCTAGAATTAGACTTTATACAACAGCATAGAATTATTATTATGGAAAGTAAAGACAGGCCCTTAAAATTTTCTAGGTGATGGGCATGAGCTTCCTATAGAGAGGATAATTGAGAAAGTATTAGCAGCTACATGATTGGTTAGAGACATGTGAGGGGCGATAATTGCAGAACCAGAAAAAAAGGGAGGCTCTGCCGACAAAAGTAACAATGAGTATAGCCATCGCCTCCATCCAAACCCTCCCTGAGGGAAAAATAGTGCAGTACTGTCCTATTAGGACAGTACTACATTAAATCCTTCTCTCTGGTTACGGTTCATTTTCCCTTTGCCTACACATACACCGAGTAGTCTGGCCTATTCCTTACATACTCTCCTCTGTCGTCATACACCTGACAACACTGAGACTACCCAACAATTCTTCTTCACCCAAGGGCTTACTGCACTGTCATTGTTCAATACCCACTTTCTTCTAAGTAAGGGTAGAAGAGACTCTTTAACTATGGTAAGGTGTCTTCTAGGAGAAGGACACTCCAAAATCAAACCATTGTCCTCTAGTCTTGGGTAGTGCCATAGCCTCTGTACCATAGTCTTCTACTGTCTTAGGTTAAAGATTTCTTGCTTGAGGGTACACTCAGGCACACTATTCTATCTTATTTCTCTTCCTCTTGTTTTGTAAAAGTTTCTATATTTTATATAGGAGATATTTATTTTGATGTTGTTGTGACGGTGCCGAGAGAAAGGTTGTGAACTCAAAGGCAGTGTGAAAGCAACTGAGTTAGTTTATTAAAGAACACTCTCCTTTATATACAAAATCTCAAAGCAACAAGAATTTACATGTTCAAATATTGACACTGTTACAGAGGAGAAAAGCAGACATGAATTTTCAGGTTCGTTTTAGTGCGAGGGGAGAGCGAAGATACAAGTACAAAATGAACTATGTACGATCGTGTGACACACGGTTGGTACCTGGCTCCCTCTCTAAAAATGACATACTGTACATGTTAAATAGGGCGCCCTGATATAGAGAGACGAACTATAGGCGGGTCATCTGGCAGAAGATAAGCAGGTTTTAGACGATCAATGGAGACCCAGTCTTCTTTGCCCCGAATGTTTAGTAGGAATGCTTTCGGACTGCGGCGGATCACAAGGAAAGGGCCCGTGTAAGGGGGCGTTAGCGGTAGCTTGCTAGTGTCGTTGCGCAGGAAGACGTGCGTTGTAGAGTGCAAGTCTGTCGGTATATGATGCTACGCTGGGGGCTTGTAAGTCTGGCGGTATGGAGTAAATTTTCCCACGACGTGACGTATGCGCTGGAGATCGTCGGAGGATGTTGTAGAAGGAAAAAATTCGGCAGGGACGACCAACGGGTCGCCATATACCATTTCAGCTGCCGAGACATCGAGGGCGTCTTTAGGAGTGGTCCTTAGTCCCAGGAGGACCCAGAGAAGCTGAGTAAACCAGTTGGAATCCTTGCAGCGGGACATCAAAGCTGCCTTGAGGGTGCGATGAAAACGTTCAACCATTCCATTGGCAGCGGGGTTATAGGCCGTTGTCTGATGTAGGGTGATGCCCAGGAGATTCGCTAATGATGTCCACAATGGAGAGGTGAAAGTGGTTCCCCTGTCGGAAGCAATAGGTTCAGGGATACCAAATCTTGCAATCCATCCAGAGAGTAAGGTAGATGTACATGAGGCGGACGTTGCAGTTTCCATGGGAATGGCTTCAGGCCAACGAGTGGAGCGGTCGATGACGGTAAATAGGTAACAATGTCCTTGTGATGTGGGTAGGGGGCCCACAACGTCGACGTGAATGTCTGCGAAACGACGCTGAGGTTGAGGAAAGGTGCCCACTCCGGAATCCGTAGCATCCTCAGAAATGCCGTGCCAAATGAACTTTGCCTTCAGCAGCTGTGCAGTAGAACGGCACGAGGGATGTGAAAGGCCGTGAATGAAATCAAACACCTGCCGTCGCATGCGAGCAGGAATCCAAGGTCGCGGTCTACCAGTACTGACGTCACAGAGGAGGGTGGTGTTGGAGTCTTCGAGGGGAAAGTCTTCCCAACGGAGGGACGTGCAGGATGTCCTACATGCTTGATACTCTGGATCCTGTCATTGGGCTTCAGCCAGGGCGTTGTAATACAATCCCAGTTGAACGGCAGCCAACGTGTTTCTTGACAGGGCATCGGCAACGGAATTCATTTTCCCAGGGAGGTATTGAAGGGTGCAATTGTATTCAGCCACGGTAGAGAGATGTCGGCGTTGCCGGGCGGACCAGGCATCAGACTGTCGAGTAAAGGCGTGCACCAGAGGCATGTGGTCTGTGCGAATGATGAAGGGCGTACCCTCTAAGAAATGGCGAAAGTGATGGACAGCCAAGTGCAACGCCAGCAATTCTCGATCAAAGGTAGAATAACCCGATTCTGCCTTGGACAGTTTTCTGCTGAAGAAGGCCAATGGGCGGGGCGAGCCGTTGACCACCTGTTCGAGTACTGCACCAATAGCGACGTCGCTGGCATCGGTGGAGAGAAGGAGAGGGGCATGTGGGACAGGAAAAGTGAGAGCCGCAGCAGTTGATAGGGACTTCTTTGCATTACAGAGGGCTGCATCTTGAAGGGGACCCCACTTCAGGTCCTTTGGCTTGCCCTTGAGGGAGGCGTAGAGGGGAGCAAGAGTGGCGGCAATGGCTGGCAGAAAACGGTGATAATAGTTGATCATGCCCAAGAATTCCTGCAGAGCTTTGACAGTCAAGGGCACGGGGAAGTTCTGAACGGCTGCTACCTTCTTAGGGAGGGGGTGGACTCCTCCAGGAGTGATGCGGTGTGGAGGATTTATTTTTGCTTTATTTTTATTTTTTGTTTTTGCCAAATCCTGTGTGAGAGAGAGAGAGAGAGAGAGAGAGAGAGAGAGAGAGAGAGAGAGAGAGAGAGAGAGAGAGAGAGAGATATTGTGTCAGCAAGCGAAAGTAATTAGGTTAACGATCATTTGTGGTGAGAAAGACTGTTGGTTTAAATGAGATTGTTTGTTTACATTTTTTAGTTAGGTTACGACAGTGGTGAATGTTTCGGAGCGAATGCTTTTTTTGATTGACTGCGTCCTGAGTCAGTTGTGTGAACGCTGGAATTGTTATTTTTCTTTACCAGCGAGGAAGGGATTTTTGATTTTCTGAGTAAGTACAGTTTTGTTTATCTTTGCTTGTCGTGATTGTGAATGATAGGAACAATTTATTATTTATCTTTGATTATAGTGCGATAGTTCAGTTAGCTAGAAGTGTTCGTAAGTGTTTTTCTTTTTTTATTTTTGGCAGGCCGTGGTTCCTCCTTTAGAGAGAGTTCACTTGAATGTGAATGTTTACTCGGATGATGATGACTTGGCTTGTATAATGAACTTGATAAGGCTGCTGAGATTTCGATAATTGTTGATGACCCGGACTGTATTAAATTCCGATTGCTGTTGTTGATGAGGATGATGATGATGATGATGATGATGATGATGATGATAATAAAACCCACCCCAATCAGGGAAGTAGCTGTGGCAAATTGCCACCCAGTGGACTGTTAAGCACGAAACCGTGATATTGGTAGTTTGCCGTAAAAAGACAGTGGCAGTGTGTGGACGACTGTGTTGGTGTCCATAATATATATATATATATATGTATATATATATATATATATATATATATATATATATATATATATATATATATATATATATATATATATATATATATATATATATATGTTTCTGTGTTTTGTTGTTTGGGTTGTGGTAAATTTAAGTTTGTTTTGTTAGTGTTTAGTTTTAAGCTTTATTTATTTTGAGGGTTATTTGAATAGTGGTATGATTAATGTTTATTTTTGTGTTACGTGTATGATTAGTGATGTGTGTTTTTTTTGGTTTATGATGAGCGTTTTAGTTTGTAAGGAAATATAGTTTTAAGGATATGTTTGGTTTCAATTTCGTCCTTTTTGTCTAAGAGTCTGGTTGTAGATTACGTAAGGGGAAAGTTTGTTTTGTGGAGACCATTGTCAGTAAGTGTGATTCAGGGTGTGGGGGTTGTCCTTGCAACATCCCGCCACAGCGGTGCCCTAAAAACGACACTTCATTGGCGCCAAAGGTACACTTGTCGTACCGGACTACAAGGCCGTTTTGTTACAGGCGGTCGAGCATGATGCGCAGGTGACGGAGGTGTTCCTCTTTTGAGGAGGAAAACACAAGTATGTCGTCCACAAAACATACACAGAAAGGGAGGCCCCTTAAGATGCTATCCATGAGACATTGAAACGTGGCCCCAGCATTACGAAGGCCAAAACAGGAGTAATTGAAGATGTATATACCAAACGGAGTGGTGATGGCAGTCTTGGGGATGTCTTCTGGGTTCATAGGCACCAGATAATACCCCTTCAGGAGATCAAGCGTAGAGAAAACCTTTGCTTTGTGCAGGTAAGAGGTCACGTCGGCAATATTTGGGAGGGGGTAGTGATCCGGTTCTGTTTGCATGTTCAGGCGCCTGTAATCCCCGCACATCTTTCTTCAGAACGATGTGTAAGGGTGACGACCATGGGCTGGAAGTCTTTTGGCAAAGGCCCATTTCCTCCATTTCGGCGAACGTCTGTTTGGCGGCTGCCAATCGTTCCGGTGCCAGACGTCTGAATTTTGCGAAGACTGTGGGTCCCGTCGTTTTGATATGGGGATAAATACCGTGCTTGGCAGGAACCGTGGGCGTTTGGCGAAGTTCTGCACGGAAAACTTCCGGGTACGACGTGAGGAGGTGGGCGTAGGCATCCGTGGGTGCGCTAATGTGGAGAGTGAGGTTAGAGGGGGCGGGTTGAAGAGGTGTCGACAAGTACGAGTCTGCGTTGACCAATCGTCGGTGGGCGACATCGACCGGAAGGGGGAAATTAGAGATGAAATCCGTACCGAGGATTGGCAATGTGACGTCAGCTACGAGAAACTTCCAATTGAATTTACCGTTTCCGAACGATAATGTGAGGTTCTTGTAACCGTAGGTGGGTATCGCAGATCCGTTGGCAGCTACCAAGCGGACGTCGACAGATGTAGACAGACTACGTTGTGTCTTAAAGAGTTTCCTTGGCAAAAGAGAACGACAAGCACCCGTGTCTACCAAAAATCGCACGCCCGTTCCTGCATCATGTAAAAAGAAAAGATTAGAAACACGGGAGGCCACCGCCATGAGCGATGGCCTACTTACACGTTTTTTGGCCACTGACAATCCTTGGCACATTTCTTCACAGTTGCCCCGAATCTGAAGTGGTAGTAGCAAAACTGCGGCTGATGGGAGGTAGTAAGTGGCTGTAGAAGTCGTTTGTTGGGGCGCGAGCGATTGGTGGGTGGTGGGCGGCTTTGTCGCTGCTTCGACACGTCACGGTGTGGGCGTGTATGTCCTACGGCATTCATGTCAGCTTCGGTTGACATTGAATAGGCATCCTCTTCGTCAGGGGTGGAGGCGTTGATGGAGGTCTTGAAGTGGCTGTCCATAAAGGCGTCGGCTTTGGTCATCAAGTCCTTTACGGGTAAACTATCGACATCGGGTATGGCAGCGCGTATAGGTCCGGGTAAACGGCGTATCCAAAGGGCACGAAGTAGGTTCACCTCACAAGGAGAGCCGTCTGCGGCAGGTTGAAGGCGAGCGATACTGGTCCTTTCCCTGAGGGCAAGCGAAGCCCTTTGGTCCCCCAACGGTTGTTGCGAGAGCTGAAAAAGCTTTGCTACACGGGCGGCTGGCGACGGCGAGTACTGCTGCAGAAGGTATGTCTTGAGGGCGTCATACGCTATTGGGGTGTCTCCTTGTTCACAAAGTCAGTCGGATATTTCCGGGAAGGTGTCCTCGGGTATCGCCGCGAGAACATAATCTGCTTTGGTGGTTGAGCGAGTCATGCCCTTGATGCGAAACTAGACTTCTGCGCGATGAAAGCAAGCAAACGCCTCTCCGCTGGCGAACGGTGAAAGTTTCAATGGGGCAGCTGCAGCGCCAACTTCTGTGGAGTCCGTCATAGTACCAACGATGGAGGGGCGAGGGGGGTGGGGTGGAAGGCGGTGGGAGCGAGTCGACTCCCGGGTGCCAAGAAAAAGGTTGTGAATTCAAAGGCAGTGTGAAAGCAATTGAGTTAGTTTATTAAAGAACACTCTCCTTTATATACAAAATCTCAAAGCAACAAGAATTTTCATGTTCGAATATTGACACTGTTACAGAGGAGAAAAGCAGACATGAATTTTCAGGTTCGTTTTAGTGCGAGGGGAGAGCGAAGATACAAGCACAAAATGAACTATGTATGATCGTGTGACACACGGTTGGTACATTGTCACTGTTTTTAAAATATTCTATTTTTTCTTGCTTCCTTTCCTCACTGGGCTATTTTCCCTTCTGGAGCCCCTGGGCTTATAGCATCCTGATTTTCAAAATAGGGTTGCAGCTTAGCAAGTAATAATAATAATAATAATAATAATAATACTGTAAAGTATCCTAAAGAATAGTCAGAAGGTATAAAACAAATTTAGGAGAAACATAACTGATGCATCTCTTATTAATGTAAGTGATCGGAGCATCGTTTTGATTGCCAATTCAGTGTGCGAATTGGAAGTCTGCGACCTTACCGAAGATGTAACTTTGAGAGTTGCAACTACAGCTCGCACTCATCAATGCACCCAGTACCCACTACCCTCCTGAACCTAAAAATGTATTCAAGGATATTGTTAACAATTATGAATATGTGATAATGGTTGGGGACGATCTTTCGGGGATGATTTCCCCTCAGTATTTAGAACCAAACCCCTATTAGGTAGAGGTCCTGTAGGAACCCGTTCATTTCCAAGGAGACGTAGAAAATAGTAAGTTCAGGGAACAGAGGAAATTGAGTACTATTACTAAAGATAATGCATATTCTTTGCCCTCGATAAATGTAATGAAAATTCTGGAAGAGTTGCACTATAACTGTATCAAAATCAACCTAACAAAATGTAAGTTTTCATAAATGAGCATAATTTCTGTCATTTAGTGATCCCGGAGAGTATTCAAACCAATCCCAGGAAAGTAGAAGTAATTCAGTAGTACCCAAGCTGAGTACTCACAAGCAAGAAGCTAGTTTTTCAGGGGTTGCTTGGTATTGCCGTAAGTTGATCAGAAATTATGGAAAAATAGTGAGACTCTTAGATGTAATAAAAGAACGAAAAGTAATAAACTGGAAGATTGTAGAAAGGATGCAAGGCATTTAGACAAATGATAGCTGCTTTAACTGCCTTACTCGCATATCCCAAATTTGATTGTCTCCTGTTGCTGATGACTAAAGCTGGAATCACACTAGGCTTTTTTTCGCCAGCAGCGAGCTGTTGCTGCTGACAATGGGAAATCGGGAGCTTGCTATCCGAGACTTTGGGAAACAGCAAGCACAAACCGAGAGCATGACCTCAGATGTAAACAAATAAGATGGCTCTGCAATGGAATGTGCTCTTGCTTGGCAATCCTGGGACCAACAAGCCTCAATAGATAATAAACATTTGCTTTGTTTATCCTGTGGTAGTTGTAAAATTCGTCAATTCACGTAATATTCAGAGAATACATATTACTGCAACTGTCAGAAGATTTCTGGCCGCCATGATGATATCAGGTGATCGATTTTGTTTAAAATTTTTCTATTTGCCCCTTGAACCATGAGATTGTTGTGTGACGCTGCAAAAAACCTAGAGCAAGAAAGGATTAGTGTGATTCCAGTATGACACGAATATCGTAGCTATTGACAATGCAATTTCATAGGGTGACCATGAAGTCAGAGAGCAAACCTTTTTTTTTTTTTTCTTGCTTCTCTGGTATTTAAAGTAGCAGAAAAGAACTATAGCACCCTTGTTCTACATCCATTGGCAACTCTGTAAGGCCTGGAGATCCATTCATACTTTTATTGGGTCATCCAATTCCGTTGCAAATTGGTTGTCTGCTCATAAGGAATTTATTTTGCTAGGGGACCTAACCACAGCAAATTCCACTGCACATCTTTTGTGCTCCTTCACTACTATATTTGGCTGTCAGAAAGTGTTGCTTAGTGACAACGGGAAAGAATTTATAAGCTCTGTGATGCACGTGGTCACAGACATGATGAATGTATACCATTTCCCTGTGGCCACTTATAAGCCTGCAGCCAATGGTTTGGTGGAATCTCATAATTGGGAGGTAATGCGAATTTTATGTTACTTAATGGCCTATAACCAGAATCATTAGCTTAGATAAGGGATGTGCCTTCTTTCTATTGTACAGGATTGTGTATTACCAAATATGATCATGATGAATCCTGAACAGGTAGCTAACTATAACTCAGAACATTACCACGAGTGTTCTAAATCTGTTATGGAGAGTGATGAAGCAAGGGCTGATGTAAAACCCTTTGGGAATATAACAGTAGGTTTCAGATGTTTATTAGAGATTGCATGCATCAAAAGAGACTACAGACAAGGAAACCTATGCTAGAATCAGCTTATTTGGGCCTGTAACATATCAAGTAGATAGAACATACCACAGTGATCATAAAGAATATTGTTCATGGAGCGTTGTGAGAACACCATCAGGCCATATACATGTGATAACTGCAGATGTGGTTTTCAGAAGTTTGTATGCAGTCTACCTTCATAATCCGGCATGTGTGACATTCATGGAACTGGTGAATAGGAAAATGTTTCTCTTTATTCACTCACTTCATGTTTTACCAGAATTACAACAACTTAACTTTTGTCCTTGTGTTGCTTTGCATAAAAAAGGAGAGTAACATAGAGGTAAGTGATATTTTAGTAAGCACTGATTTTCAAAATATCTTCGACCTAGATACTTGTCTGGAATTCATAGAAAAGAGAAGGAAAGACAGATGTGTTAATCAGTACGACTGATGACATGTTCAAGGAATTATTCCTCATGTGGATCCTGATTGTGTGGTCTGTGGTATCTCCAGAAAGGTGGGTAGCATAGTATTTAGCATGCCAGTCTTGAGAGAAGGCAGTATTGGCATATCGTGTGCATACAATTACCTTGTCACTGAGTGTACGGGTGGTAGATGGGTGTGCTACAAATCAAAATGGCCATCGCACCCAGCGAGGATAACCATGAATATTCATGCCCGCTTCAGCTTGTTAAAGATTTCATTGAGAAATGCAGAAAGTAATTCAAGTCCTGTCATGGGGTTACCGACTTGGGACTAGTTTGAACTTAGCATCCAGTAATTTTGATACTTATGTCAAACATTTTTGGTGTGGCTGCGGAGGACTATTTAAATATAATGCTAGACCGATCAGTGGAAAAGATTTGAGCTTTTATTGATTGAATTAGAGAATTCCCTTCATCAGGCCTTTGAATGTGTGAAACAAGCACAGTCAAAGTAAGCTCAAACAGTAAAGGAACTCACATTGAGTCAGTCGAATAGTTTTGCTTTTTCCTCTTCACTTGTGTTCAAAACTGGAATGGCTATACTGATAAGTGAGTTAGAAATAATGATCAAATTAAGGGAGGGTCCATAATTCCTATAACCAAGTCTTATCTTATCCCTTTTAGTTGAATCACTAACTTACATGAGTTAGTGTATCCTCCAACCAAAAGAAATTTGACTAAATATAATTTAATGACACAGCTGATTGTGAGCAGACAACTGGAAAAACTTAATATATATGTAAGGTTATCGGTATGATCACATAAGAAATAGTGCACTCTATCTGAACTTATTCTATTGAGGATTAAACTTCTGGGTGCTTGTGGAAAACATGTTTGTTTCCCTGTTCAAGAGGCTATCATAGACAATGATGGGACAATCTTAGGAATTGTTCTATCAGTCGTTGACTGTAAAAGAATTTGGAACAAATTTTATTTATGTCATGTGACAATGGTTTGTCATGGGTCAACAATCAGATTATGTTATTAGTATCTATAACTATCACACTACGAAGGCCATTAAATGTCTGCATGATAATGTAAATATTCTCCAGTTATGGTACCATTACATGTAAAGTAATACCTGCTAGTCTATTGTGTCAGGACCTAAGGAGAAGAAATTCACATGCACACTAAATCAGAAATAGAACCTAGGTGTACATTCATTGAAGAAGATATCTCTGCATTGGTAGCCTACTGGTATTAAATTATAACCCTACCAGATCAGAAATTTCATGTGTTTCACACTATCTTGAAGCTGAATCTGACCTCATTGCCCTATGTTTTTTTCGTGTATTAATTGATTATTTAGCTAGTACCAAGAATCTCCATGTGGACCATTCTCTCCAGCATAGCCACATATATATTCTAATAGCAGCTATGAGTGTAGGGATTATATTAATTGCTGTAGTAATGGCTCTGATGGGTATATGGATCATGATGCAGAACTTGTGCTGTACGAAAAGACAGGTAACCCAAGAATGAGTTGTAGAGCCCATCCTAGCCAATGCCCTACCAACTCATACCTGTGATGACTATAACCCGGGAAGAGTGTCAATGCCAATATGTAATACTATTATTAGGATTCAATATGCATGTTATTTTTTAAACTGTGTTGCCTGTAAGTAACATTTTCCAAGATGAAAAAATGAGAAGACAATTCTATTGACTATTGATATTTGTATAATTTTTGGGTTTTGTTGTGTTGAGAAATTAGTTTCATTTTTGTTTTATAGAACTGTAGTTTTCAGATTTTTTTTTCTCAAATACATATTTAGTCATATGTGTGTCCTATGTGTTTTTCAGTGTGGAAGTAAAGCAATCTACTCCAGATTGGAGTCTCCTCCATATACCATTATTAATAATTTAAGAGGGCTCGTGCACACCTACTCCGGGAGCATGGAGCTGTTAGGGAGGTGATGTCATAGGTCCACCTGGACAAAGGATCAAATGCTTATTAACGATTCTTTGTAAGAAATATTTAACGAAAATTTGCCAGTAACGAGGTGCTAAGGTTGTGGAACGTTATCTAAATGTGAATATTCTATT